>NW_020525272.1:290000-616421 GCF_003368295.1 Carassius auratus
ATCCAGAACACCTGAGAAGAGATGATGCTGACCCTCAGAGGACCTCAGATGATGCTAACCCTGAATCAACAAACAGAACTAACAATTATTGCTACAAGTGTGACTGAATCATATATTAATTATTAATAATATTAATAATGTTCATCGTCTGGCTGACTAAGACTTGTATACATTTTTCTACAAATCCTGTCATACGTGCACAAACTGACAGTCACCACTTATAAGCTATTACTAAATATTGTAGAAACATAATTTTCTGTAAAGTTGCTTTGTCACGATTTGTATTGTAAAAAGCGCTATACAAATAAACTTGAATTGAATTGAACTGAGGATGGTACTCCCCTAGTTTTGCTTGGAGATTTCAACATCCACCTAGATAAACCTCTGTATGCTGATTTCCACACTCTGCTTGCCTCTTTTGATCTCAACCGAGTGCAAACTACTGCTACTCACAAATCAGGCAACCGTCTGGACCTTATTTATACATGACACTGCTCTACTGATCATGTTCTGGTTACTCCACTGCACACGTCGGATCACTTCCTCCTAATTCTTAAACTTAACATGGTCCCTGACACATCACTTACCCCTCCACATGTCATCTTTCGACGTAACCTACGCACACTTTCACCCTCCCGGCTATCTGCAATGGTTTCATCTTCACTTCCTTCCCCTAAACTGTTCTGCATCTTTGGATACATGCTTGGATGCATGCTTTTTAAAACATTTTCCTTACTTCTTTGTCCTCCTCTTCGTCTCTAATAGCTGACGAGTTTGCCACATTTTTCATTAATAAAATTAAACAGTGCACAATTTTCCACACCACAATCAGTCAAGCTCATATCACAAGCAAACATATACTAATTTACATGAGGCAAAAGTCTCAAAACTCATCCTTTCTAATCACCCTAATACTTGCTCGTTTGATCCTATTCCATCTCATCTCCTTCAAGCTATTTCTCCTGAAGTTGTACCTGCACTCACTCACATCATCAACACTTCCCTCCACACTGGTGTTTTCCCCTCATCATTTAGACAGGCACGTATAACTCCACTACTTAAGAAACCCAACCTCAACCCATCTCTTTTAGAGAACTACAGACCAGTTTCCCTTCTTCCTTTTATTGCAAAAACACTTGAAGGAGCTGTGTTCAACCAAGTCTCTACATTTCTCACACACAACAATCTCCTTGACAGCAACCAATCTGGCTTCAGAAGTGGACATTCAGCTGAGACGGCTTTGCTCTCAGTTGTTGAAGCTCTAAGACTGACAAGAGCAGAATCCAAATCTTCAGTACTTATCCTGCTTGATCTGTCCACTGCTTTTGATACGGTTAACCACCAGATCCTTCTATCAACACTACTGACAAAAGGCATCTCAGTTCCCACACTTCAATGGTTTGAATCTTATCTATCAGATAGGTCCTTTTAAAAGTATCTTGGAGAGATCAAGAGGCAAGAGGCATTTATTTGTCATTTGCATAGTTAACACTGGGGAGAACTGGGCATTGAAATGCTTGTGACAAGGCTCAGACATACAGTGACAATAACAAGACATAGACAAACATGTTGAGCACTGAGGTTTTTGAGTGACTACAGTGCCCATAGACAGAAAGTCATGGACAGAGCATTATATGCCCATGAGTGGAAGAAACAGGTACAATAAAGTTAACCAGTGTTTAGAGTTATAATGTACATAAGAAGTCCTGAGGTAATATGATAACTGGGGTAGAACGGTGTCTAAAATGTCATTGTAGAGTGACATAGAGCTACATGGAGGAAAATTAAAGTGGCAGTGCACATGCAATAAATAAACCTAAGAGCAGCACACATTCAGATGTATTCCTGAGTAGAGCAATGTCCAAAAGTCATTGTAGAGTGTCACAGAGTAACATGAAGGAATATATAAAAGTGGCAGCGCAAGTACAATGAAGTAAACATAAGAGCAGCATGTATTCCAGTTTTTTTTTTTTTTTTTTTAGATGGAGGACAGCTGGTTGTTAAGTAGTCTGATGGCTTGAAGATAGAAGCTGTTCTTCAGTTTGGCTGTCCGTGAATGGATGGATTGGAAACGTCTGCCAGATGGCAGTGTGTCAAACAGGTGATGAGCAGGATGAGTGCAGTCCTTGATGATGCTGCGAGCCTTTCTCAAGCAGCGAGTCTGATAGATGTCCTGTAAGGCTGGGAGTTTGTGTCCAATGATGAGCTCTGCTGTTCTCACCACTCGCTGAAGAGCTTTGCGGTCCAAGGAAGAGCAGTTGCCGTACCATACAGTGATGCAGCTGGTCAGAATGCTCTCTATAGTGCAGCGGTAGAAGTTTGACATGATGTTAGAGGAGTGTATGGCCATTGCAATGGCGTCATCAGTGGATCTGTTTGAGCGGTAAGCAAATTGTAATGGGTCCAAGGTGTCAGGCAGAGAGGAGCAGATGTGGGATTTGACTAGTCGTTCAAAGCACTTCATGATGACTGATGTCAGTGCTACAGGGCGGTAGTCGTTCAGACAGGAGACGGTTGTTTTCTTGGGAACAGGGATGATGGTGGTTTGCTTGAAGCATGTGGGGATCACTGTAAGTCTCAAGGAGAGGTTGAAGATGTTGGTGAAGACATCTGCTAACTGGACAACACAGGACCTCACGACATGTGAGATCAGTGGTGGGAAGTAACGAATTACAACTTTTATTTAATTTCTTTATTTAACCTTTATTTATCCAGGTAAACTGTTTGAGAACTACTTCTTATTTACAAACATGACCTGGCCAAGAGGCTACAGGAATAAATAGGAACATACTGTACATAATCAAACACGACACATTTAACAAGCAATTAAATTTAAAAAATATAGACAAGGAAAAAAGAAAAAATGAAAAACAGTAAAGTTCTTAAGTATGTGTATAAATATGATTCATGATTGTCAGCAGGAACAAGAGTCAACTATGTAATTTTGAAGGTTTTCTTTATATATTTTGTTAATAGGAGTTATGAATGGCATGAATAAGAGATGACAGATAGAGAGGTGGTCTTACCCAGGATTGTTTTGTATATGAAGAGAAACCAATGATGGAGTTGCCGGGTATGAAGGGAGGGTCAGCCCAGTTTATACAGGTCACAGTGAGGAGTGTGAAAGGGTGCATTAGTGGCCAAAAAAAATATTAATGAATGATAAATTCATTGAATGATAAATTGTTTCAAGTTTTTTTAGGGCTGTGTTTGGTGCCATTCTGTAGATAACATCGCCATAATCCAAAATTGGCCGTACTGTCATCTTAACGAGGGTACATTTGGTAGCATAAGTAAAGGAATCTTTATTGTGGAAAAGAAAGGCTAGTCTAGCTTTGACTTTTGATTGAAGGTAATTTATGTGTGTAATGAATGACAGGGATGAATCCAACCAAATGCCTAGATATTTATATTTTTTGACATACTCCAGAGCTATACCGTTCATGCAGGTGATTGTAAGTGGAGTCTGGGTAACCAGTTTCCTGCTAAAAAGTATACATTTTATCTTACTGGTGTTAATACGCAGGTGGAGATTGTCAAAAACTGCTCTATAGAGTTGAAGCTGAGTTTAAGACTGGAAGCCATTTAGTTTAAGACATTGAGAGCATAGGCCTTAATTTGTTTTACGGCTACGGCAAAGAATTGACAGAGCAGCCATCAAGTCTTAATTCAGATTCCCTGCCATCCTAAGGGATTGGGCAAGAGAAAGGAAGTGGGCCGGCCATGGGGGTAGAGTTACCAACACAGAGGGAGGAAGCCACTCCCAAACAGCAAGAGAACGGAAATAACATGGAAGATGGAGAGGAGTAAACCGCTTCATCCCTCGAAACTGGGTTTCAACCAGTGAGAGTAAAACTGATTGTTCACTCCTGAATGCTCAAGTGCAGAAAAGAGCTGCGAGATCTCCTCTATTTGAAATAGAGGAGAAAAGGTTAAAGGCATCGTAAGAAGTGTGAGATCCCACTTGCGAGCACAAGAAACTATTAAATCAGACGTATGTCCACACACCCGGCACGAGTCAGTTTATCTGAAGTTGTTAGACGCGTTCGACTTGAAGCAGCGCAGCACGCACAGAAGGATCACTGTATGACATTACCGCGAGAGCGATAAGAGAGCACACATATCCAATGCATTCGAATCGCTCTCGCGGTACTTTGATGTCATACAGGTGATCATTCTGTGTGTGTGTGTGTGTGTTCTTGTATATGGTTTATAAATATCTGAAATGGGTATTAAAATGTAAACATGGTTTGTGAGGACAATTACTGTGCCCTCGTAAACCAAATGGCTTTAAAAAAAAAAATACTATACGGTGTTTAATAGAAAATTTAAACATGCATTTTTTGTGATGTATAGAGGTATTGTATGGGGATATACAGTATAGAATACCGTTACGTTTATGGAGAGTCCCTGTAAACTACATATGCGTGTGTGAGAGAGAGAGAGAGAGAGAGAGAAGGCATTAGAATACGTTGCTAGAAACATCATACAGCGCTCGCTGTTCCTGACAGACTTCAGCTGCCGTCTTCGTCTTTCTTCTTCTGTGGTTTTCCTAGTTCGTGATTGGTCAACTTCAGATAAATCAACAAATCGGCTCGTTCAACAGCACAAATGGCACGAATTCAAACCGATAGCTCACGAACTTTTTAGACATGTTTAAAAATGAAAAATTTTTAAAATTTGGGAGGTCGGGAAGTGCTCGTAAGCCACTCTGCTCGGCTCGTAATTCATCGCAAATGATACGAGCCGTGACCATACGAGAATACGCGATTTCCACACGATTGAAAAAAAAAAAAAAAAAAAAAAACGCATGCGAACTTGTTCGACAGCAAAAATCGCACCGTGTACGCCCGCCTTTAATTGTGATGAAGGCTATATTGTGAACTGTAAGGCGCTAACTATTGCAATAAATAATATGGATATTGAAAGTAAATACATTTAATAATAAGCTGAATCCAGTGTTATTGTATAAGGCTGAAGGTGCAAGCCAGGACAGCTGTTCATACATCGTACAATGATGTGGCCTAAGGACGCAATCGGCACAGGCTGTTGTATACCACATCAAGAGAGTGTAGACAAGTAGCAGTAGCATATATCATATCTGCATAGTCCGGAATAGGTACCAACAACCGAGAGACTAGTCTTCTCCTAATTCAGGAATTAACAAAGATACATTCAAAAAGCTCAGGTTTCACTTTAGGAGTAATTAACTGTGATTTCAAATTTGATGAAATGTAAGTGGTGACCCCACCTTCCCTGGATCCTCCATCTAACCTATATATGATGTAGTTGTCCAGTTTAATATTGGAGTCATCTGTATTTTCAGTTAGCCAGATTTCAGATAATGTTATTATATTAGGATTATTATAAACAAGCCATGACCTTGGTTGATAAATTTTAGGAACTAAACTGCAAATATTTAGATTAATTACATGAAGCCCTTTACCCATTATTTACTGTTTAAAAAGCAAATGTCAAGATAGAGCCAACTGGACATGTCTGAATTACAATAATGGTACTGATTAAGGAAAGATGAATATGAGAGCAAACCAACATGCAAGCCACACGCACACACACACACACACACACTTGTTTGGGGTGCCTCGTGGGGGCACCAGTTATTTACCACATTTTGGGGACACCACTTTCCTGACATCCTAGAGACTAGATAAACACATCAAAAAATCTAAAAAAAAAAAAAAAGTTTAATAAATATCTCACTTAAAATGTAATTAATTCATTAAAATAAGGGTAGGTGATAATCTGGGGACAGGTCAGGTTAACACATGTGGGGACACGGGGACAACTCCTTATATGGGCATTAACGGAAGTCCCATCTGGGGACAAAACCCTGACCAACTAGTGTATGAGTAAGTACACATGGATGTCCAATCTGGGGACAAACCAGTGTAATCTACAGACAAAGAAAGGTCATAATATGGCCAGCTGGTCAATTCATAATGGTATTTCTGGAAGTTATATTGGTTTGTTAAAAATAGGGTGGTTTAATAAGTTAGTTCATCTTAACTTCAAAAATGAACTTGAACAACATGCAATCTTCAACTGCAAGCCATTTCAGTCCACTAAGACTGCCACAATCATATACTGCATTTAACTCATTCTTACACAATTTAGTTGCTAAATTTACTGATTATTATGACCCATGAGAGACGTACGTTGAATGTGATTTTGCTGCTCTTATCAAAGTCAATCTAATATATATTATAAAGCCCTTTAAAATAAAGTTGTCACAGAGTGCTTTTACAAACACCCACCCTAAACCTGACAGAGCACACAATAAATAAATACACACAATTTTTTTTTTTTAATTACCATACCCATTAAACGTATACATGGTAAGCTTACTTTTAAAAGTATGTATTATGTTTGAGGTAAAGTTAAGTATCCTGTAGTTAACCAGTAATAACACATTTGGAAAGGTTAGATCAGAGCTACAATTCTTAAATTGTCTAAAATTATGAACGTTATCAGTGGAATGTTTTTTTTTTTTTGTCTGGTTTTGAAATGCTCTAAGAATTTAATCTTTAAATCATTAAAAGAAATCCAAGAGAAATAAAAACAACCTTGATACAAATTGAATCTACAGCCAAATTTAATCAGTACAGTATGGGTTCAGTGCTTGCCATCAGATATTACAACATATAGTTTTTATGATGCGTTTCGTCTAATGTGCCATCAGAAAATAAATGAATCAATTTACAATTAAAATGTGAAACGTAAAGGGGCCTGAATAAAGGGATTGAATACTATAGACACTCACTCTGTCGTATGGCTACTGTACAGTAAAACTAATCTACGCAATTAGAAAAAACATTTACACCAACTGCTTATCACTTGACACAGCATTAAAAACAAGGAAGTCCAAGCACCAAATTTACAACCAACATCAAGCCGTTTTAACTCTTTCAAAACTTAAGTTACATTATAATGTTTCAACTACGGTATCGAGTAGGGCTGCACGATGTGTCGTTTAAGCATCGATATCGCGATGTACAAATTCGCGATAGTCACATTGCAGGATGTGCGATGTAGGCTGTCGTAGTTGATCCGTTATTCATTAACTGTACGGGCAGCTGCTCCCCGGCCCTTGACGAATTTGATTCGCGGATTAATTGCACAGTTTAAGTCCTAGCAGTTTAACAGAGCGCATAAGAACGAGCAGAGAGAGAGAAAGAGCACGAGAGAGAGAGAGAGAGAGAGAGAGAGAGAGAGAGGGCCCAGCCACGCGCTCACGCCCACCTTCACCATCTTCAAACAACACAAGCGCTGTCTTGCTCTCTCCCTTGCGCAAATTAATCAAAATCAAAAAACGATGTCGAAAAAAAAATTTATAATTCTGTGATGATGTGTTCTGTGTTGTCAAATCTTGTGCGATATCCTAAACTGCAGAGATAATTACACCTGCTTTTGGCTATTGAAAACAATAACTGTAACCATCTGAAATTAATAGCAGTAACTGCACAATAAGTAGCCTACATTCAATACAAACACAGATGGTACAGACGTCAGCATTTAGCTTTTGTTTTTTAATTGGGTTGAAACTACAGAGAACTGGCCTTAAATAAAAGATTAACTGTAACCATGTGAAATTAAAGGTAACAACTGCATAGTTCTACAGTCCACACAACACAATCAACACACATTCAAAAAGAGGTTTCTTGATCAGCATTCAGTATTTTAGTTTTTAAATTTGGTTTTAAGTTAAAAAAAAGGTCTTTACCAGTGAGACTAAATAAAAGTATGCTATATAAATACATTTAAATCAAATAATGTTTGTGCGAATAAAACAAAGATGCAAAGGGTTTCATTCATCCAATAATAATAAAAAAAAATAAATAGGATAATGATTCACATCTATATTTTTTTTACTTGAGCCAGTGAAAAATAAATAACTTGTTGACTCAAGTAAAAAAAATTTAGATGTGAATCATTACCCTAAAATATTTTAATTAGATGAAATACTTTTTTTCAGTGTGCTACAGCAGATGATTTTTAAATTAAATTAAGTCTATTTTAGGGTAAAATAAAAATAATCATCCTAATTCAGAACTGAAGTTTATTTCTGGCTTTTCAAACATGAATGCAAGTTCTAATAATAATAATAAAAAGTAAAATAAATAAATAAAAAATAATTCTGTTTTGTCACAGTTTAGTCCGTTTCTTTTCTCATCCAACACGTGAGAAGTTGAGCTGAACATCTCTTCACGGTCTACTCATGTTCAGGGCGCGGACAGATTCGCTCGCGCAGCTTCAGTGTGCAGGAAAGGCTCTTATTTGTGCGGCAGTACAACAGCGGCTGTTCGCTTCCTGCTGCTATCTGTGCCTCAGACATGAAGCTCTGCATTTCCGGTACTGATCGACTGCCTGTGTCCTGCGCACAGATTTCGAAATACTCTTCCACACAAATTACATAGCAAACGATTACAATGTAGTCTGTGCACGCGAGCGCACTTCCGGTAAAATCGGCCGGAAAAACACCAAAAACGGCCGATTGCGTATTTTAAGCAAAAACCGTCTGGTTCCGATTAATGGCCGGTCAACCGGTGCATCCCTACTGTGAAGTAACATTACCAAACAATGAACAGCTGTGTTTTTAAGATAACGAAGATAAACAAAGATTAAAAAATATAGTAACACAAGTATTGCTCATGGTAAGTTCATGTTAGTTAATGTTAACAATTCAAACCATATCCTAAAGTTACAAACAAATAATTTACTCTAATTTAAATAATACTCTGATGTTTAAATGTCACGGGGTGACGAAAGAGAAGCAGAACTAAGTCCCGCCGGAATTTTGTGTTCCCCTCGGGACGGTGTCGCGGTAACACCGGTCCACTTCCGGGTTGCGCCCGATGTCACAATAACAACGCTAATGACAGATTGACATCTGGTGTGGGGAGTTTGATGTGGCGATCTGTGAGAGGATTATGGAGGCGGAGTAACCACATAAAAAGAGAAGTGCAGAGACCATGCGTGTGGATTCTTTTTTTGGTCGTTCGTTCTCCCGGCTATTCTTCCTGGTTGGCTTGCCCCCGTGTGTGGTTCTTCTCTTTGGTTGTGTTCCCCTAGGAGAGGTGAATTCCTGGGACGTTTGGGCTGGCGTGTGGAGGTATTTGAGGACTATTGTGGGGTTTCGGCTATCTGGCTGTGCAACAGATATATCAGCGATCGAGTGGAGATATTCAGGACAGAAAGAGTGTGAGTACTGGAAAGCAAGTGAAGACCAGACCGCGCCATCGCTATCGGAGGGAAGTTAAGAGACCTGATCTGGGACTTCGATCAATTGTATACATCTGGACTGGGAGTGATAACGTTGTGAAGTGGACGGAGTCATCGTTGGGTGAGTGCTGGCTCTATTTGCACTAAGAGTGGGTGTGCCGTGTCTGAAGTGGTGTGTTTGCACAATAAATCGTTTGAAGTGAAGTTACAGAGTGTGGGGAAGATATATAGAGTTAATGCCGGACGCTCACCACCCCGAGAGCCCACCACCGTCACCGTAATCCACACCCAGGCACTCAACTGAAGTATCCCCCAACCGTAAGCCCATTGCTCATTCAAGAACACATACATGCTGTTGATTACTTACCCCGCTGTGTAGATCGCAGGATCCTCTGGGCCGAACGCCGCATGTGATGTCCCTATGAAAGGAGGTGGACACAAGAATTATTCCTTTCCCGGTCTTAACCGAAGCATCTCCCAGCCGTAAGCCCCACTACTTATTCAAGAACACATACTTGCTGTTGATTACTTACTCTGCTGTGCAGATCGCAGGATCCTCTGGGCCGAATGCTGTATGTGATGTCCCTGTAGAAAGAGGTGGACACACGAATTATTCCTTTTCCGGTCTTAACCGAAGCATCTCCCAGCCGTAAGCCCCACTACTTATTCAAGAACACATACTTGCTGTTGATTACTTACTCTGCTGTGCAGATCGCAGGATCCTCTGGGCCGAACGCCGCATGTGATGTCCCTATGAAAAGAGGTGGACACAAGAATTATTACAAGAATTATTCCTTTCCCGGTCACAACCGAAGCCTCTCCCAGCCGTTAGCCCCACTACTTATTCAAGAACACATACTTGCTGTTGATTACCTACTCTGCTGTGCAGATCGCAGGATCCTCTGGGCCGAATGCTGCATGTGATGTCCCTGTAGAAAGAGGTGGACACACAAATTATTCCTTTCCCGGTCTTAACCGAAGCATCTCCCAGCCGTAAGCCCCATTACTTATTCAAGGACACATACTTACTGTTGATTACTTACCCCGCTGTGCAGATCGCAGGATTCTCTGGGCCGAATGCTGCATGTGATGTCCCTGTAGAAGGAGGTGGACACGAGAATTATTCCTTTTCCCGGTCTCGACCGAAACATCCACGAGCTCTACTTACCCGGATACCCCCCCCTCACTCCGGGACGGGTGACAGACTATCCTGGCTCTTGCTGGCCCCGTACAGGCACAAACTGTTGACGACTCCACGCCTTCCCGGCGTCCGAGGTCTGGCTCCGTTCTGGTCGGGAGACACGGAAGGAACACTGAACTTTTAAATTGCTTTTAACCAAATAAAACCTTGTTCATTTTTTTATACTCTCGTCCGTCTGGTTCTTCGGGTACGCTCCCCGAGGTGATCCTGGGTTTTAGGGGTGGGTGCAGTCTGGCTTGGCCCCCCCGACCTGTGACAGATTTGGCGTAGTCGGCAGGGTTTCACCTCGGGTTGAGCGACCAGGGATTCTCAGATGGCCGACGACGAGGCACTGGGGGCCCCACCCCGAGTCATGCCAGTGTTCATGGGAAACCCCTGGGTCCAGAAATATGGAGGAAATGAGTCAGAGGTGCGCCTCTCCGAATGGCGGGCTCAGATCGAATATCTGGCCGGGCTACAGGGACTGAGCGCGACCCAACAGCTACAGTTTGCCCTCAACTCCCTTGACGGGGAAGCACGGCGGGAAGTCCAAGCCGCCCCCGAAGCTGTCCGAACCACCGCCCAGTCTGTGTTCAGATTCCTGACGGAAAGGTATGGTGACGCCACTCCAACTGCGGTTCTCCGGGCCCAGTTCTTCAGCAGCAAGCAGGGCCCTCGCCAATCCGTCAGAGCTTTCGCCCTCCAACTACGGGAGCGAGTTACCAGGCTGCAGGGACGCCCAGACCATGGTCTCGGAGATAGTGAGACTCTGTTGAGGGACCAATTCCTGCTGGGGCTAAGGGAAGGCCCAGTACGCCAGGGACTTAGAGTCCAATTCAGAAGGGAGCCGGAACTCACCTTCGAAGACCTAAAGAAGGAAGCGGTGGCATTGGAGAACGATCAGGTTGAGGTGCAAGAACCCCCTGTGTGTGCGGCCGTAAGTAGCTCCGCAGTGGCTGTCCCCGACATGGCAGAGTGGAGACAGACTCTGAAGCTCGAACTCCTAAAGGATGTCCGGGAGCAGATGGCGGAGCTAACCAAGACGCTCGTGGACGAGCTGCGTTCTGAGGCTACCAGGCCAGAGGTGAGGCCCATCTCGCGGGATCGGGTGTACTCGGACGGGAACAGGGACGCAGGGAGGCGACCTAACCGGCCCAACCGGCCCCAGTTTGAATGGGACGAGCAAGGACGACCTATCTGCAACCGCTGTGGCCAACCAGGCCATTACAGCCGACAGTGTGGTCCTCGAAGAGGTTCGGAGGGGGGTTTTTAGGTCGACCGGCCACAGTGGGTCGTGTGGTCGGGACCCCCTTAGATGACCCACCCATCGGAGCAGGCTCCAAGGACAGGCTGGTCGGGCATAGCCCAGTGGTGGAGGTCCAGGTGTGTGGTGTGAAGGTGCCCTGTCTCGTCGACACCGGATCCCAGGTGACCCTATTCGCGGAGAGCCTGTCGCAAGAGCTGTTTGGAGATCAGAGGATGCATGGGACGGAGGCTCCCTGGCTCTCCCTGAAAGGAGCAAACGGTCTGGACATCCCCTACATTGGCTACAGGCTGACGGACTTGGAGATCCACGGAGTGATCGTGCCCCAGAAGGGAGTGATCATCGTAAAGGACCACTGTCTGGGGAGTCACCGGGCCTTGCTAGGTATGAATGTATTATCTGCATGTTGGGAAGAATTGTTTCGGGCAACGCCCGCTCGAGGGATCTCGCTGGCCGAACAACAGGAATGGGAACGTGTCGCCGCTGACTGCAGACGGATCCAGATGTCCCGGGCCCGGCAAGGCCGCGAAGGGACAGGTCGGGTAGCGTGCCGTTATGCCCTGTCCGTGCCAGCGAACAGCGAGGCCCTAGTATGGGTGCGAGTCCTCCAGCGGGACGTGGGAGTGGAGGAATGGGTGTTGGTGGAGCCCCACTGGGATGGCCAGCAGGTAGAAGTCGCCAGAGGTTTGGCCGTGGCACGAAGAGGACGGATTCCGGTGAGAGTTCGGAACGGGACGCCCCATGTTGTGCACCTACATAAACATCAGCGGCTGGTCAAGATAACACCGGTAGAATCCCATCAGGTGCGGGAGGACCAGGACCTGAGCTTTCGCCAAGTACACCCCGCGGTGGTGGAAGTGGCCCTTACCCAAGCGAGCTCGTCGCCCCAGAGTCTAGGGGAGGAGGTGCCCGGCCACTTGAAGGGAAGTTCCCTGCAAGGGGAGGAGCTGGGACCGACACAGGCCAGGAAGCTGCGAGACCTGCTGGGCAAGTGGCAACATGTCTTCTCGGCACACGAAGAGGATTACGGCTGCACCAACGTCGTGCAACATCGGATCCCCACCGGAGATGCAGAGCCCAGTAGAGAAAGGTACCGACCCGTCCCACCTACCCTGTACACGGAGGTCCGTACACTGCTGCAAGGTATGCTCAATCGAGGGGTTGTTAGAGAGAGCAGCAGCCCGTGGGCAGCTCCCATCGTGTTGGTACAGAAGAAGACTGGCGCATGGAGGTTTTGCGTCGACTACCGCAAGCTGAACCTGGTCACTAGGAAGGACGCGTTCCCCCTACCCCGGATCGAGGACTCCCTGGCTGGCTTGACACGCTCGGCATGGTACTCCACGCTGGACTTGGCAAGTGGCTACTGGCAGGTACAAGTGGCCGAGGCCGACCGGGAGAAGACCGCCTTTACCACCCCGTTCGGTCTCTTTGAGTGGGACCGGATGCCCTTCGGCCTCTGCAACGCTCCTGCCACCTTCCAGAGGCTGATGCAGCGGTGCCTGGGAGGTCAGTTGATGGAGTCCGCCTTGGTATACCTGGACGATGTGATTGTCTATTCCCCAGATTTCGACTCCCACTTACAACACCTTGAGCAGGTCTTCGGGGCCATGGAGAAATATGGGCTGAAGCTCCAGCCGGACAAATGCCATCTGTTACGGCGGGAGGTCAAATTCTTGGGACACTGTGTGGGCGCGGCGGGAGTTTCGGTCGACCCGGAGAAGGTGTCGGCGGTGCGAGAGTGGGCTGCCCTGCAGACGGTGAAGCAGGTCCGGTCATTCCTGGGCTTCGTGGGGTACTACCGCCGCTTTATCAAGGACTTCTCCAAGATCGCAAAGCCCCTAAATCAGTTGCTGACTCGGACAGGACGCCCCCGAGGTCGCGGATCGCCGGCTATCCTATGGAGCCCCGAGTGTGAGGCTGCGTTCCGGCGACTGAAAGACGAGTTGCTGCAGGCGCCGATTCTGGCGTATGCTGACTTCTCCAAGCCCTTTGTCCTATACACGGACGCTAGCAACCTGGGTTTGGGGGCCGTGTTGGCCCAGCAACAGGACGGTGTAGAGCGGGTCGTAGCCTACGCAAGCCGGAGCCTTCATCCAGCAGAGAGGAACGACGCCAATTACAGCTCCTTCAAGTTGGAACTGCTGGCGCTGAAATGGGCACTCAGCGAAAAGTTTAAAGATTACTTGTGGGGTGCCCAGGTGACGGTAGTAACTGATAACAACCCCCTAGTACATCTACAGACGGCGAAGTTGGGGGCAGTGGAACAGCGCTGGGTGGCCCAGTTGGCCAATTACAACTACCAGCTCCGATACCGGCCAGGACGGGAGAACACCAACGCTGACGCCCTGTCCCGACTCCCGGAAGCTCAAGGTCCGAGGGACCCACCGGAACCCACGCCAGACCCCGAAGGAGAGGAGTATATGGTGGGCATTGTGGAGGCGCCGGGGACTCAACATGAGGGGATGCCTGTGAGTTGGGGATGGGACCCCTGCCGCTGGAAAGAGCGACAGCAGGCTGACAGGGAGATCAGTGGCTTGATGCGATGGCTGGAACGGGGCCGAAAACCGACGTTGGCCGAACAACGGGCCCAAGGGGGAACAGGAAGGAAGCTGTTGGGACAATGGGCCAGACTACAGGTGAAGGAGGGAGTACTCTGTTGGTCTGTCCGAGATCCGGGGCTGGACGAAGAACTCCGACAGATCGTTGTCCCCGAAGGCCAAGTACAAGAGCTCTTGATAGCGTACCATGATCAGCTGGGCCACCAAGGGCACGAGAAAACGGTCTCTCTCTTGAGGCGACACTTCTACTGGCCCAACCTAGAAGCAACGGTCCGTACCTTCGTTCAGGCCTGTCCTCGTTGTACCTTGTTCAAAGCCAGGAAGGAGGCACGAGCACCGATGGTCCCCATCCAGGCAAAGGATCCTCTCCACATAGTCGCAATGGACTTCTTGACTTTGGGTCGGCCGGCAGACCGCTATCAGAACATCCTTGTCATTACCGACTTGTTCACCAAGTACTCCTGGGCCATTCCTACTTTGGACCAGACGGCGAACACCACCGCCACTGCTCTGTGGAGAGCTGTCTTCCAGCCGTTCGGTTGCCCCGAGTTCCTACACTCGGACCAAGGGCCAAACTTCGAGTCTCGGGTAATCAGAGAGCTGTGTAAAGTGTACGGCTGCACCAAGACCCATACCACTACTTACCACCCCCAGGGAAATGGCGGATGCGAGCGGTTCAATCAGACCCTATTGAACTTGCTCGGCACGCTAGACCAAAAACATCAGAGCGACTGGGTGAGTGCGCTACCAAATCTGGTTCAGGCCTACAATAATAGTACGCACAGTACCACGGGTTACGCCCCCACTTATTTGATGTTTGGCAGGCATGTGCGGATGCCCACCGACGTATTGCTGGGGACGGCAGCAACCGAGGAGGAGGGGAACGTAACTGAATGGGTAAGGCGCCACCACCAACGCCTCCATTTTGCATACGAGCAAGTCTCGGGACGGATCCGAGCGGCTGGGAAGAAAAACAAGAGGCTGTACGACCGGACGGCTCGGGAAGCCCCCCTTCTCCCAGGAGAAAGGGTCCTGGTAAGGGACAACCGGCGACAAGGGAAGGGGAAGCTCAGTGACCGATGGGAGAATGCACCATACGTGGTCGAGGGCCAGCAGCGGCCTGGACAGCCAGTATATACAATTCGGCCCGAAGGAAAAGCCGGGCCCGCTAGAGTGGTCCATCGGAACATGATCCGCCCCTGTCCGAACTATCCCAGCCCCGTAGAGGAGGCGCCAAAGGAGCCTGAAGCTGTAGCCCCGTGGATAGCAGGATGGGCCGTGATCCCAGGAGAACGAGGAAATGTCCCCACAGAAATGGCCCCCAGAGACCCGATGGATATGCCTGCGGACATCGACCCTGTCTCGCCACCACGACGGTCCCAGAGGGAGAACCGAGGTCGGGCCCCGGCACGCTATGGAGAATGGGCGACTGAAAGGCGTTCTAGGGACTAGAACGGTTTGGCAGGGGGGTATGTCACGGGGTGACGAAAGAGAAGCAGAACTAAGTCCCGCCGGAATTTTGTGTTCCCCTCGGGACGGTGTCGCGGTAACACCGGTCCACTTCCGGGTTGCGCCCGATGTCACAATAACAACGCTAATGACAGATTGACATCTGGTGTGGGGAGTTTGATGTGGCGATCTGTGAGAGAATTATGGAGGCGGAGTAACCACATAAAAAGAGAAGTGCAGAGACCATGCGTGTGGATTCTTTTTTTGGTCGTTCGTTCTCCCGGCTATTCTTCCTGGTTGGCTTGCCCCCGTGTGTGGTTCTTCTCTTTGGTTGTGTTCCCCTAGGAGAGGTGAATTCCTGGGACGTTTGGGCTGGCGTGTGGAGGTATTTGAGGACTATTGTGGGGTTTCGGCTATCTGGCTGTGCAACAGATATATCAGCGATCGAGTGGAGATATTCAGGACAGAAAGAGTGTGAGTACTGGAAAGCAAGTGAAGACCAGACTGCGCCATCGCTATCGGAGGGAAGTTAAGAGACCTGATCTGGGACTTCGATCAATTGTATACATCTGGACTGGGAGTGATAACGTTGTGAAGTGGACGGAGTCATCGTTGGGTGAGTGCTGGCTCTATTTGCACTAAGAGTGGGTGTGCCGTGTCTGAAGTGGTGTGTTTGCACAATAAATCGTTTGAAGTGAAGTTACAGAGTGTGGGGAAGATATATAGAGTTAATGCCGGACGCTCACCACCCCGAGAGCCCACCACCGTCACCGTAATCCACACCCAGGCACTCAACTGAAGTATCCCCCAACCGTAAGCCCATTGCTCATTCAAGAACACATACATGCTGTTGATTACTTACCCCGCTGTGTAGATCGCAGGATCCTCTGGGCCGAACGCCGCATGTGATGTCCCTATGAAAGGAGGTGGACACAAGAATTATTCCTTTCCCGGTCTTAACCGAAGCATCTCCCAGCCGTAAGCCCCACTACTTATTCAAGAACACATACTTGCTGTTGATTACTTACTCTGCTGTGCAGATCGCAGGATCCTCTGGGCCGAATGCTGTATGTGATGTCCCTGTAGAAAGAGGTGGACACACGAATTATTCCTTTTCCGGTCTTAACCGAAGCATCTCCCAGCCGTAAGCCCCACTACTTATTCAAGAACACATACTTGCTGTTGATTACTTACTCTGCTGTGCAGATCGCAGGATCCTCTGGGCCGAACGCCGCATGTGATGTCCCTATGAAAAGAGGTGGACACAAGAATTATTACAAGAATTATTCCTTTCCCGGTCACAACCGAAGCCTCTCCCAGCCGTAAGCCCCACTACTTATTCAAGAACACATACTTGCTGTTGATTACCTACTCTGCTGTGCAGATCGCAGGATCCTCTGGGCCGAATGCTGCATGTGATGTCCCTGTAGAAAGAGGTGGACACACGAATTATTCCTTTCCCGGTCTTAACCGAAGCATCTCCCAGCCGTAAGCCCCATTACTTATTCAAGGACACATACTTACTGTTGATTACTTACCCCGCTGTGCAGATCGCAGGATTCTCTGGGCCGAATGCTGCATGTGATGTCCCTGTAGAAGGAGGTGGACACGAGAATTATTCCTTTTCCCGGTCTCGACCGAAACATCCACGAGCTCTACTTACCCGGATACCCCCCCTCACTCCGGGACGGGTGACAGACTATCCTGGCTCTTGCTGGCCCCGTACAGGCACGAACTGTTGACGACTCCACGCCTTCCCGGCGTCCGAGGTCTGGCTCCGTTCTGGTCGGGAGACACGGAAGGAACACTGAACTTTTAAATTGCTTTTAACCAAATAAAACCTTGTTCATTTTTTTATACTCTCGTCCGTCTGGTTCTTCGGGTACGCTCCCCGAGGTGATCCTGGGTTTTAGGGGTGGGTGCAGTCTGGCTTGGCCCCCCCGACCTGTGACATAAATCATTTAAAATGAGAATGTATGTGTGCTCATGCCATTTTTGTTTGTAAGAAAAAATTAGATTAGATATCATATCGCAATATATATCGCAGAAAAATAAGATATCGCAATGTCCTTTTTCCCCAATATCGTGCAGCCCTAGTATTGAGACCCAAAAAAAAATATTATAATTCAACTAAAACGCAAAAACGGAATCAACAACCAAAATCAACCTTACTTTTTAGTGGTCTTTCTCTCATATGCTGTGATTCTGTTTTTTATATAATACTTCACCGCCTGCCAGTCTCGTTCACCGAGGGCTTTGGGGGCTGCTGTAATGCATGCAATGTAGTCGACTTTTCCAGGTGTAACTCCCGAGTGAATAAATTTCATCATTGTCTCTTCTACAGCCGCAATCTCCACCTCACTCCACTTTCTCTTCCTAGGAACTAATGACAAGAAAATTACATTAATGGCACTGCATATGTTGTAAGTGCAAGACTGTATTATTTTTATACTACTGTATTCTTTATGATGTGATTGACTTTTTATAAAGTAAATAAAAACTATTACAGGACAGGTTCCTTACCTGATGTTACTTTCATGACCTCCCGTGTCCTCTCTGGAGATCCTTTAGAAACACAATCATATACATTTCTAAATCAAACTACTAATTACTGATAGGCTGGTTTGGGGGGAATTCTTGATATTGTAATTGCTTTAAACATTTAACTGCTTGTTCATACGTCTTACCTTCATTCGTGTTTACTGGCCTGCTGCTATTCACTCCTGAAGTGCCTGCTTGAAGGCATGATTTAATTATTATTTAACTAATGGAAATTACAAACATCTTAAAAAAATGTGTTTACAAATCTTTACCTGTCTCACTTGACGTCACGTCATGAGAATGATCTGACAGTTCGGTTTCACTCTCCATCCCAGGATCAGGCTCAACGCACTCTGAAATATAGTCTTCGTATTCAGAGATATGCACAGATTCTTCCAAAGTCACTAGGACACGCTTGACAGCTAGTTTAAACTCGATTAACAGGTTACATACCCTGTTAATAGTGTTCCCTCGGGTAATCTGTAATATTTCCTGTGGATACGAATATCATGTCCCAGGAAATCAGCAAGTTGGTCCATTTCGGTGTCGTTCATGTTAAGAACCCTAACCCTAGTCCATGTTGATTTGGAAGACAACCTGTAATCAGACAAATATAAAGGTCTTGAGAATTCTACACAAATTATATTATGCATATAAGGCAATCCCCACTTAAACAAGGTGTCCCCATAAAGACAGTTAAAATACAGGTCAATGCATGTCCCCAGAAGGTATCAAATATCATCACTTGTTCGTTCTATCCTCAATTTACACATGAGCACAACAGCAGAAATAATAGCCTACAATTTCATGTTGGCCGAGCGTGAGTTGGGGCAATTTCTTGTAATTCTCATCATGACATTACGATAAATAATCTTGCCGTGGTTTTGTCTCTTACAAAGAGATCATTAGAGACATATTGGTTTAACGTTTAGACATTATACAGTTGTATGCAGAGCAGTACACAATCAAAATATTTCTTGGTGAGTCTTATACCTTTTAAATAGTGTTGTCACGGTACCCAAATTTCAGTATTCGATACCGATACCAGTGAAAATCCATGGTTCTCGGTACCAAAGCAAAACACAGAAATATGCCAATTAAAAAAAAAATATATATATATATATATATTAATAAAATAATAAAAATAAAACCAATGCCATTCTTTATACTTATTTACAATTGTTTTTCTACAAGCTATATAATTATGAAAAACAGTAAATAAGTTTCACCCAATTTAATTTGTCTTTTAATTTATGAAATTTAAACATTTTATTTTTGGTAAATAAAGGGGATTTGCTATTAAAATTAAAACATGGAAGAAATAGTGATTTATTTCTTAAAAAAATAAAGTTTCAAAAAAAATTTAACTGTAGTAGCAGAATCACATACATTTTACTAAATAATAGTAATATTTAGTAGCACAATGCCAAATTAACTTTTAGGCCTAATGAATGCATATTTGTCATTTTAACTGAACTTAAGACTTGTGGTGATGCTTAAGATATTTTTGGTCATTGAGGGTTTCTGTAAGAAAAATAGTAATAGATCATAATTATTATTAAAGGATAATTTTACTATCATACTAATGTATATACAATGCACTATGAATTGATGAGCTGCTGGGTTCATGAATATTAATCACGTTGTCTGCGTTCGGTCAAACTGATTTGCTGAAATCAAAACAGGGTCGGTGCTAGTTGAGCGTCAGCCAATGAAATTGCCATTTGCACATTAGCTCCGCCCACTACCGGAGAAACCGGAGTGTCTTCTGCTTGTTCGAAAATGAATAATTGTAAATGAACTCCATTATTTTGACAGGAGAAGACAACAAAGAATAGTTTACATACAGCGTGTTGTTTAAGCGTGGTAAGACTCTCGCGCTCTCTCTCTTTGCATGTGTGAGAAACACAGAGTTTACAGAGCATCAAATACAGGTGCGCTGTGCGTCCATTGAGATGAACTGAAAAGTTCAGATCGCTTGAAGGAGAGAGAACTCTGAAGCTCAGATGCTGAAATTAATGCAAGGGTCATGCGCTTCAGTCCATGTAGTAAACAAACCTGCACGTCTCTGGCATTCATTAATTCACACAGAGACGCGCAGAACACGGATTCTTTTGCGGCTTAACATTTACAGATACTGGTCCATACGGAGATTTGATTTGATTTATGCTAACTTTGACAAATTCCATGACT
Source organism: Carassius auratus (assembly GCF_003368295.1). NCBI lineage: Eukaryota > Metazoa > Chordata > Actinopteri > Cypriniformes > Cyprinidae > Carassius > Carassius auratus. The sequence continues at coordinate 310,426 of NW_020525272.1, forward strand.
GTCCATATTAAAATGTAAGTTTCATTTTCATGACTGGATTTTGAGATTCCATCCTCGTTTTCTGCTTCACGGAAATCATAGCGCTGAACCGGGTTTGAACGAGACCTCTGTACTACCAATACTTAAAGAAACCTGGTACAGTCACATTTTTAAACATTTTGTACCGACTTGGTACCAAAGTACCGGGTCTTTTGACAACACTACTTTTAAACCCTGTCACAGTTAAATGTGATCTTCAGACCACAAACTTTCAAGAATAGGGAGTTAAAAAGGTAGATATTTTATGTAACCCTAATGGACAGACTTTGGACAGGCAAGTAATTAATGTTGTTACTTACAAATACACTCCGTTCTTTCCAGTGGTGGTACACATTCACTGGTTGGAGATGCATGGTCAATTTCTGACCATACCTGTAATAAAAAATAATTATCATTTGAGGCTATGAAATTACAAAACAGATAAGGCACTTTATTGAGACGGAATAACAGTATTACAAAACAAAAACAAGGGGAAACAACACTATCCTTTTGCTAGAAATTATTAGGGCCAACATATTTTATTGTTTTTGCTCTGTACACAAGCACAGTGGATTTAAAATAAAGACCTGAGGTTATTACCAACTTCTGTTTAGAGAATGTTTCTATCCATCTTTTATGGACAGTGTATGAGGGTAGCCATTTTAAATACATGGTCTCCAAATTTCAGCGGGCAAAGTAATTAGACGAACAATATTTTAGGATTTATAATGGTTTTTACTGACGGATGTACCCAATGAACTATATAGGAAAACTGCTACAGGGCACCTTATAGTTTGCAAAAAACCTGTAAAGGTTTGCAAAGCCTGTAATAATGCCATCCTCGCATCGTTCTGTCAAACACATTCTGATCAACATTGTTGCTGGGAAATAATTACTATAATATAATGTATAATGTGCAGCTCTGAAACTAAATGGTTATAAAAAAAAAACCTGTCTTATTAGCTGTGTGTCTGTTGGTGAGGGTATCACAGAATCTTCTGCTGTTTAAGTGACTGGATGTGATCCTGGGCCCAGCTTAAAATCAAATAAAAAAATTCAATGCTACAGAAAGAGTTTAGAATGATTTTTTAACTAAAGTACATACAATTATAAAATCACTGTTGTTCCCTATCCCTTAAGCCTATTAATTACAAACAGTAATGTTTAAAATCTTTTCCATCAAATATATAAATAGCAGTAGGTAAATCTTATTTTCAATTCATGCAAATCCTGGTTTACCTTACCCTGGGTGTTCCCAGGCTGCCTTGCACACAATTTGATTCACGCTGCTAAGGCAGCCTGGACACCATGGACTAAATTCTCCCCTGAAAAAGGGAACCAAATCACAGAACGGGGAGGGATCAGCAAGACAATGACTGCACGATGTGTCGTTTAAGCATCGATATCGCGATTTACGAATCCACGATAGTCACATTGCAGGATGTGCGATGTAGGCTGTCGTAGTTGATCCGTTATTCATTAACTGTACAGGACAGCTGCTCCCCGGCCCTTGACGAATGTGATTCACGGATCAACTGCACAGTTTAACCATCATAGAGTGAAAGTTTATCATTGACAGGACTGAAAACCACATGCAAGTTTAACAGGGCAGAGAGAGAGAGAGAGAGAGAGAGAGAGAGAGAGAGAGAGAGAGAGAGAGAGAGAGAGAGAGAGAGAGAGAGAGCGAGAGAGCGCGAGAGAGAGAGACAGAGAGAGAGAGAGCGCTGCTGCTAGAGAGAGAGCGAGAGTGAGAGACAGAGAGAGAGAGAGAGAGAGCGCTGCTGCTAGAGAGAGAGCGAGCGAGCGCGCGAGAGAGACAGAGAACATTAGAAGTACCATCAATGTTTATAGAAATGTACATGGATTTATTTTGCATGTCATTTTTTTCTTATGAATATATATGTATTTTTGTTTTGTTCGTTTCTATTCTGATATGTACAATGCTTTGGCAATATGTACCTTTGTATGTCATGCCAATAAAGCAATATGAATTGAATCGAGAGAGACGTTTTCAAACAACACTAGCTCTGTCTTGCTCCCTCTCCCCCGCGCATATTAATCAATTGACACGATGGTGTCTATGTTTAAATCATTTAAAATGAGAATGTAAGTTTGCTCACCCCATTTGTTTGTAAGAAAAAATATCGCAATATATATCGCAGAAAAATAAAATATCGCAATGTCATTTTTTCACAATATCGTGCAGCCCTAATAGGTATTGATCAGACAGCACCACTGCATTTATTCTGCATATGTGGTTCTAATCTTTGTAATATAGGCATGTAATACAATCATTTTTAATGGATGCGTGAGTGCAACAAGTTAAATTTACTTTTTGCTACAACTTTATATGTTCTAATTGTGTGTACACAATGGGTCTCATTCATGAACCATGAGCAAAACGAATTTTGTGTAAATCGCGAGTAAAGTGGTTCTGGCGTAAATTTTCGGATTCATTAAAACGTTCGTATTTTCCAAATGTTAGTTGGTACGAAATAAATCTACACCTGCTCCCAGCCACGCGTAAATAGTGCGTTTAACGTCTGAACGTTTTGCTCATTAATACGGCTGCATTTTAATTCATAATCGGGTACATATTTACACAGCATTTTGAAAAAAATATTACATATAGTAATTACATAAGGTTTGTCTTTTCACTTCGGGGACTGTTCGAATAACAGATGAAACTCCATTAACAGCATCTGTAATATGCTGCAAAGCTTCCTTTTTTTAGGACCTGATACGCCACTATATACGCTTGAAAATAAAACGTGGCGTTTTGAATGAACTTCTGATAATAAAACTTAAATTTCTGCAGCTGAGAAATTTTTATTTTTCATTCGCTTTTGAGAAGACATGTTGAAATCCTTCGTTTGGTGTCATAATATGATGCTCATATATAGTTTAATATATATTAGTTTAATGGGCGGGATTTATGGTAATTGAGAATGAGCGTGTACGCGTGTCCCATTTACGACTGATTGGAATTCATTAACACACACACATTTCACTATCACATCTGACGTTTACGAAGTTTTTGTGAATCAGGAGAAGAGTTTCAGGAAGTTCTCTTTACGCGCAAATCACTCACATATTTACTCGTATATTTACGAATATTTCATGAATGAGACCCAATGGGTGCATACAATAGATAAATCCAAAACAGAATCCACTGTGACATCGGAACTAATGCAATTCATTAAAACTATGGAAATAAAGGCATTTCCATAAATAAAAACCAGTTGGTGTAATCAAACCTGGCATAGGAAATGTATCTCAAAAAAACAAATTGTTACTGCAAAGTAATCCAAGATAGAAACACATTCTACTACAGCTTTCTTGTTTGGAGTGTCTGCAACAAATTGCATGAAATATAAACTCTTATCCAGGTAGGTGGCATATTGGATATAGAAACAAAAAGGTAACTCACCTGTGCTCTCCATGCCCAGTTTGAGTCACGTTGTTGACGTCAGTTCTTCTCCAGGTATAATATCTCGAATCGCGAAGAGACAAGTGTGGTTTCTCATTTACTTATGGTTTTCATTTTGCAAAAATAGGTCTTCTGTGGTCGTCATCAACAAGTCTCCCAAGAGAGGAGTCCTTTTCACATGCATCAATGCTGTATAGAAACATTTGTTTCATTAATATGTATTAGCACAGAGGTTCGACTATGAAGAAGCAGTATTTGATTAAATTATATGAGCAGGATATTCCATACAATAGATAAGCGACTATTGTATGGAATAGTGTATTTGTAAAAGCAAATTGGACAAATGACTCGCACCATGTTTTTTGCCTTTTCTGAAGGGCAGATAACTGTCACTGCGAAGGTGCAGTGAAGGGCAGATAACCGTCACTGTGAAGGGCAGATAATGGTCACTGCTAAGGTGCAGTGAAGGGCAGATAACCGTCACTGCGAAGGTGCAGTGAAGGGCAGAAAACGTTCAGTGCGAAGGTGCAGTGAAGGGCAGAAAACGTTCAGTGCGAAGGTGCAGTGAAGGGCAGATAACGGTCACTGCGAAGGTGCAGTGAAGGGCAGAAAACGGTCACTGCGAAGGTGCAGTGAAGGGCAGATAACGGTCACTGCGAAGGTGCAGTGAAGGGCAGATAACGTTCACTGCGAAGGTGCAGTGAAGGGCAGAAAACGTTCACTGCGAAGGTGCAGTGAAGGGCAGATAACCATCACTGCGAAGGTGCAGTGAAGGGCAGAAAACGTTCACTGCGAAGGTGCAGTGAAGGGCAGATAACGTTCACTGCGAAGGTGCAGTGAAGGGCAGATAACCATCACTGCGAAGGTGCAGTGAAGGGCAGAAAACGTTCACTGCGAAGGTGCAGTGAAGGGCAGATAACGGTCACTGCGAAGGTGCAGTGAAGGGCAGATAATGGTCAGTGTGAAGGTGCAGTGAAGGGCAGATAACAGTCACTGCGAAGGTGCAGTGAAGGGCAGAAAACGTTCACTGCGAAGGTGCAGTGAAGGGCAGATAACGGTCACTGCGAAGGTGCAGTGAAGGGCAGAAAACGTTCACTGCGAAGGTGCAGTGAAGGGCAGATAACCGTCACTGCGAAGGTGCAGTGAAGGGCAGATAACGGTCACTGCGAAGGTGCACTGATGGGTAGATAACTGTAACTGAAGTAGTATTGACAAAGGCACTAACATAAAGAGAACAACTCTAGATTTTAGACATGGCCCTTGCATTGTAAAGTTGCTACATAGCCACTTCATCGACTTACCACCATGTTTTACTCTTCCACTGAAAATCAAAAAGAAAAACCTTTGCAGACTCATTGTACTCAATAGTTTGGAGCTCTGCCTGCTGCTGTGACAGTAGTTTCCCTCGGTACTCCACAACAAAGTCACCTTTGAATATGAGTTCAGTGGCAAAAACACCTGGGGCCTGTTCTTCGTACGTAGCTAACTCAGTTAGCTGGATTTGATTGTTGACGATTTGGCGTGATCTTCTTCGAAGCTCATTCCAGAGCTGCTGTCATAGCAACAGGTCCGTTAGCTTAAACCTGCTTGGGAGCAGCTTATTTCATGTAAACAGGATTAGATCGCTTCTTTTCAACCAGAACTGATACTCAAAATATGTCTGCTAGCACCGCTAGTTTATTACAAGAGTATCGTACTGATCCAGGGACAATAATTTAAAATAATAATCATTAAAAAAATATATTTAAAAATAATATAAAAATGCTGTGTAGTACATAACAGCCTGCTATAGACACAGCCAGTTTTACTCACTGAAATATTTGTCATCAAAGTATTATTCTAACACACATGCTATACAGATAATAGAGTGGTGCATTATTTTGAGTGATGACTGCTAATATTCGAGTGGCTTGATGGAGCGCAGGAGATGCAGATAACATGATATTGACCCTTAAGAAACTTTCATTAATGCTGTCACGTAACAAATCTGTCCCAATATGAAATTAATAGTTAATTTCTACATTGAAATAAAAATGTAAAGACTGCACAACTATTATAAATTGCGAATCTAAATTATAATATTATAATAAAATTCTAATAAAATAAAAACATGTATCTATTATCTGTTTTATATATCTATTATAACATTTATGTAGCTTTGTTTGCTTGGCTGTTTCCTTATAAAAGTCCAGAAATTTGTCAAGTTTTTCGTCAGGTGTCGTTTTAAATTATATGACGTCATTACATTGCCGTCTTGCAATCGCTGCACTGCTGATCATGGTTTCGAGTATCGATACATATCCCCTTTTAAGACAACACATGAACGCGCAATTATCTCAGATAACTCAATCCAGCGATCCTAATCATACACAACAGGTGTGTTCGAAGAACCCAATTAGCCGGATCATGATTAGCACGATGATATCATCTTGGATGTGTCATTTGATCTCGGATGTAATAAGCGACGTATGAAGAACGGGCCCCTGGTAGCTCAGTGGTAGAGTGCATGCTTTGGGTGTACGACTTCCTGTGTTCAAATCCCAGCGGCTCCCCAGGTCGCCGTTGCAAAGGAGATATTGTTCTCAATCGGCCTACCTGGTTAAATAAAAGGTAAAAAAAAAAAAGAAAAGTGTCTGTTTTTACAGGGAATAATCCCTGTCAAACCCTTAGATTACTGCAATCAGGCTGGGCACAGGAGCAAAAGTGCTTAAAGCACTGTGCTGAAGGAAAAAATGGTTTATCAAATGTCTAAAAGCTGTTGAATTGTCAGTTCTAATATCCCTGTGTACTAGCAACCACCATTGTGCAGTGTGCTCTTGAGCAAGAGACTTGATCACTGAAGGCATTTCACTGATTCCAGCTAAATCATATTAAGGAGTTTAACATTTACCTTTAAAATTATTGATAAAACGCTGGAGACATGGTTTATCAATCCCCGCTTGGATATGGTACTCCGGTCCGTGTATCATCCGATTATTCAATTATTCCATTTAATCTGGAAAACCAAAAACGAAATAACGAATCAATATTTTGTTTTTCTGTTTTTCTGTATGAACCAAATATGAAAAACTGACGTTTGTTTCATTGCTTTCAGCTCGAAACGGGAAATATAATAAACAAGGAAACCAAAACGAAATAATGGATCAAATTTACGTTTTCTCAATTGTTCTTTATTTGTTGTAGTAGGTCTAACTATTTCCCACGGTGCCGTCCTGCTTGCTTTGCGCATGCGCAGTGGATAGTTTCAAAGGAATTGCGCTCACTTCCGCGTATTCCTCGCGGGGATAAAGAACACGTTTTTTTTAATGATCACAGGCATAGTTACAGTATGTCCAATAACAATACAACACGCTCTAATAGATTATATTGGTTAATATAATGTAATAAGCCAATCAGAGATGGTTTAAATGTCCTTTGAAATCACGCTAACCGCTTGTTTTGGTATGTGAGGCATTTTAAGTAGATCATTAATTATTAAATACTATCTATCTATCTATCTCTCTATCTATCAATCTATCTATCAATCTACATACACACATACAATACAATACAAAAAAAAATATAAATAATTGAAAAAGAATACAGAAAGCTAGTGTTGGATGAAAAACTAGCAGTTAGAACAAATAAATAAAAATTTGATAAAATATAATTAGAATATATAGTGCTAGAGTTCTAGGGTCAAAGATGAAAGAGATGCGTTAGATGTTTCTTGAAGATGCATGTACTGCATGTTATATATATTTAGCTTTGCACAATTAAAAAAAAAATTAAAGGTGACAATGTAATTAAAAAGGTAATGGTTGACATACTGTAATAATGTTTGTTATAGTATTTTACAATTACTGTATCAGTTAAATATATTAAATCCTTTTATTATACTGAATTTATAGAATAGAACACCTTTATTGCACAGATGTACTTTGAAATGTAAGTTCTAGTAGCAATACACACTTACAAACAGTTCTAGTGCACATGTAAACAAATACTGTATGCACAGAACTAAGAAGTTAAATATTTACATTATTTTACAGTTACATTGCAATCTGTACAAATAAAACAAATTAATTTATTCCTTGTGTTATGTCTAAACCTAGGATCAGCTTATCTACTGCTGTGTGCCGTTCTTCAGTTATCAAATTATTGATGTAGTATCAGGGTTGAAGTTACTATACATTTAGTAGGCCTACTGTAAATCCATGGCTTTATCAGATCTCGTCTGAATTGGCGACAAGTGAGCAGAGTTCTGCTGCCTATTTCCTTAGGTTGGAAAGGCAGCAAGTGAAAAATTATATTTAGCAGCTATGTAGTAAAATAACTAATTACTTTAAGATAAATGCAGATCTTTGTGCTTTAATGATTTGTATTCTTCCAAATTCTGCCAGCAGAATATTTTTATTCTTAATTCTCACCTAAAATAAATGAATAGCCTAAAGAAAACTGTAGTTTTTGTGAAGCATAATGGAAAGATGGTTTCATCCACATCTTTTTTTATTTAATTTTGAAATCTGAAAAATGAAATTAATTTACTCCAAACCTGCACTCACTAGAAATTATTCTATCAGTGTCATATTCTATCACAAATCATTTTTATTAACCATTTAAACAGAAGGTCGTATTAGGCCTAAGTATAAAACCCGATTCCCAAAAAAAATTGTGACATTGTGAATAAAAACAGAATACACCATAGATGACATATCAAATGTTTAAACTGAGAAAAGGTATCAATTTAAGGGAAAAATAAGTTGATTTTAAATTTCATGGCATCAACATATCTCAAAAAAAGTTGGGACAAGGCCATGTTTACCACTGTGTGTCATCACCTCTTCTTTTTATAACAGTCTACAAACGTCTGGGGTCTGAGGAGACAAGTTGGTCAAGTTTAGGAACAGGAATGCTGTCCCATTCTTGTCTAATACAGGCTTCTAATTGCACAACTGTCTTAGGTCTTCTTTGTCACATCTTCCTCTTTAAAGATCTGGACTGCAGGCTGGTCATTTCAGTACCCGGATCCTTCTTCTATGCAGTCATGATGTTGTAGTTGATGCAGTATGTGGTCTGGCATTGTCATGTTGGAAAATGCAAGGTCTTCCCTGAAAGAGACGACATCTGGATGGGATCATATGTTGTTCTAGAGCTTGGATATACCTTTCAGCATTGATGGAGTCTTTCCAGATGTGTAAGCTGCCCATGCCACACACACTCATGCAACTCAATACCATCAGAGATGCAGGCTTCTGAACTGAGCGCTGATAACCACTGGGTTGTCCTTGTCCTCTTTAGTCCGGATGACATGGAATCCCAGTTTTCCAAAAAGAACTTCAAATGTTGATTCATCTGACCACAGAACAGTTTTCCACTTTGCTACAGTCCATTTTAAATGAGCCTTGAATCAGAGAAAACTCCTGCGCTTCTGGATCATGTTTAGTTATGGCTTCTTTTTTGACCTATAGAGTTTTAGCCAGCAGCGGTGAATGGCACGGTGGATTTTGTTCACCGACAATGTTTTCTGGAAGTATTCCTGAGCCCATGTTGTGATTTCCATTACAGTAGCATTCCTGTATGTGATGCAGCGCCGTCTAAGAGCTGAAGATCATGGGCATCCAGTATGGTTTTCTGGCCTTGACCCTTACACACAGAAATGATTCCAGATTCTCTGAATCTTTGGATGATATTATGAACTGTAGATGATGATAACTTCAAACTCTTTGCAATTTTTCTCTGGGAAACTCCTTTCTGATATTGCTCCACTATTTCTCACCGCAGCATTGGGAGAATTGGTGATCCTCTGCCCATCTTGACTTCTGAGAGACACTGAGAGACTCTTTTCATACCCAATGATGTTGCCAATTGACCTAATAAGTTGCAAATTATTGCTACCTGTCCCAACTTTTTTGGAATGTGTAGCTCTCATGAAACCAAAATGAGCCAATACTTTCAACATTTGATATATTATCTATATTCTACTGTGAATAGAATATAAGTTTATCAGATTTGTAAATTATTCCATTCCTTTTTTACTCACAATTTGTACAGCGTCCCAACTTTTTGAGAATCGGGTTTGTATTTATCTCATCCTTAATGTTAAATTCTTAATGATGATGATAATGTTAAATTGGAATACATGTAATAATTAAATCAGTATTAATTAAGCCTTCAGAGATAGCTGCGTCTGAAGTTGATTTTAGATGTAATATGCCTGTTTACAGTTTAATGCTGATCAGACATGCCTTTACATAGCAATTACAACTGTATAATGAAATGAGATTAATGTTTAATACAACATTTTTAACACAGAAATATGTAATGACAAAATGAAATGATAGGCCTACTTTACGATACTTCTGAAAGTAATATCGCCACTAGGTGTCGGTAAGTCACTGTGTTAATAAAGAAGCCTTTTATTCAATCTATTCATCCAAGATTCAGATTCTTTCAGGAATAAATTCAAGTGTCTGTGTTTAATAATTTGTCACTGAACTGTCTATAATAATAGGTCTTTCAAAGACTGATTCATATCAGGATTCAGGAATGATACATAAGTCTACGCTTGCTGTTACTTTGGTTTGATGACGTCAAGAAAATACCCCCCACCCATTCACATCTGAAAACTACTACTTATATGTAACACAATATAACTGTAAAAATAATGTAAATATGTAACTTCACATAATTTTGTACATATTTGTTTACATGTTTGCATTTAAATAAAGAAAACGCTTGACCCTCTACTTGCTCTATGTTCGTTTTCTATCTAGCCTACTTAAGATTAACAAAAACACTTTCTTTATATATTCTAAATATTTATATTCTAACTACTTGTTCTCTCTCTCTCTCTCTCTCTCTGTGTTTGTGTGTGTGTGTGTGTATAAAGTAGTCAACGTTTGAAGTGGATCAAATCTTTTAATCAAAGCTGTCCTAAAACCAAAACGAATATATATATATATATATATATATATATATATATATATACATATATATATATATATCGTTTTGATTGCTTTTGTTGATCTCATTATTAATAAAATAATCTGCTAATATAAATGTTTTAATTAATGATCACTTAAAATGCCAAACATACCAAAACAAGTGGTTAGCGTGGTTTCAAAGGACATTTAAACCATCTCTGATTGGTTTATTATATTATATTAACCAATATAATCTATTAGAGCGTGTTGTATTGTTATTGGACATACTGTAACTATGCCTGTGATCATTAAAAAAAACGTGTTCTTTATCCCCGCGAGGAATATGCGGAAGTGAGCGCATATTCCTTTGAAACTATCCACTGCGCATGCGCAAAGCAAGCAGGACGGCACCGTGGGAAATAGTTAGACCTACTACAACAAATAAAGAACAATTGAGAAAACGTAAATTTGATCCATTATTTCGCTTTGGTTTCCTTGTTTATTATATTTCCCGTTTCGAGCTGAAAGCAATGAAACAAACGTCAGTTTTTAATATTTGGTTCATACAGAAAAACAGAAAAACAAAATATTGATTCGTTATTTCGTTTTTTGGTTTTCCAGATTAAATGGAATAATTGAATGATCGAATGATACACGGACCTACTCCGCATCCTGGATTGGTCCAAGTTCTTCTCTCCATGAGTGAAAACCTAAGTAGCAAGAGACATAAGTTTAAATGCAGTAAATAACCCATTGCCAATTGTATGACAAAGTAGTTAGTTCTTAGCCTGTCAGATATAACACAATAATAGTCTTTATATGGTATAATTGGGATTGTGTTGCCTACATTGTAGTCAAGCGTTTTCTTAAACTACCAGTGAAAAATCAATGATTTCAAGCATTTAAAGATGTTTGAAGTTGTTCTACGACATAAAACACCTATACAGTAGGTCCATTATAATGTTTAAATAATTTAAATGAACATTCAGTTATTTAAAAATGGTCTAATTAGTTTTACTACGGATAATTAATGTAGTTACCCCTGATGTCAGCTTTTCTCCCGCCATACAACCTAACCACGCTGTAGTGCGGAAGTGCTATGACAACTGATCCTATACTCTATTTAACTTGCTAATTGTCATAGTAGTCCATCCTAACATACAAGCTAACTACTGTAGTGTGCATATCATAGAAAACATACATTTATCGATTATCAATCACATTTGTGATTAAATTATACAACACACGCAAAAAAAAAAAAAAAAAAAAAAATGATGGCATGCATTAAGCTTCAATCGTGCCTAGCTAATAAGTCGGTTAGCTTGGTAGTGGTAGTTAGCTAAATAGTTTCCATTTACATTGCACATGTATAGGCGCGTTAGCAAACTAACGTTATCTAACATTATACTGACTAAACCCGACTCGACAGAAAACTGCAAAGTTAAAATTATCGCTAGCAAGGCCTACTTTGTTATTAACATTCTCCATAATATATGGTAGTGGCGTTTGTTATGATGTTAACACACGAATTACATTTGAGATAAAAGTGTTTAGCTTACCTTGGAGAACGAACACGCTGATTGCTGCTGCGTTTGCAGCTCCTGCTCGTCCAGTGAGTGAGTCACAGTGTTGCCAACTTCTTTCAATGGAAAGTAGCTAAACCCTGCCTGAAAAGTCGCTAAATGTCGCTAGATGACGTCATATGCTAATTAGCATATTCGTGACGTAAGTGCGTTATAATATCTTGCCCTTTCTGTGCTCATGTACTGCATTTTAAGGCAGCCAAAATTCTCAATAAAAGTTTTTTATTATTATATTTGAATGTTTCTGTTGTCCGACAATGGAATTAATATTATAATGACTGAAACGCGCCTATTAAGAATACATTACCAGCTCTCAAAGATGTTAATCTCTCCACTAAAATCCTATTCACGACATTGTCTAATGAAATCACATACACATAAGATTAAGATAATGATTGTACTGTGATTTCGGCTATACTTGTATGTAAAATAGAGTTAGAAGCAACAGAATATATTTTTTTAACTGAAAGTGCTGCTCCTCTCTGCTCGTTGAACATAGCAGATGCAGAGAGAGAGAGAGGCGTGTGCGCACGCTGGTAGAAATAGAGAGAGAGAGAGAGCTCGTGCGGCAGTACCGGAGAGTCTCAGAGACTAAATAAGGTCTGTCAAAAAAAGTCGCTAGATTTGTCGCTAGTCGCTTTTTTGGAAAAAAGTCGCTATGGGGGTCTGAAAAGTCGCTAAATCTAGCGACAAAGTCGCTAAGTTGGCAACACTGGTGAGTCACGAGATGCAATCATTAGCTCCAGACGCGCGCGCGGGTATAGGTGTGGGGGAGGGGTTGACCATGTGGGGACCCGGATAGTCTTAACCAGGACATACACCGGTCTCGAGTGTGTGTGTGTGTGTGAAGATGGAAAAACCCACAACAATCAACCAACATACGCTTTTGATATTGGTTCATTTATGTACCCTCCTTTATCCAACCGAAATGTAGGTCTCTACAGTTAAGCTCTGTATTATAAATAAAAAAGACAAAACTATTTTGTCATGTTGATTAAAGAAACAATCACGTTAGTAAAATAAACTCCTGCCTGGCAATTCAAGTGTGAGGCAAGGGTTTTAAAGGAGGAACTGTAGGATGGAACACATTCGATTACAGATAATATGAAAGTTATTTTAAATTAATAACTGGAAAGAATATAGTTTTGCTTTAGAGTGGGCACCAGATGAAGTATCACATGGGATTGTTTGCAGTCATTTGAACTCAGTGTTGCAACTCCAAAACAGTGTCAACATGGCACTTTTAAAATAAGTGTTCGCCTCATTTATCTACAGTGAGGAGGAAAAGCATTTGATACACTGGGGATTGTGCAGGTTCCCACTTACAAACCACGTAAGAGCCTGTCATTTTTATCTTAGGTATACTCTTCTACTCTAATGACAGAATCTTAAATAACAATCCAGAAAATCACATTGTATATTTTAAAAAAATATATTTTTGCAGTTTATTGTTTATGACATAAGCATTTGATCACCTATCAACCAGTAAGAATTCCAGCTCTCACAGGAAGCCCTCCTTTTCTCCACTTTTTATTAACTGCACCTGTTTGAACTCGTTACTTCTATTAACTGCACCGGTTTGAACTGTTACCTGTATAAAAGACACTTGTCCACATACTCATTCATGGGAGAAGGTCATGTGGTCTGATGAGATGAAAATAGAGCTTTTTGGTCTAAACTCTACTTGTTGTGTTTGGAGGAAGACTAAGGATGAGTGCAACCTCAAGAACACCATCCAAACTGTGAAGCATGGAGGTGGAAACATCATTCTTTATGGATGCTTTTCTGCAAAAGGGACAGGACGACTGCACCGTATTGAGGGGAGGATGGATGGGGCCTCACACACAAAAGTGTCACTGCAGGCAGAAACCCCAAATTACACAAACATATAATTATAAAACATAGTTATATACCAGGGGTCTCCATCCTCCAACCAACCTTTTTGTGTGCGAGGGCTACCTCAAGGGATAAAATAATAGAAGGGATTTGTGTTTGTCATACTCAAATTTTATTATACATATAACATGGTGGTGCTTTTTTACAAAATAATAAAATATCTTGATATTCTGGTTCAGACTTACAAGTGTTGAAAAAGAAATCAACAATTCCTGAAAAATTATGAAAATATTTATAGATTTTTTTTTTTTTGATTTTCTACAAACCTATTATGTATGCGTTATCAAAAACAGTAGCCCAAACATTTAGTATAAATATAAATGCAAAAATAAATAAATAAACTGCCATAACTTCTTAAAAAACATTAGCCTAATGCATTACATTTAATACATAGCCTATATAGCCTTTTTTTTTTTTTTTTATTACTTTCTGGACTCGGACTCGGCCTTTGGGAGCTCGGACTTGAGTCCAGCTTGGCCCCTTTTGGACTCGGACTCGGACTTGGACTTGATGTTTGTGGACTTGGTCTTGACTCGTGCTTGACAATACCACTGCTGATGACACTCAACTCTTCCTCTCATTCCATCCTGATGATCCAACGGTAGCTATTCACATCTCAGCTTGTCTAACAGACATTTCTTCCTGGATGATGGACCATCACCTTCAAGTCAACCTTGCCAAGACAGAACTGCTTGTGATTCCAGCAAACCCATCCTTTCATCACAATTTCACCATTAAGTTAGGCACATCAACCATAACTCCTTCAAAAACACCTAGAAGCTTTGGAGTTATGATTGATGATCAGCTGACTTTCTCAGACCACATTGCTAAAACTGTCCGATCCTGCAGTTTTGCTTTATTCAACATCAAGAAGATCAGGTCCTTTCTTTGGGATCATGCTGCACAACTCCTTGTTCAAGCTCTTGTTCTGTCCAGGCTGGACTATTGCAATGCTCTCTTGGCAGGTCTTCCAGCCAGTTCTATCAAACCTTTACAATTAATTCAGAACGCAGCAGCAAGATTAATTTTTAATGAGCCAAAAAGAATACACGTCACACCTCTGTTTATCAATTGTCACTGGCTTCCAATAGCTGCTCGCATAAAATTCAAGGCATTGATGTTTGCCTACAAAACTACCACTGGCTCTGCACCCATTTATCTAAATTCATTACTTCAGACTTATGTGCCTCTAGAAGCTTGTGTTCTGCAAGTGAACATCGCTAGATTGTGCCATCACAAAGAAGCACAAAGTGACTTTTACAGACTTTTAAATTAAATGTTCCCTTCTGGTGAAATGACCTCCCCAACTCAATCCGAGCAGCTGAGTCCTTAGCCATCTTCAAGAATCGGCTTAAAACACATCTCTTTCATCTTTATTTGACCCTCTAACTTTAACACTCACTACTCTAATTCTATTCTTTAAAAAATCTAACTACCTTTCTGATCTTTTTGTATTCTATTTTCTTTTCATTTATTATGCAATTGTATATGTATGTATGTGTGTGTGTGTAAAGACCTCTAACTAGCTTGCTCTATTCTTTCATTTTTTTATTCTATCTGTTTTCTTTTTATTTATTATATTAGTTAAAATCCCATGCTACGTGTTCTGTGTGAACCTAACTGAGGCTTGTTATAGCACTTATATATCATTGCTCTTTTTGTTGTTGTTGATTGCTTCCACTGTCTTCATCTGTAAGTCGCTTTGGATAAAAGCGTCTGCTAAATCAATAAATGTAATGTAAATGTAATATAGGCCTACATGACTATATTAATATAACAGCATTTTCAATATGAACTTATACAGGTACATTTCTGCCAAAAAAGTTTGTTTTACTACAGTTAATTCATAAGTTGTGGAGTGAAATGTCTTCTGACTGGTTTGTTCTTGGAACAATGTTTCGCCTGTTTTTTTACGTCAATATGTTGAGAATATCAAATTTGAATCACATAGTCATCTGTGGGTTTTTAAGAGAAATAGAGAATTCTGCGCTAAATTGAGCTGCTTCTCAGTGGATCCTCCAAGGGGGCCCCCAACAGAACAGGAAAATCCCATTCATTTTCTCCCTAGGATATTTATTTTCAGACATAATGTCTAAAGTGGTCTCCAACACGTTGCTCGTGGCCTGATTGGAGGTAGCTCGCCAAGGGCCATTCACATATGGCGTCTTTTGCGCTCAAGTTCAAAATATTTAAGCGACCCACTAATTTTTTCCAAGTGCAACGAGTCAATATGAAGGATGGGGGTGCACCCAAACCACAGGTGTTTTTTTCTTCTCCGTAAATAAATCTTCTAGCAGAGCTACAGCAAACGTTTATCGGTAGTGGAAATCCATTAGCTAGGCTATTAAAACTTCTAACAACGTAGCAACATAGCAACGACAGACACCACGGGAAAATCGGACCGAATTTTACAGTTTTTTTTATTCGCTTTGGTTCTATTTTCACAAGCAAGGTGTACATTTTCACAACTCATAGTACTAATATCACGACAGATCATCAAAAGTGCACTTTTTTCAAACATGTCAGCATATTTTCGATTGTGTTAGTACAATACACAAAACCACAAAGTATCCTTTTCACTACACAAAATAAGTGTTTCATCTTAATAAATGTTTCATTTACAGTAACCACCTTTCATAAATCTCTTACTATCAAACTTTTGATTTGCATCCCTTCTCGTTCAGTTTAATACATTTGTCTATTATTTAATCCAACTGATCTTAATGGTTAATCGCTGAACCGTTTGGTAAACCTATAGATTTTAAATTGGTTTGTCAGGAATATACAGTATATGGATTTTGAGAACTACAGAAATAAAAATGCGTGTTTGTATGAACATATAAATTATGTCTAAGTGCCTGGACAACCTGGAGGAAACATCTCCATGTGCGCAGCTATCTCTGAAGATGGTGTTGTAGGACGTAGGCCATTACTTGGCTCCTATAATGCTGCACATCTTATTGAGTTCCTCAATGAAATTGAACCAGCCTGTCAAGGTATAAAGGGGTCACCTATGTAACTGTGTTGGACAATGTCAGGTTCCACCACGCAGAGGTAGTTCAAGCATGGTTTCAGGCCCATCCCCGATTCATGACCCTCTACCTGCCTCCACATTCTCCCTTCCTCAACCCTATTGAGGAATGTTTTTCAGCATGGAGGTGGAAGGTCTATGATCGCCAACCCCTTGAGCGTGCTACCCTCCTTCAGGCCATGGATGATGCATGTGATGACATCAGTGTAGACCAATGTCAAGCATGGATTCGCCAAAAGGCTTTTTCCAAGGTGCTTGAACAATGATAACATTCATTGTGATGTGGATGAGAATCTATGGCCAAATGCTCAAGACAGGCGTGATCCAAATTAATGTAATGTGTGCACTAAATGTTATGTTTTCTTCTCCTTTAGTTAAATTTCATTATAGAAAATATACCTATGTTACAATTATATCAGAAAAATAAAAACTAATTTGCCCAAATTATTGTAGAGGATGTCTTCATTGATCCTTCACTTGATTACACATAGGATGGATATTTTGGAAATTATAGATTATGTAAATGTTGGGTAATGTACTAAATATATTGGCATATAAAAGTGTATTGCCTAATGTGAAAACTGTGTAATCTGTCTTTTATAGTACTGTAGCATATTAATTTCAGCACTTCTAAGGCCGATTTGAAACCAGTATCTTGCATTGTTTGCTGTTGGATGAACTGAATGTTAAAAGTACTAAACTGAAAGAAGATCATTGTCACAGGGCGAGCCTGCGATTATGCATGGACTACACACACATACACCGGGGTCATGTATTGTAGTCTGTTAGCCGACATAGATTCATGTAGGCATGGACTTGTGTAACATTCTATGTCACTGTGTGTTGTAAATTGGCTGTATGATGTCCTGTATGTAGTTTTACCTGAGTTATTTGAGAACTAGCAACGATAACATGAGTGCCTATGATGATCACATAATAGAATTGTCTTTTCACATATATAGAAATAAATCACCACTACAAGTATTTGATTCACATAGTTTATTGAATACAGTGTAAGAGAGATGCAGATTATGCTTACCACAGTGCATTTGTCCATGTTATTTCCAAGAGTCATTTGCCAAACCTGTTCAGTTAGACATCCAGTCTATTTATAGGTCTTTGTGTCCGCCATCTTGTTCCTGTGAGTGATGTCACCGGAGAGTCCATTCTCATAGCTGTAAGGGAGGAAGGTTTCTCAAGTTATTTGTTTCCTTTGAATATGTATACTTGTATATGACACTTTCTTGTATGTATGTTTATTTGTATTTTATTTTTGTGATGGTTTTTGTTATTTTCAGTATGTATTCGTATGATATAGGTGAAACGTGTTACCTTTCATATGGTATGTTCTGGAGTAGGAGGAGTCGGGCCTATAAAATGGCTCCAGAACGTCAGCAGGACAGTGGGTCAAGGTTGGACGTTCCGACTTTGTACTTCCGGGGCGGACACGCACATCAGGAGCGAAATTGGAATAGAGTTTGACTGTACCAGAGGATTATTTTGAACTGATTTATTGGATTACTCGTTGGACATTGGACTGAGGACTCTGTAACGGTAGGTCGGTAGTGAAGAGGAGTGTGGGAGTACCGGGCCGACGGCCTGTATAGGTCCGGTAGCGGTGCTCCTTCTCTACTTCCGATCGACTAAATAATTTCAAACTTTTTTCAAAATGACAGAAAGGGAATCAGGAGATGAAAACAATAGCATGGAATTTAGAGATCAAGAAGGGGAAAGTGAATGGGAGGATGTGGTAAAGGGATCCAGAGTTAAGAAATTGGCTAGACATAAAAGAAAGAAAAATGATTCCGATAGTTCTGGTGGAACGGAAAGTGAAGGAAGAGAAGTTGAGGTAAATGATTTGAGAACAGAAATGTTCAATGTAGTAGTATGTTTTGAGGGAGAAGGGGGAGTAAAGAAAACTGACCCGTTAAAACTCACTAAAATCATTAAAGCACAAATAGGAGAAGTAAAATATGCAAAGGTACTGGGAGATGGAAACTTGCTTATTGGATGTAGCTCTGGAAAACAGATAGAGAAGGCAAAGAAAATGAGCAGTGTGGGGAAAGTTAAAGTTGCAAAAGTGGTAAGAGTTGGAGGGGAAAAAACTGAGAGTTGTAAAGGAATAATGACAGGAGTGCCTCTTATGGTGAACATAAAGGAGTTAGTGGAGAATTTGAGGATGAAAAATGGATCAGTTAAGTCTGCTAAAAGAATGACAAGAGGAATTGACAAAAAGGAAACTGAATCTGTCTTGATTGAATTTGAATGCAAGGACCTCCCTAAAGAGGTATATTTTGGTTATATTAAATATAACATAAGAGAATTCATAACAAAGCCTATGAGATGTTATAACTGCCAGGAATTTGGTCATGTGGCAAGGGGATGTAAAAAGCAAAGAAGATGTGGTAGATGTGGAAGAGATCACGATTATGGAAAATGTGGAGAAGGTGTTAAACCAAAGTGCTGCAATTGTGGAGGCAATCATAGTGTTGCCTTTTGGGGATGTGAAGTAATGAAGCAGGAGGTGAAGGTACAACAGATTAAAGTGAAGGAAAACATTTCTTATGCTGATGCTGTCAAGAGAAGTGAGGGGGAAAAGCAGGATAAGGAAGCTAATGATGTTGTAGATGATAAAAGAAAAAATGGAGGTACGAATAAAGAATGGAGGAGGATTTGGGAAGAAAAGAAGAAGTTAGTTACTTTTATAGCAGGAGTAATAAATGCAACATCTGAGATCAAATCTAAAACAGAACGGATTCAAATCATAGTTAAAGCGGCAGTACATCATTTGGAGTTAGTAGGATTAAAGTGGGAAGAAGTAAGAGATGAGCTTAATGTGCAGTCAAGTCAAGATCTAACATGTGTGGGTTGATAATATTAATTATGTTAATCCTTCAATGGAATGCACGAAGTCTAATTGCAAACGGACAAGATTTTAAGCAATTTATTGGCACTAGAGAGGGAAAACCAGAAGTAGTATGTGTTCAAGAAACTTGGCTAAAGCCTAATTTGGATTTTGTTTTAAGTGGATATATAGCAATTAGACAAGACAGGAGAGAGGGTGGAGGTGGAGGGTGTGTTACATTCGTTAAACAGGGAATTCCTTATAGAGTTATAAGCATTGGGAATGAACAAGAATATGTGGGAATAGAGGTTTGGGGAGGGAAATCAAAATTATCAATCATAAATTACTATAATCCATGTAAAAAGCTTGAATTGAGCAAATTTATAGATATAGGGGAACAGGATAAGAACAGTGTTATATGGTGTGGGGATTTTAATGCACACAGCACATTGTGGGGATGTGGAAAAACTGATAGTAATGGTTTAGTATTAGAAGAGTTATTGGAAGAAAGAGAATTGGTGTGTCTAAACAATGGTAATACGACAAGGATTGATATTAGGACAGGAAAGGAATCCGTACTTGATCTTACATTTGTATCAAATAATTTGGCATCAATTTGTGATTGGAGAGTATACAAAGATGGGACAATAGGGAGTGATCACTATCCAGTTATATGTAAAATCAATATCTCTATAGTGGAAAAAATAGATGGAAGAGGAGGAAATTGGGTATTTGGAAAAGCTGACTGGGAAAAGTTTCAAGTAGATAGTGAAAAATATTTAAGTCAAGTTGATAACTATATAGATATAGAGTTATTAAGTAATGAAGTAAAGTAAGGAATATTATTAGCAGCGATAGATAATATACCAAAAAGTAAAGGCATAAAAAGGAGGAAATCAGTTCCATGGTGGAACGATAATTGTAAAACAGCAGTAAAAAACAGAAATAAATCTTTCAAGTTATTAAAAAGAACTCATAATTTCCAGTACATGATACAGTATAAACAAGCACAGGCAATTGTAAGAAGGACAATTAGGCAAGCAAAGCGGACATACTGGAGGGAGTTTTGTAGTTTAATTGGAAGTACTACTCAGATAGGAGAAGTTTGGGGGATGATTAAAAGAATGAGTGGGGATGTAAGGGAATGGAATTATCCTGTGCTAAGTGATGGGGATAAAGATGCTGTTAATAACAAAGACAAAGCAGAGATGTTGGTAGATACATTTGTTAGTATACACAGCTCAAACAATTTATCGGTGGAGGGAAAGAAAGGTAGAGAGAGCACCAAGTCTAATAATATGGAAGCTTTAAAAAAGAAAGAAGTCTCTGATGATGATATAAATAATCATTTTAAAATGGGAGAAGTAGAAAGAGCGTTAGCTAAAACTAGGCAAACTGCACCAGGAAAAGATGAAATAAGCTATATCATGTTAAAACATTTAAGTACAAAAAGTAAAGAAAAATTGTTAATGTTATTTAATAAAATATGAGAGGAAGGGAGAATTCCTGAAAGTTGGAAAGAAGCAGTAATTATCCCAATAAGGAAGCCAGGAAAAGATGCTAGTAAGCCATCAAATTATAGACCTATAGCATTAACGTCACATATTTGCAAATTAATGGAAAGAATGGTAAATGAGAGATTAATGTATTTTTTAGAAAAAAAAGGTTTGATAACGGAATTTCAAAGTGGGTTTAGGAGAGGAAGGGGCACACTGGATGCAGTGTTGTGTTTAGAGGACGATGTAAGGAAAGCTCAAATAAATAAAGAATATGTGGTAGCAGTATTTTTTGACGTTGAGAAGGCGTACGATATGTTATGGAGAGAGGGATTAATGATTAAACTACACAAAATGGGAGTAAGAGGTAAAGTTTTTAATTGGATTTTAGACTTTTTAAAAGGAAGATCAATTCAAGTTAAAATAGGAACAGACGTTTCAAATAAGCATAAAGTAGAAAATGGAACACCACAAGGGAGTGTTATAAGTCCTACACTTTTCTCTGTTATGATAAATGATATATTTAATAAAGTATCTAATGGCATGAATAGATCATTGTTTGCAGATGATGGGGCGATTTGGAAACGTGGGAAAAATGTGGAATATGTAGTTAAGAAAATACAGGAAGGAATACATCAGGTTGAAATGTGGGGAATGGAATGGGGTTTTAAATTTTCTGCTGAAAAATCAAAAGTGATGGTTTTCTCTAGAAAGAAAAATAAAGATATTGAACTGAAATTATATAGGAATAATCTGGAAAGAGTTGAGAGTTTTCGTTTTTTGGGGGTGTGGTTTGATTCACGAATAACATGGAGATCTCACATTAAACAAGTAGAAGATAAATGTAAAAAAGTAATAAACATTATGAGGTGTCTTACAGGAGTGGAGTGGGGAGCAGATTTTAAGTCATTAAAATATATATATATTTCATTAATAAGATCTAGGTTGGATTATGGGAGTCAGGCATTTGGATCAGCAGCAAAGTCAGTATTAGCGAGGCTGGACCATATTCAGGCACAGGCATTGAGAATATGTCTCGGAGCCATGAGAACATCACCAGTGTGCTCATTGCAGGTAGAGGCAGGTGAAATGCCTTTGAGCTTAAGACGGAAGCAGCTGATGGTAAATTACTGGATTAGTTTGAGGGGACAAATAGATAGTCACCCAACCAAAAGAGTGTTACAAGACAATTGGGAAAGGGGAAAGGGGAACAAATTTAGTTTTGGTTGGACAGGAGATGATGCTGCACGTGATCTGGGAGTATATGGAAAGGAGTTTTGTAAAACTGTGGTATGGCCCAGTATCCCTATGTGGAAGTATGATACTCCAAAAGTGGATTTGGAGGTATTACAGTCCAAAATAATAAATAATCAAGTTGATTTGGTGAGTGAATTTTATAGACATGTGAACCAAAAATACGTAAATTTTAAGCAAGTTTTTACAGATGGATCTAAAGACCCGATAACAGGCGTTACAGGTGCTGCAATTGTAATTCCAAGCCAGAAGAATGAGATGAGCAAAAGAACATCAGATCACTTAAGTGTATATGCTGTTGAGATGTTTGCCATTTTGATGGCATTAGAATGGATAGAATACACAGTCAAACAGAACTGTAATTTGCAGCGACTCTGTCTCTGTATTGCAGAGCCTCAAGACCGGTATGGCAAAGAATCATCAGGAGATTTTTTATGATATTATGTCTGCCTATTTAAGAATTAAAAATAAGGGAGATGATGTTATATTTATGTGGGTACCAGCACATATGGGTATTGTAGAAAATGAAAAGGTAGACAAAATAGCTAAGAAAGCACTTCAAAAAGAGAGTATAGAAGCAGTTATCAGCCTCTCAAGATCAGAAGGAAAGAGTATAGTGTGGGAAAAAATTATTAAAGAATGGCAACAAAGGTGGGATCAAGAACAAAAAGGAAGACATTTATACTCCATTAAAAAAAGAGTTGGTACTGTGGAAAATAAAGTAGGAAACAGAAGAGAAGAGACTATTGTAACCAGATTAAGAATAGGGCATAATAAATTAAATAGCACTCTTCATATAATGGGGAAACATCCTACTGGGTTTTGTGATCAGTGCCAAATACCAGAGACTGTAGAACATGTGCTTATTAATTGTTCAAAATACGGATTACAAAGGGTAGATATGATAAAAGACATGGGGAAAATAGGACTAACAGGACGTGGAGTAATGAGTATAATGGACTGCAGTAGGAGTGAACAAGGAATGAAATACTTGATTCGTTTTCTGACTAAAACAGGACTACTTGCAAGAATATGATGACTAAAGTATATGGGAAATAACTAGAACCAGAAGATGGCAGTAATGCAACGTCAAGGATGCAAGCTGCCGTTAAAACCCAAAGAAGAAGAAGAAGAAGAAGCAGGACAGTGCAGAGATAGGAGGTGAGGAGAGAGTCTCTGGGGAAGTGCTGCTTATGTAGGGCAGTTGCACATACAGGTCAGGTTGTGTTTATGTATCTAGATTGCTTTGACCTTATGTTTGGTGCAGTTTATATTCTGTTGTATCTAAGTTTTTTTTTTTGTTGTTTTGTTTTCTTCCCACCACTATTGAGTGACTGTCGCTGTGCACCGTAATAAAAAGCACTGTTAACCATGACCAACTGTTTCCTCTGTCAATCGGAGCCTCCAACCGCTCGAGCCATTCGTAACAGTTGGTGTCAGAAGTGAAGCTTCGTAACAGTTGGGGGCCAGCAGTAAAGTAAAACGTAGCAGTTGTTGTCTAACAGTGGTCAAGGGGCAGTGACTCAAAAATGCCACCGAAGACCAGGGGTCAGGTGACTACAGATGTGGAAACGGAAGGAGATCAGGGTGCAGTGGGTGGCGTTTCAGAAGAAGGTGTTCAATCTGCTGAGGTCCCAACTACCACAGGTGATGCAGCTGTGACAGCCCTGGCGGGGATGTTTCAGGCCTTCCTGCAATACCAAAAGGAGAGGGACGAGAGGCAAGAGAGGGAGTCAGTACGACGGGAGCAGCAATACAAGGTCCTCAATCATCAGGTCACACAGATGCAGATGGACGGGGAGCGTGCCAGGCATAAAGTTACCTGTTTAGATCAGCCAGGTATGCGAATGCTGAATCATGTGCCTCTGTTGCCAAAACTACAAGACAGTGATGATGTGGAACATTTTCTGACTACGTTCGAGAGGCTGGCAGAGGTGTACAGGTGGCCAAAAGAGGACTGGGCGGTTCATCTGATTCCCTTGCTCACGGGAAAAGCGAGAAGTGCTTTTGTCGCCATGGCGCCTGCTTTTACCTCTGACTATGACAAGGTTAAAGAGGTGATTCTTAAGAAATATGAGATTAATCCAGAAACGTATAGACTGAGATTTCGATCATTGAATACCGCCGCGGATGAGTCTCCAACAGAGTTGTACGTTCGCTTAAAAAAACTTATTTTCAAAGTGGGTTCAGTTGGATGTGAGCAGCAAAACTGAGATGATGGAAACCTTGGTGTTGGAGCAGTATATGAGAGTGCTGTATCCGGAGGTGAGGACCTGGGTGAAGGAGAGAAATCCCAGTACTGCAGGAGAAGCAGCTGACCTGGTAGAGTCCTATATAGCAGCACGGAAGGGATCTTCTGGGACCTTTCGGTATTCTGGTGTCTTTCCGGAGGCGAGAGGTAAGTCTGTGGGGTCAGGGGGTAGTTTGTTCTCTCAAAGTCAAGCCCAGAGTGTTAAAGTCACTGACTCGAGGCCTTCACTACCAGTAGTCACACGCCAGATATTGCCTAGAGGTGATATAGTATGTTATAATTGTGGAGAGGTAGGGCATACTAGCCCACATTGCCCTTTGAGAAAACCCAAATCTGCCAGTTTGTGTTATGTGCCCCAATCTAGCCCTAAGCTAGTGGTGAAGCCGGATAAGGAGCCCACTATTTCAGTGTTGTTGAATGGTAAACCGCTGATGGCATTGGTAGACACCGGGTGTACATGTACATTAGTACAGTCACAATATATAGCCAGAGAGTCATGGACTGGGGAAACTGTTACGGTTTGTTGTGTACATGGAGATAAGTCAGAATTGCCTACCGCTGAGGTGTATTTGGAGGTTAACAAGCAGTCATTTTTGATGAATGTAGGGGTTACCACAGATCTGCCTTATCCTGTGTTGCTAGGGACCGATATGCCCATATTAGCAGACTTAGTGCAGGAGACAGCGTGGTGTGGGATAGTTACGCGAGCACAGGCTCAAAAGGTTACTGAGTTAGCACGAATTGAAGATTCTGTAGATAGCACCTTTCAGGAGATGCCATTTTTTCGAGAGGAACGGCTGAATGAAGAAGGGTTGTCCGAGAAAGATAGATTGGACAGACGCAGGGAAAGAGTTGCAGATTTGATGGATAGCTCAGAACGGACAAAGTTTGAGTGGGAAGAACCGGAGATTGATGAGTCAGATTTTGTCATACCCAGTGAACTGGGACAGCTTCAGAAAGAGGATGTTACCTTGGCGGAATGTTTTGGGAAAGTTAGCGAAGATGCAACTGTGAGTTCATTGTATGGTGAGACGTTCAGGATGAAACAGGGTCTTCTTTATAGACAGAGTGAAGAGGAAGGTTCGCAGTTAGTGGTACCCAAAGCTCAGCGCAGAAAGGTGTTAGAGCTCAGCCATTCAATTCCCTGGTCGGGTCACATGGGATTTATGAAGACGTTGATGAGGGTTTCCAAACGGTTTTATTGGCCCGGTATGTATACTGAAGTGAAAGAGTATTGCAAGGCTTGTCCTGAGTGTCAGTTCACAGTTGGTAGGACACCGGCAAAGGCACCTCTTATTCCGATACCTGTAGTGGATACACCTTTTGAGAGGATAGGGGTTGACATTGTGGGACCTGTGGAGAGAAGTCAGAAAGGGAACAGGTTTATTCTGGTAGTTTGTGATTATGCAACCAGATATCCAGAGGCCTACCCTTTGAGAGACGTTACTGCAAAACAGATTGTGGCTGCATTGTTAAACAACTTCTCACACGTAGGCATCCCTAAAGAAGTTTTGACTGACCAAGGCCCCAATTTTATGAGTCGCACCCTAAAACAGGTCTATCAGTTATTGGGCATTAAGAGAGTTTGTACTACCCCGTATCACCCCCAGACTGATGGTCTGGTAGAAAGATTTAATCAGACCTTAAAAGGCATGTTGAAGAAGTTTGTGTCTGAAAATGGAAAAGACTGGGACAAATGGCTGCCTTGCCTTTTGTTTGCTTACCGTGAGGTTCCCCAAGCATCCACCGGGTTTTCTCCTTTTGAATTACTGTTTGCTCACCAGATTCGAGGTCCATTGGATGTTTTGAGAGACAGTTGGGAAGCCAGTGATAAGCCTACCAAGCAGAATATTCTTTCGTACATCCTCAAAATGAGAGAGAAGTTACAACTATCCTCCACCCGGGCACGAGAGAGCGTGCAGGAATCACAAGTAAAGCAGAAGATGTGGTATGACCACAAGGCCAGGTCTCGAACTTTCCAGGTAGGAGAGCAAGTTTTATTGTTACTCCCAACGTCAGAGAACAAACTGTTGGCCAAATGGCAGGGTCCGTACCAAGTGAGGAAGAAAGTTGGTCCGGTAACATATGAAATTGAGATGCCATCCAGAAATAAACCATTGCAGACTTTTCACGTCAATATGTTGAAGAAGTGGCACGGTCCGTCTGAACAGCCGGAATCAGCAAGAGCGGAGGTGAAAGAGTTCTTGGTGAGGGCAGTACAGGAAGAGGACGAAGTGGAGGAGCAGTTCTTGCCTGTGCGTGAAAGTGAGGACCCTTTAAATCTTCAGCACTTGACCATGGAACAAAGAAATCAGCTGCAAAGTTGTATACCTGAGCAGCTGTTCCAGGACATACCTGGGAAGACAGACCTGGTACAGCATCATATTTATTTGAAGGAGGTGAAACCGATTCGACAACCAGCATACAGAGTTCCAGAAAGGCTGTTGCCCACCATGAAGCAAGAGCTGGAAATGATGCAGAGACTGGAGGTGATAGAACCGTCAGTCAGTGAGTGGAATAATCCCATTGTGCTGGTTCCTAAGAAAGATGGGTCCCTGAGATTTTGTTTGGATTTCAGAAAACTAAATTCGGTGAGCAAGTTTGATCCTTACCCTATGCCCAGAGTAGATGATTTAATTGAAAAGCTTGGCAGCGCACGGTATCTCACAACTCTTGATCTGTGCAAAGGCTATTGGCAAGTGCCCTTAAGTCCAGACAGTAAAGAGTTTACAGCATTCAAGACTCCGTTTGGGCACTATCAATTCCGCGTGCTTCCTTTCGGACTGCATGGGGCTCCAGCAACTTTTCAGAGGATGATCGATCAGATCCTTAGGGGATTATGCATGGACTACACACACATACACCGGTGTCATGTATTGTAGTCTGTTAGCCGACATAGATTCATGTAGGCATGGACTTGTGTAACATTCTATGTCACTGTGTGTTGTAAATTGGCTGTATGATGTCCTGTATGTAGTTTTACCTGAGTTATGTGAGAACTAGCAACGATAACATGAGTGCCTATGATGATCACATAATAGAATTGTCTTTTCACATATATAGAAATAAATCACCACTACAAGTATTTGATTCACATAGTTTATTGAATACAGTGTAAGAGAGATGAAGATTATGCTTACCACAGTGCATTTGTCCATGTTATTTCCAAGAGTCATTTGCCAAACCTGTTCAGTTAGACATCCAGTCTATTTATAGGTCTTTGTGTCCGCCATCTTGTTCCTGTGAGTGATGTCACCGGAGAGTCCATTCTCATAGCTGTAAGGGAGGAAGGTTTCTCAAGTTATTTGTTTCCTTTGAATATGTATACTTGTATATGACACTTTCTTGTATGTATGTTTATTTGTATTTTATTTTTGTGATGGTTTTTGTTATTTTCAGTATGTATTCGTATGATATAGGTGAAACGTGTTACCTTTCATATGGTATGTTCTGGAGTAGGAGGAGTCGGGCCTATAAAATGGCTCCAGAACGTTAGCAGGACAGTGCAGAGATAGGAGGCGAGGAGAGAGTCTCTGGGGAAGTGCTGCTTATGTAGGGCAGTTGCACATACAGGTCAGGTTGTGTTTATTGATCTAGATTGCTTTGACCTTATGTTTGGTGCAGTTTATATTCTGTTGTATCTAAGGTTTTTTTTTGTTGTTTTGTTTTCTTCCCACCACTATTGAGTGACTGTCGCTGTGCACCGTAATAAAAAGCACTGTTAACCATGACCAACTGTTTCCTCTGTCAATCGGAGCCTCCAACCGCTCGAGCCATTCGTAACAATCATACTGTTGTGTTTCAGTGATTAAACCAAATGTTCTCATTACATATTACAATAATCTTGTGTTTGAAACAATGATTATATGGAATGAAAACATGTGCAACTGAATGAAAGCATGAGATCCGGTTTTGAAAGAATGACTAGCTGTGTTTCAAGTGTGATCAGTTTGGATTTTTGTACTAAGAGTTTTGAAAATGTACACCTTATTTGTGAAAATAGTACCAAAGCGAATGAAAAAAAACTGTACTATTAATAATAAAAGATAAGCTATTGTGTATTGTAAATGTAAGTATTTTGTCTTTTTTGAATCATTCTTTTTATAAGAATGATTTAAAGACTGAAATATGCAAGGTTTATCTTTTTATAAAAACTTTTTTGTCAAAACTTTATTTGTACTTGTACATGTTACTAGATAACATGTTGTAAGACACTTCTTTCAAATTTGGCCATTTTAATGATACTATTTTAATGTTTATGCAAACAAAAAGTGCATATTGATGGTAAGTTTATTTGTTATTTGCTGGTTTTCGACATAAAACTTGGTGAATTGATTTTATTGTGTAGTATTAGTACTTTTTGAACAGGATTATGTGATAACCATGCTCATTTTGGTCACACTAATCATGAAATTACATTTTCATACCATTTCATTATGATGCACTACAAAATCAACAATAATTATGTGTTTTTACAGTATAATAATTTTTTATGTCAATTAAGGGTGACATAAAGGTTAACAATAACTCGTTTAGGTCTAAAACAGTTGGCATAGTTGTTAATATGAGAGTTATGAGACATTATTTAAGAGATTTAATTATTGTATATAGTTCTCGGCCACTTAGCACACAGCTAAAAAAGGTTGGATACCCCTAAACCATCCAAGTTAAGATTGACCACCAGCTACGAGGCTGAGAAACTAAAGTTTCTGCTTCTATAGAAGCCACAAAGTATAAAAATCAACCTTGTTATTTGCGATCTTCTGGAGAAATACTACACTACCCATAATTCTAAGCAAAACAACTTGAGTCGCGCTGCGGTTACCATGGCGACGTATACCGGGCCCGCGAACGGTGATCTGAAGTAAATAAATACCGGTAGTTTATATGTTTATACTGTGCCTTTTTTCCGTAAGTTTAAACGGACGGCCGTTCTGGACTTTTCCAGAACGCACAGATTGTCAGTCCGTCCCTGTTGACATCAAACGATAGTTTGGACATTATCTTCGCCGACAACATGTCTAAGGTAGGATAACAATAATTACATAATATACGTTGTTTCATAGCTTTATCATTACTGGCCGCTATACAAATGTGTGGGGTTACTGCGTTGCGTGGACAGGCTGTGCCTACTGTAATCACGTGTGCTATCTTGTTAGCTAGCCTAAGCTATCAGCAACGCGATCTACTAACATGATACTAACATAACATGAATTACAACATTGGTTTCTGATTTCAGTACTAGTAATTGACTATGTTTAGCAGGTGTTTGTTTTTCAACGTTTTGGTAAAACAGTTTGATATTTTTTGGCTGCTTGTAGAACAAGATCTAAACATCCTACTAGGCTATAACATACAAAGTGTCTGAAAATTATATTAATTTTTATAGTCAAAGCGTACGATAGTCTATATTCATCATACTTTATTAATTTATTATAATACATGATTGATATCCATCAAAAGCTGAGCAGTTAACTTGAGATAACTTCCTTGTGTCCAGATATGTAGCATTTATTGATATGTAATATCTGGCAATTATTTATTATGCACAATGCTGTACCAGGACCGAACCATAGGGGGAAACACGTCTTCTTAGTTTCCCGCCATACATGTAAATATGAGGCGGAAATTTATTAAATATGCACACTGCAGTACCAAGACCCGGCTCAGGGGTCAAATCCGAACACACACCCTCACACTCCAACACTGGTAAAACCACCTTCTGGGGTCACAAGTAAGGAACTAAGAAATTTGCTCAGGCTATATTAGCATGCTATTTCCTATCAGTTCCAATGGGCATCCTTATGGGGACACAGATTTTGTCCCCAGTTGGTCATCGTGCCCCCACATGGAAGGTAAAAAAACACATCCATGTCCCCAAGAGGTAGCATAAACACACACACACACACACACACACGCTAATCCGCTAGATGTGTCACTTTATGCATTCCATGGTGACGCGTCATTGCTTGTCACGTGACATACCGCAGCAACAACAGAGCTGAATGAATGATCTGCTTTTGTCATTTTTCCTTTTTTATTCAAAATATTAACAAATTTGTTAGATATGGCATGAAATAGCTGATATTCCAATTGTCAAATATATGCAAGTGGAAGTGTTTTGTTGTTTAAACACCTTTATAACTATCGCGTTAGTTGAGCTGTATGCGCGATGGGCGCCACCATCTTAGTTTGTGCCGCAGACGCAGTTCAGAGAATCAGATCTGTTGGATTTACAACACGTGAATTCATCCACTTCTCCCGAAATACATAAAAGTAAGTGGCTGGTGAACTGGGAGAATAATGGAGTAAACTTTAAAGTTACTTACACAATGTGTATCTGATATGAATAAAATGTGTCTAATTATAATGAAAAAGATTATTATTGCCTCTTCCTTTGACATCAGTGTGTATTTTACAAACTCTAAATGTAATTATCAATGAAGATTCGGGAGGAGCGCGTCAGATACTTAGCCTAATCATCACAGGTGGACCGCAATCAAGTAATCAATCCCACAGTATAAATATCGCTGACTTACCTCTATCCATTGACGGTTTATCAGCACGCTGGTTCGCTTCGTCAGTCACCTTATCACAGACCCAATTTTCGTACCAACGAAGAGTGCTACACAGGGGATTTATAAGACCTGCTGCTTTTGCCGGACCCGAGATCATTTCTACCCAGCCAAACACGGCCGTTGAGCAGCATTAAGCGTCATCGCGACAGCTGCTATCCTCGCCAAGCCACACATCGTGGCCAATAGACCGTGCAACTCCGAGCTTGCCTTGCTCGATACAGGATCGTGCCGCCCGAGACCGAGCTCTCGTCGAGCGCTGGATTGCAGCAGAAAGAATCCAACCACGGCTCAGTCTTTCACGACGGCGTTCCGGCCGAGTGGCAGTTTGAGGCCGCTTCCTCTAGCGGCGCGCAGTCTAATACATTTCCAGGCGAAGACGCAATTAAAAAAAAAAAAAAAAAAAAAAAAAAAAAAAAACAGGTTCTTCTTTTTTCTTCATTGGATTTTTACGGCAGTTTGCATTCAAAGTGTTGCATCTAAAAGCAGTTTTGCGGCTAAAGTTTTGTTAAACTACGTCTTGACGTAGTTTCGTCTTCTTCTAGTAGCGTTTTATGGCGGTTTTGGCAAACCAACGTAAAGGTGCATTACCGCCACCCGCTGATCCGGGGTGTTGATCCCGCATAGATTTGGACTACATATACACCGTTCCGTCGGATGATGATGCCACTTTTTAACCACGAAGCCAAAGGCATTAGGTTAGATTATTGTAATGCCTCGTTCTCAGGCCTTCCAGCTAAATCGTTGAGCAAGCTTCAGTATTCTGCCGCACGCTTGTACTTCTCCTCGCGAACACATTACACCTGTTCTTTCACAATTACACGGGCTTCCCGTAAACGTGAGAATTGATTTTAAAATTCTTATCTTAACATACTAGGCACTTCATGGGACTGCACCTGAGTATCTTTGTGAACTCATCAGTCCTGATATTCCATCACGCTCTCTTTGTTCTACTAACTCTCTTTCACTTCACCAGCCATAATATGAGCTAAAGACCATGGGGGAAAGAGCCTTTTCATATAAAGCCCCTAAGCTATGGAATGTACTTCTTCTGCACGTCAGATATGCACCTATGTTGGGCGATTTTAAAAAGTTGATTAAGTCACATTTATTCAAGACTACCTGTCTTTAATGAATTTTTGTATTGCTTTTGGCGTTTGTTCCTACAAATAAAATAATAATAATCATTATTATTGTTACATTCGTTTAAACCTCGCCGAAATGATACAGACATAAGTTAAAAAAAACAAAAAACTTAAGTCTCTGGATAAAAGCGCCCGCTAAATGCTTAATTTAAAATTTTAATTTCCATGCAAGTCTTCTGGTAGGACCAAATCATTTAGGGACCTATTTTACCATTCACTGGCGTGATCACCCAAAATTAATCTAAAACGCATCTGCCCTCGTGTTTTGATGCAGGATAGCAAGTGTGAGTAAAATTACCATCGCCTTTTAAGGACCGTAATACGGAAAAACCGGAAAGTAAATCTCTTTAGAAACCACTTGGAAGCGAATAGCACATAACTGCTGTTAACCCATTTGCTGCAAGCATCGCCAACGGCCCCACTCTATGTTTCATTTTCACAGCACGTTAAACATCACTCTCTTACTTGATCTGGATAAACCGCGCATCAATCGAAGTCCAAAGACTTTGGCTTTTATATTTGACCAATATTTCGATAAAACATAATTCCAGTGATTAATTTTCCATCACGTCAGGAAAACTATTCCTATTCCTGAACGGTAAACGTCAAAGTGTTAGCTCGTGGACAAATGTTGATCACGGATCTAGTCAGAAAGAATCATGAACAGAAACCTCTTTATTTTGGGTATATAATTTCTGCCTCCATGCCAAAAATGGGGGGTGTCTGGTAAGGGGTTAACGTTACTGCTACAATCATGTCTTTCGGTACAACGCCTTACAAGACTAAACATGCTCAATCGTTTCCAAAAGCCTGTGTTTCCACAGTCCATAATACAACGTGAAAACAGCGTTCCAAACGTATCCGCTCGGGAGTCCGTCTAAAGAGCCCGGAGGCCTAATGAGAGGAAAGATGCTTTTCCAACAGGAACATAATAAGGTGGACAAGGCCCGAGGAATTGTCAAATCAGGCAACAAATTGCTAAGCTGGTAACACAGTAGGCTACCCATCCATTTTTAGCTTGCCTCATCAAATATTACTAACACTTTTTACTCTTCCCACAGCCAACATCTACAGCAGCCGAAGCAAGTAGCCTTTCATGTACCTCCTCACTGACGCAGCAGTGTCTGCTCCCGCAGGATCCTTTCCTGTACCTTCCCACCGCCGCTGCAGTGTCTGCTCCCGCAGGAGCCTTTCCTGTATCTCCCCACCGCCGCTGCAGTGTCTGCTCCCGCAGGAGCCTTTCCTGTATCTCCCTACCGCCGCTGCAGTGTCTGCTCCCGCAGGAGCCTTTCCTGTATCTCCCCACCGCCACTGCAGTGTCTGCTCCCGCAGGAGCCTTTCCCGTATCTCCCCACCGCCGCAGCAGTGTCTGCTCCCGCAGGAGCCTTTCCCGTATCTCCCCACTGCCGCAGCAGTGTCTGCTCCCGCAGGAGCCTTTCTCGTATCTCCCCACTGCCGCAGCAGTGTCTGCTCCCGCAGGAGCCTTTCCCGTATCTCCCCACTGCCGCAGCAGTGTCTGCTCCCGCAGGAGCCTTTCCCGTATCTCCCCACTGCCGCAGCAGTGTCTGCTCCCGCAGGAGCCTTTCCTATACCTCCTCACTGCCGCGCAGTGTCTGCTCCCGCAGGAGCCTTTCCTATACCTCCTCACTGCCGCGCAGTGTCTGCTCCAGCAGGAGCCTTTCCTGTACCTCCACACTGCCGTAGCAGTGTCTGCTCCCGCAGGAGCCTTTCCCGTTCTCCCCACTGCCGTAGCAGCGTCTGCTCCCGCAGGAGCCTTTCCTACACCTAAATATATATTAAAAAAATAAAAAATAAAAATAAAAAAAATACCACACATCACATCCGCCTAAAGGCATGCCATGCATCCGAGGTTGCGGTGATAGCATCATGTATCAACAATAGCCAAGACGATATTAGGCCCATTCTCCAACCAACGTTTTTTATAATAATCATTAGGCGGCCTACCTTAATTCGGCTATCAATCCGCTCCGTTATCCCATCTCAGCACTGCATTTCCCGCTCGCCCCTGCTCTCAAAGGATGATGTGAGCCCGTAGATTAAAAAATAAAAAATAAAATAAAATAAATAATTTCTCTGGACAAGCGAGATGACCGTAGTGCCAACTACATGAGTCAACTAGCAGTATTTAAATATAGTATTTATACTTAATACCAGTGTATCAGTACGTCCGAAAGTATATTTTTTGATTATTGGTGATTTCATAGGCTCTTTTCGTGCACCTGTATGGTCAAAATGGTAAATAGTAAGCTCAGACAGTATAAAGAATCTTTCTCTTACTCCACCCATGCACGATTACATCGTTGATATGTACCATCGATCTCACGTGCTGACGTGATGACCACATCGCCGATACATGGCACCTATTTGGGGTACACTGGCACAGGAAATCCAATTTATTTTTGCACGCTTAATTTCGGATACTATGACTGCACCAAGATTTTTTCGGACTCATTATCGGAAGCAGCTCATTGGATTCGCTAAACTATTATTCAAGTAAGCCTCACAGCGTCTACCCTCGTAGACAAATAAATCATCCTTAGTATCGAACTCCCTGCCAGGCGCTGCAAGAGGGCTCCCGGTTGAACCAACCTTTGCCTTCTCCATTCAACTATCAGCAAAGCTTACTCGTTTGACATCGCAAGTATTAAAATCCTGCCAGATGCTTTCCCACTTAATCAATCTTGGACTTTCCATCCGACCACCAGCGAAGCTTACCCGATTAAAAAAGGCCGATTAACCAAAAAAAAAAAAGCAACATTTACCTATCGAACACCAATGAGTACATTGCAGCCCAAACAAATTTTCCCTCCGATGGCAAGATGTACCCATCCAATACCGCAAGTTACGCTTTCGCCGAACACTAACGGGCTCTTCGCAGATAAAACAATCTAAATTTTCCCTCCGATGGCTGGAGAGACTACCCATCTGGTGTCGCAAATTTTAATAAATATAATAAATAAAAATAAATATAGAAAATAAATAAATAAATAATGAATAAAAAGACACCGGATGCTGGCCATAGCCTCCCGACCAGATAACCTTACAATTTTTCAATCCTATGGCCGGCAAGGCTTCTCTCTTCGATTGCAAGAGCTTGAGCTCCCATCGGATGCTGACGAGAGCCTCCCGGCCAGACAACCTCACCTTTTCCATTCTGCGGCCAGCAAGGCTTACCCGTTCGTTGCCAGGAGCTCACACTCCCTTCGGACGTAGGTGAAAGCCCCGGCTACCTGCTTTGCCATTCTGTCTTACGTACGGAGAGGTTTACCCATCCAATGCACGGACTCAGGGCTCCCATTGAATGTAGGTGAGAGCTTCCCGGCTAGACAACCTTACCTTTTCCGTCCTTTGGCCAGCGAGGCTTAACCGTTCTATCCGGGAGCTAAGCTCCTGTCGGACGAAGGTAAGAGCCTCCCGGCCGGACAACCTTTTCCGTCTTTCAGCCAGAGAGGTTTACCCGTTCGATTCCTGGAACTAAGCTCCTATCGGACGTCGGTCCGAGCCTCCCGGCTAGACAACCTGACCTTTTCCACCCTCGGCCAGTGAGGCTTACCCGTCCGATGCGAGTGCTCCCGTCGGACGCTGGCGACAGCCTCCTGGCCAGCCAACCACGACCTTACCGCGTGGTTTAGGTTACAAACCTGCAAGCTGTTCAAATGCTGCAAGTACCAAACACACAATAAACTCTCCTTCTTTCCTATGGTCGCCAAGGCTAACCCGTCTCTTGCCGGGAGTAGCAAACTCCCTTAAAACGCTGATTACAGCCTAACGACCACACAAACTTACCTTTTCCATCCTACGGCCTGCGAGGCTCACCCAGTTTTGTCCCCGCCGGACGCTGGCAAGAGCCTCCTGGCCACCTATCGTTACCTTTTCTGTCCGCCATCCGGAGAGGCTTACCCGTTCGATGCGTGTGCTCCCTTCGGACGCCGGCGAGAGCCTCCCGGTTAGACAACCTTACCTTTTCCTTTTCTATGGTCAGCGAGGCTTACCCGTTCGATGTGTGTGCTCCCTTCGGACGCTGGCGAGAGCCTCCTGGACAGACTTGCTTCACGTTTCCACTCTACGGTCGGCGAGGCTTACCCGTTCGATGTGTGTGCTCCCTTCGGACGTCGGTAACAGTCTCTCGGCCACGCAACTTACCTTTCCATTTGACGGTAGGCGAGGCTTAACCGTCCGACGCTACGAGTCTCGTCCTCTCGCCAAATCCTGCAACAAAAAAAAAAAAAAAAAGCTACCCTCAGCTACTCTCACATCTTTTAACCCCGTCTGGCGAGGCTTACCCGTTCGATGTTCTGAGTTAGAGGCCCCATTGGATGCTGCGAGAGTCCTCCCAGTCGGGTTTTCCTTTCCAACCCTCCCCGTCCGCCGAGGCTTACCCGTCTGTCGCGTGTGCTCCCTTCAGACGTCTGGCGAGAGTCTCCCGGACGGGCCTATGCTTGCCAGCCGCAAGCGAGTCTCATCCATCCGATGCCGTGAGTCGGGATCTCCCTTCGGATGTTGCCAGAATCCTCCTTGTCGGCTAGCCCAAAAGCTTTTTATCTGCCAAACCGAGAGGACCCAGATGTCCGTCATCCTGAGTCTCAATCTCCTGTCGGAGGCTTCATGGGCCCTCTCGGTCAGCGTTAGGCCCTTCACCCACTGAATAGCAGGGGCTATCAGCCAGTAGGGCCCGTACGCCGACACCGTGACCTATTCCGGTCGAGGCAACTCGGGTCCTCCCGGTCGGGCACCACAACCACGCTGCTCCTCCTCATCGGCCGGTAGGGCTCACCGTTCCAACGCCAAAAAGCTCCAGTTGAGCATCGGCCCGAGCCCTACCGACCGGGCGCCAACAACCACATAGTTCACTAGCTGCAGCCGGTAGGGCCTACTCTCCCAACTCCCAAGTCGCTCCCTCCGGAGTACGTAGGCCCTTCCAGCCTGCCAACGAGTCAACTTCTCAGAAACCAAATCAGCCCCCGCCAGTACTCTGCTTTTTTGGGGGGGCATTCTTTAAACTGGCGGCTGTCCTCTTGTACACTTGCCTTTTTGGGGGGTACTCTAGGTTCGGGCAATTCCCGAGCTCGGAGCCCTTCCCCGGACAGCACGCCAAATACGCATACCATACCTCAGCTAATTATATGTAAGCGTGAACTAGTGAAATGTAATTATCAATGAAGATTCGGGAGGAGCGCGTCAGATACTTAGCCTAATCATCACAGGTGGACCGCAATCAAGTAATCAATCCCACAGTATAAATATCGCTGACTTACCTCTATCCATTGACGGTTTATCAGCATCCCTCCTCCACCCCATCTCCTCACTTCAAGTTCACTTTACAATATACGGGGAAGGGGGGGTACTCTAGGTTCGGGCAATTCCCGAGCTCGGAGCCCTTCCCCGGACAGCACGCCAAATACGCATACCATACCTCAGCTAATTATATGTAAGCGTGAACTAGTGAAATGTATTGTTTTTTCTAGTACTTATATGTCTGAAACCTAAAATAAACATTATGTGGTTGAAAACACTGAAAAGTTGTGATGACAGCTCTGAGCGCACTTGTCTCTGGCTCAGCGCCAGCCAACTCGCGAGAGCACATTTTAATTTCACGTCATGCACTGACCGGTGTGGTCGTAACAGTTACACTCCAGGGACTAGCCTAGACTGATCACACCGGTGTGATCGTACGTGCGATGCGAAAGAGTTAAATTAATTGAAACAAAAATATATAAAGCCTATATCGAAATCATCTCGCGACCCCTGCGCCGGGGGGTCGCGACCCCTACTTTGGGAACCACTGCGCTAGACTATGTACTGTGAAGACGCGCGTGGGCGTGTCTGATGGTGATGATGATGATGAGGCGGTGACGTGTGGCGCCAAGGACAGATTCTTCACTCCGATTGGTTTATGCAAATTAATCCGCTGTTAATTTGCATAAAGTCAAAGTATTCTGACTTTTTTATGCTTTAAGCATTTAGTTTACATTATGGAAGGACTAAACTAAAGCATAACAACAATTAATAATAACAGCAATAGTATAAATAAAATAAAAACCAAACTATCAGTAGTACAGAAGGAAATAAAACTAACAAAAGACAAAGGGGAAAAAAATTAAGGGAAATAAGAGGGCAATACACAAATTAAATCATACATTAAATACAGTTAAGAGTTTGTAGGCTGAGCATTCTGTACATGTTTTGAGAGCTTTTTTGTTAGGTGAGAGTAAAATTGTAAGTAAATAATGTTTTATCTCCTGAAAGAATACTACAAAAATAATTTTACAGTTTGAAAAAACTTACATTTATGAATATAAAATCTACATAGAAAGAGAATGAGGTTTATAATAAAATAGGCATTAAAATTCGCTTCAGAGTAAGTGTACATCTTTCCAATCAAAGCAAATGAAGAAGTGTTTCAGTATCATTCTGACAAAAGGAGCATTTAGTGTCACAATCTGATCCATTTTTTCTTAAGAAAATGTTTGGCATATATCCTTTATTTTGTTAGTGAGGAAAAGTTTTTGTTGCATGGACCATATATTTTTCCAAAGGTTGTTCCAATATGAAAGTGCAGGAGGGACAGAGACAATGTTCTCAAGGAATAAAGTTCTTATTTGATCATTCCTTCATATTCCCCAGTGAAACATATTTCACCAATAGGCATGCTAACAGGTTCTGGAAAAGGAACGGTTCCTATAGACAGAGTATCATTTTTAAAAAGCATGCATATGCCAGATGGAATTGCATCCACAACAGTTGCAAACTCTTTAGGAGTTATATTTATATTCAAAAATAAATTCTGTACATCTAAAGAGTCAACTGTCCTTGTTAAAGAGTGGACTAACATTCAATATTCTGTTTCTAAACAATTGACAATTGAATAAAGATTTATTCTTAAAGGGACAATAAGTAACTTTTTAGGTATTTTATTGTCTAAAATCAATATTTGTATTCATAAATATGCCCTCAATGGTGTACAAATACCTATGCCAATGTTTAAACTAATCCTCGTAAATGAAGAATTTATTATCTTTATATACATGGGACGGGTAGGTCGACGGAGGCTTCCATGTAGTTCCGCCATCTTGCAAAACTATAATAGCAGAGAGGGACAAAAAGTACTAAGCCAACGCGTTTCCACATCGCGTTTTCGGTCAGAGCCAGAAACGCAGGTGCAGAGCAGTGAGAGGCGCTTGAAACTGCACCGGCAAGTTTAAAAGTCTGGATTGCATTCTTATTATGGACCATACATATACCGCGCCACAGGAGAAAAAAACATAGTCGCCAAAACAGTCAAAAAAAGAACGTAAAAGGAAACGTGACCGTAGATTACAGAAAACAAGAGTTAATGTCGGGGAAGCTTTTTCTAGGTGGAAAGAGCTAATGCTTGATAAAGATTTCAAAAGAGACGCTGAAGTGGCCAGTTTTCTTCTCGACAGGTAAGTCAGTGTTACAATCTATATTATAATATTTTTTTTTTTATATCTAACAAAGCATATAATTCAGATTATATAATGAATAAAGAAGACATAACTACTAATTACAATATTTCATGTTTTCCACAGTCAGTAATTCATACTGTAACATTCGTTTGTTAGTTGTCATGTTGCAGTTTGTTTGAAATAACACACCTGTTCACCTGAAGGAAAACTCGACGAAGTGCTATTAGAAGACATCCCGTCAAAGCAAATGCGCGTAGATGCAACGCGCATTTGAAAAAGCGAGGCGCTGGAGAGCAAAATTAGTTTGAATGCAAAATACAATTTCACCACTAGATGGGAGTAATTCCTACTGACTGTCCCTTTAAATAACTTATTTCTATTGTTCCATATGTAACACCAGTGAGAAGAAAAGTTGTTTGTAAATAAGCGTCCATGCTAAAAGAACCTGTTGGTGAAAGACAGATATCTTGACGGGGAGTTTTGGGGTAACATGATTACACATTAAGACAAATTTAGCACCACCAAGCTGTGTGAAGACAAGCTGAGGGAAAATTTTCCAAACAGATGTCGGATTTTTGACGAAACAATTAGGCCAATTTATTTTAATTGTATTTTTCAATGAGTTAAGATTTGGCACCAATTGTCTATGAGAAGGGGATCTTTGTTTGTTTAAGGGATTATGGTAATTATTCCATGACATATGGTGGGGGGAATACATGTTTTTTCTGTGTTTTCTTTAGAAACTCCTAATAAAAAGTGCTATTGTTTTGGCCTAATAACTTATAAAACTCTGAAATGAATCCATCATTCCCCAGAGTTTTTCCATTTTTTTCCATATTAAAAGGCATGAACAATTTCTTTCAGGGTAATAGGACTGCCACAAAAGGCTTTATCTACAAATTCAACCGCTGTACATTCTGGAGAGACTCAAAATAATCACTTGCATCTTGGTAGCATTATTTGGATTTATATAACAACATTTTTCAATAATTTTCTGATCTTCACTTAGTGTTCCATCAACTATCAGTTTTGTTATATTATTTATATGTATAATTATATGTTTGTAATTGCTTGTAGTGTCTTTCAAATATGGTTAAAGTGTACTACTAATCTACTGAAAAGCAATTAATGTGAAATAAATTACACTTTAAATGTCAGTTAACTACACACTTAATGCATCACAAAGCCATTGCATGGCGAGCATATCCAAAGGCATATGCGTGCAGAGTTTGGACAGTCTCTTTTAAGGGAAAAAGTTTCTGTGCCACCGCAGCTGGAAAAGACAGTATCTGAATGGCTTTCTGAGCAGAAAAGGGTTGCAGCTGCAGACAATGTTGATCACGTGACTCGGACAACTGCTTGGAGGAAAAAGAAGAAAGAGGAAGCCATTGCACAGGGCCTGCTTCAGAAAAGGTCAAAGAAATGCAAACTGTTGACTTGCTATAGGCGAACTAGGCGGTTGCCTAGGGTGACAAATATGTTTGGGGACCCTCTAGGGTCGGCGTTATGTTACATTACGTTAGGCAAGTGTGCAGTTGATGAAGAAAATGAAGTGGGCTAATAAACCCTCCGATGCACAGGGACGAAAATGGAGAAAGGAAGAAGATAAACTGCAGTGCTTTACAAATACAGGTCCTTCTCAAAAAATTAGCATATTGTAATAAAAGTTCATGTAATGATAAAAATTAAACTTTCATATATTTTAGATTCATTGCACACCAACTGAAATATTTCAGGTCTTTTATTGTTTTAATACTGATGATTTTGGCATACAGCTCATGAAAACCCAAAATTCCTATCTCAAAAAATTTGCATATTTCATCCGACCAAATAAAAGAAAAGTGTTTTTAATAAAAAAAAGTCAACCTTCAAATAATTATGTTCAGTTATGCACTCAATACTTGGTCGGGAATCCTTTTGCAGAAATGACAGCTTCAATGCGGCGTAGCATGGAGGCAATCAGCCTGTGGCACTGCTGAGGTGTTATGGAGGCCCAGGATGCTTCGATAGCGGCCTTAAGCTCATCCAGAGTGTTGGGTCTTGTGTCTCTCAACTTTCTCTTCACAATATCCCACAGATTCTCTATGGGGTTCAGGTCAGGAGAGTTGGCAGGCCAATTGAGCACAGTAATACCATGGTCAGTAAACAATTTACCAGTGGTTTTGGCACTGTGAGCAGGTGCCAGGTCGTGCTGAAAAACAAAATCTTCATCTCCATAAAGCTTTTCAGCAGATGGAAGCATGAAGTGCTCCAAAATCTCCTGATAACTAGCTGCATTGACCCTGCCCTTGATAAAACACAGTGGACCAACACCAGCAGCTGACATGGCACCCCAGACCATCACTGACTGTGGGTACTTGATTCTGGACTTCAGGCATTTTGGCATTTCCTTCTCCCCAGTCTTACTCCAGACTCTGGCACCTTGATTTCCGAATGCCATGCAAAATTAGCTTTCATCCGAAAAAAGTACTTTGGACCACTGAGCAACAGTCCAGTGCTGCTTCTCTGTAGCCCATTTCCTGTACACGCCTGTGCACGGTGGCTCTGGATGTTTCTACTCCAGACTCAGTCCACATCCGCAGGTCCCCCAAGGTCTGGAATCGGTCCTTCTCCACAATCTTCCTCAGGGTCCGGTCACCTCTTCTCGTTGTGCAGCATTTTTTGCCACACTTTTTCCATCCCACAGACTTCCCACTGAGGTGCCTTGATACAGCACTCTGGGAACAGCTTATTCATTCAGAAATTTATTTCTGTGTCTTACCCTCTCGTTTGAGGGTGTCAATGATGGCCTTCTGGACAGCAGTCAGGTCGGCAGTCTTACCCATGATTGCGGTTTTGAGAAATGAACCAGGCTGGGAGTTTTTAAAAGCCTCAGGAATCTTTTGCAGGTGTTTAGAGTTAATTAGTTGATTCAGATGATAGGTTAATAGCTCGTTTAGAGAACCTTTTCATGATATGCTAATTTTTTGAGATAGGAATTTGGGGTTTTCATGAGCTGTATGCCAAAATCATCAGTATTAAAACAATAAAAGACCTGAAATATTTCAGTTCGTGTGCAATGAATCTAAAATATATGAAAGTTTAATTTTTATCATTACATTATGGAAAATAATGAACTTTTATCACAATACGCTAATTTTTTGAGAAGGACCTGTATAGGACAGGAGGAGCTAAATAAACTTATCACTGTATCTAAACCAACAACATGTTTATTAGATCTTGTACCCACTAAATTACTGAAAGAGTTGTTACCTGTAGCCGAAGAACTGCTTCTCAATATCATTAACTCGTCTTTATCATTAGGTCGCGTCCCAAAACCATTGAAGCTGGCAGTTATTAAGCATCTTATTAAGAAACCAAAACTAGATCCTAGTGAACTGGCAAATTATAGGCCTATTTCAAATCTTCCATTTATGTCTAAAAATACAAAAAGTTGTGTCTGCTCAATTGAGCTCCTTCCTGCAAAAAAAAAAAAGATCTGTATGAAGAATTTCAGTCAGGATTCAGGCCCCAACATAGCACAGAAACTTTTTTTTTTTGTCATTTGTAATTTTAACAACTGCACTTGTTAAAATTACAAATGACCTGCTCCTTGCGTCAGATCAAGGGTGCATCTCATTTCTAGTCTTACTTGATCTTAGTGCTGCGTTCGACACCATGGATCATGACATAATCATAGATCAATTACAAAACTATACAGGTATTCAAAGGCAGGCTCTAAGATGGTTTAGATCCTACCTGTCCGATCTGTACCATTTTGTTTATTTAAATGGAGAGTCATCAAATTTATCACCAATAAAATATGGAGTGCAACAAGGATCTGTCCTAGGTCCCCTTCTACATGTTGCCCCTTGGTAATATTATTAGAAAATACGGAATTAGCTTCCACTCTTATGCTGATGATACTCAGCTATATATCTAAACGTGACTAGATTCAACTTCTAAATTATCTAAGCTAACAGAGTGTGTTAAAACTTTAAAAGATTGGATGACCAATCATTTTCTCCTATTAAGTTCAGATAAGACAGAGATATTAATTATTGGACCAAAAAGCAGTACACAGAATCTTGTAGATTACAATTTGCAACTAGACAGATGTAGTTACTTCCTCTACAATAAAAAATCTGGGTGTTATATTAGACAGCAACATGTCTTTTGAAAATCATACTTTCCATGTTACAAAAACTGCATTCTTCCAGCTTAGAAACATTGCCAAGCTACGAAACACTGTTACATGTCATTTGAAAACAAACACAAATGTTTATAATGTGGTGGAAATTTTGATTCTTTCAAGAGATTTGTTCACTTACCATTTCTTCGTATTTCACAAAATATGCCACCAGGTGGTGAAAAAGTGTCTTATGTGTTATGTCTGAAGTCAACGAACGTATTCACTTGTTAGAAAAACTGATTTGGCTTTATTAAAATGTGTGCATAATCGAATTCAATATATAAAGTCTAATTAATTTGGGGGAATTCGTGGCCTAATGGTTAGAGAGTCGGACTCCCAATCAAAAGGTTGTGAGTTCGAGTCCCGGGCCGGTAGGACTTGTGGGTGGGGGTAGTGCATGTACAGTTCTCTCTCCACCTTCAATACCACAACTTAGATGCCCTTGAGCAAGGCATCGAACCCCAAACTGCTCCCCGGGTGCCGCATGTGTGCACTTCGGATGGGTTAAATGCAGAGCACAAATTCTGAGTATGGGTCACCATACTTGGCTGAATGTCACCTCACTTTCACTTTAAATTGTTCAGATGAACGCACAAAGTTTGCTTGCATAGTTAGCATTTTAATTGTTTGGTCAGATAATTCATTTCATTATA
Source organism: Carassius auratus (assembly GCF_003368295.1). Lineage (NCBI taxonomy): Eukaryota > Metazoa > Chordata > Actinopteri > Cypriniformes > Cyprinidae > Carassius > Carassius auratus. Next base: position 355,127 of record NW_020525272.1, read on the forward strand.
TATATATATATACACACACACATTCATAAATCGGGGATTAAATGTCTAGTTATGTTCTGTATGCTAAATATGAAAACAAGAGTATGTGCACAGTACCAATAACTGCGCTTTGCATTTTGTGAAACTGACAAGCTAAAGGGCCAACTGACCCGGTTTACTCCCATTCATTTAATTCACGAACGAGATAAGCTTTGTACCAGTTCATTTCATTTACGAACGGAATGTATCAGCTCATTCAACTCGTTCACGAACAACATGTGTACCAGTTCAGTCATTTCATTCACAAACGTGATGTACTAAATCACTCAACTCGTTCATGAATGACATGGGTATGACTTAAGTCATTTCGTTCACGAACCGCAAGACCTCTCAGACTCCTATGAAACTAGTTCAGTGAAGGGTGTATTCGTTCACTACATTCAACTAATCACATGCTCCGTCACATGTCATTCCCGAAGGCTATTGGCTCGAGGTTGAGTAACTCTTTGACAGGATGAAACAAGATCACAGATACCGGGTTCACCGAGCTGGGCATGCGCTGCTAATAGCACTGTGCTGCTGTGGAGGGAGGAACTTCTGTGAGTGAGTGTTACGACCTGCTCGTTTTAAAGCCGCAACATAAAAGAGGGATCAAACAGAGGAAATCAATTCAAATACTTTTATTGTATTAAACTAATACAACAGCAATTAATGATAATACACATAAGTCTAGGGTAATAATATAAAACAAGGAAAATAACAAAAAAATACATGATATAAGAAATGCAAAGGGGAACCATATTTCACCATATTCACTGTTCAAGAAAGTATAGCGAGCAGCCAGACCTTACAACCTAACCATTGTCTGCCTAATAAAACCCCCCGTTTCTATACAAAAATGGATTAACAGCCCCACAACCACTCACGGCCGATCCACAGTTTAAAATCACAGTACAAGGGAATCGCCGCTGTCTCAGTCTCTTCGTTCCTTATGATGATGCAGGGTATCTCACGCCTCCCGTCGACAGCGGATGGAAACTCCACCCGGAACTGCAAAGAGGGGAAAGTGGATCAGTTAACTCTTCACAACAATATCGCGGGGTAAAGCCCACTCGTTCATAAGACAGTCGCAAAACCACTTCCCTTTCATACGAGGAATAGAGTGCGTTGGGATGATTCTTTCGCCGTCTTCACTGCGTCCAAACAAATAGTGGTCAGCTCGCGGCTATCTGGGGAATCAGAGGCAGAGTAATACCAGCCTTTCCGCTCTCGTGAGTTGCGGTGCGTGAAGTCGTGTTCGGGCTCCGGCTACCAACACAGGTTATCAGAATCCATCAGCTTTTATCCTCTCCAGCCACTAATCATGAAGGCTGCTGATCGTTCCCCATTATCAGCCGCACCTGTGCATAATCGTCTCACATACACACATATACAGACATGTGCACAACCCCAACCCCCAGACAGTTTAGTCGACATATCAATTACGTGTAACCCCGCTACACTAGCACTTTTCCTTTTCTGGTCTTTTCATTTATAAAAAAAAAAAAAAAAAAAAAAAAATCTGGCTATGCGTTCTATACTAGACTAACTGAGACTTGTCATGGCACTTGTATACTGTTGTTGTTCACTTGTTGACCTGACTGCTTCTATTGTTCTCATTTGTAAGTCGCTTTGGATAAAAGCATCTGCTAAATGATTAAATGTAAATGTAAATTACTGTATACTGGAGAAAACTATCAGGGGTAATAAAAGCAGATAGTTCTTTAGCACGGGAGGTTAAAGACACTTGCCAATAACCTTTCAGGAGGTCGAATTTACTGATAAACCGTGCAGAACCTACACGATCTACATAGTCATCAATTCTGGGTAGAGGGAAACAATCAGGCTTTGTCAAGGTGTTAAGTTTCCTGTAATCAGTACAAAATCAATATGAATTATCAGGTTTACGCACTAAAATGCAGGGAGAGCTCCAAGAACTAAAACTGGGTTCTGCTAAATTATAAGCAAGTAAATAATACACTGAAGCAATAAATAAATAATTCTGAAGCAACTTCCGTTTTACAGGGTTTACTCTATATGGATGTTGTTTTATAGGTTGAGCCATACCAACATCAGTGTCATGCTCAATGACATGTTCTTGGGTGGGAACATCAGAAAAGATAGAGGACCTTCTCTGGTTCATTCAAATGAGACAGCTAAATTGGCAAGAACCTCAGAGTTATTAAGGTGCCCTTCTATTACATCCTTGAGAAGGACCAGTCTTCTCTTCCAGAACCTCAGCCATCTTTACAGATGTTTCGGAGACAGCTAGATCTATGACGTCAGTAGCCCTTAAAATTAACAGGCAGAGACGATAAAGGAGTCATGTAAGGTTTCAATAAATTAACATGACAAACCTGTACTTTCTTCAGACGATCAGGCATGTTTAAAAGATAGTTGTTATTAGGATAACTCTTTGCTATTGTATAAGGTCCAGTAAACCTAGCTTGGAATGGACTACTTAAAACAGGTAACAAAGCAAGCACTTGATCGTCTATTTGAAACTTCAGTAATACTTTAGAATAAGGTTCCATTAGTTCTTGCTTAGTTCATGTTAACGAAAGTAGTTAACTAACATTAACTAATGGAACCTTATTCTAAAGTGTTACCGAAACTTCTTGCTGGAACCTTACGATCAAACAACCTCTTCATTTTTCCCTGAGACTTACCTAATATTCGTAGAGCAATGGCTCTGGCTTAGGGTTAGTCGATAACGAAAACTACTTACATAGTCCAAGACATTCTCAGGGGGATCAGATGTTTTCCATTCATCGGCTAAAACAGCAATAGGGCCTCTGACCGTGTGTCCGAATACCAACTTATTAGGACGAAAACCAGTGCACTCTTGCACAACCTCACAAATAGCTAACAGCATCCAGGGAAGTCCATCCTCCCAGTCTAAATCAAGTTCAACACAATATGATCTCAAATGTGACTTAAGAGTCTGATGGAACCTTTCCAACCCTCCTTGACTCTGGGGGTGGTAAGCACTTGAGATATTGTGTTTAACCTTGAGTGGTTGCATTACTTTTCAGAATTTTCGGGACATACAATTGGAATCCATCCTGATCAGAGCGAATAGTTTTTGGTTTTTTATTTCCTCTACCAGCAGCTAAGGAGAACAAGTCTTGAAGGGTTTCATCAGTGTTCTGCGCTCTGATTAATTCATCTTGAGTCACACTATAAAGTGGAGACAAAGAACAAGTGTTAACATGGTCATCACAAATAAATGGTCTTTCAGACATGGAAGCAGACTTGTCAGTCTGATCATCAACACATGGTTCTTCCAGCACAGCAATCTCATCTTCGGCCAATGTATACACAGTATCAGGTTCTGATTGAGAGTTAATAGATGAAATAAAAGTATCACTAAGAACATTTTCCATTTAATCTGACATCCTTCTCTAAGCCATCGCTCGAGTTATTGCACAAGCCGGAAATAAGTTAGGACAGTAGGAGGATCCTTTCAATTTCTCTCCACTGGGAACTACTATAGGTGGAACTCCAACATCGGACTTTTCCCAAACATTACCTCCAGCCAAGTCATTGGAGAGTATGAAAGTGACACCAAGGATAGGAAGCAAATCACAAACTCCTACAACTACATCACCTGATTCACGAGTTCGCGCTTACATATAATTAGCTGAGGTATGGTACGCGTATTTGGCGTGCTGTTCAAGGAAGGGCTCCTAGCTCAGGAATGGCTTGAACCTAGAGTACCCCCCTTCCCTGTCTATTAAAAGTGAACTCGAAGTGAGGAGATGGGGTGGAGGAGGGATGCTGATAAACAGTCAATGGATAGAGGTAAGTCAGCGATATTTATACTGTGGTATTAACTACTAGATTGTGGGCCACCTGCGTTGATTAGGCTAAGTATCTGACGCACTCTTCCCAAAACTGGTAACGAGAACACCATTTTGCGAGTTCACGCTTACATATAATTAGCTGAGGTATGGTATGCGTATTTGGCGTGCTGTCCGGGGATGGGCTCCGAGCTTGGAAATGGCCCGAACCTAGAGTACCCCCCAAAAAGCAAATGGAAAAGAGGACAGATGCCAGATTAAAAACTCCCCCCAAAAAAGGCATTGAGTACTAGCGACTTAAGCATAGGGAAGGTAGGCCCTACCGGCTGCAGATACCGGACTATGTGATTAAAGGCGCCTGGTCGGTAGGGCTCGAGCCAATGCTCAACGGGAGCTCACCGTTGGAACGGTGAGTCCTACCGGCCGATGAGGAGGAGCAGCGTGGTTGTATAGCCCGACCGGGAGGGCCCGAGTTGCCTCGACTGGAATAGCTCACAGTGTTGGCATATGGGCCCTACTGGCTGATAAGCCCCTGTTAATCAGAGAGCCAAGGGCAAATGGCTGACCAAGAGGGTCCATGAAGCCTCCAACTGGAGATTAAGACTCAGGATGCAGGACATCTGTGTCCTCTCGGCTTGGCAGATAAAAAGTTTTTTGGGCTGACTGACAAGGAGACTCTTGCGACATTCAACGGGAGGTTGATACTCACGGCATTGGATGGATGAGATTCACTTGGGGGTAGCAAGTATGGAACCCAACCGGGAGAACTCTCACCGACGTCTGACAGGAGCACACGCATCAGACGTTTAAGCCTCGCCGGATGGGGAGAAGAAAAAAAACTGTGCTGGGAGGCTCTCGCTACATCCGATGGGCATCAACTCAGAACATCAAACAGGTAAGCCTCCGCCAGGCTGGGGGAAAAGATGTGATGATAGCGGAAGGATTTTTTGACAGTATTTGACGGGAGGTTGAGACTTGTGGCGTCGGATGGTTAAGCCTCGCCTACCGTCAAATGGAAAGGTAAAGTCATGTGGCCGGGAGACTCTCACCGACATCTGACAGGAGCACACATGGTCGAATGGGTACGTTTTGCCGACCATAGATTGGAAAGTAAGGTTGTCTGGCCAGGAGGCTCTCGCCGACGTTCAATGGGAGCACACACGATCGAACGGGTAAGCCTCTCTGACCATAGAAAAAGAAAAGGTGAGTTTGTCTAGCGGGGAGACTCTCGCCGACGTCCGATGGGAGCTTGTACTCACGTCATTGAACGGTTAATCCTCTCCGGATGAAGACGGAAAGGTAAAGTAGTCTGGCCAGGAGGCTCTCGTCATCATCCAATGGGAACACACGCATCGAATGAGTACGCCACGCTAGCCAAAGGATGGAAAAGGTAAGTTTGTCTAGCTGGGAGGTTCTCGCCGATATGGGAGCCCATGGCATCAAACAGTAAGCCTTCTGGCCATAAAATATGGAAAGGTAAGTTTTCTAGCCGGGAGGCTCTCGCTCTCATCTGGTGAGAGCTCAATACTTGCGACACCAGATAGGTGAGTCTTGACGACTGTAAAAGAGGAGGTTAAGGTTGTAGCTGGGAGGTTCTCACCAACTTACATGGGAGCGTGCGGCATCGCACGGGTAAGCCTATGCTGGCTGTAAATCGAAAAGGTAAGGTTGTCTAGCCGGAAGGCTCTCACTGGAATTCGGTGGGAGATCAATGCTTGCGGCACTGATTGGGTACACCTGTAGTCGGACGTAAAGGCCAAGAATGCTTGACCAGGAGGGCTCTTGCAGCCATTAAAGAGAGTTCAATAATTGCGCATGTGTAAGCGACGCTGTTAGTTGGAGGGAAACATCCACTCGACCGGGACAGCTCTTTGCGGCATCTGACGGGATTTAAATACTCATGGCCTCAGACTGCAAACTGCGATTGTAGTTTGTTGGAAAAGGCAAGGTTTGGTCGACCGGGAGGCAATCTGACGGGAATTCAATAGTCACTGTATCGGATGGGTGACCCTGCCGGTAGTTGGAGAATTTATTTATTTATTTCATTTTATTATTATTCATGTATTTATTGATTTATTATTATTTAATAAATTATTTATGTTTTTTCTGTGTTTTTTTTTTTTTTTGCTGGGAGTGCTTTGCGGCACCTGATGGTGAGTTCAATACTCAGAGCAATCTCAGTTGTCTAAATGGGATGCTATGAGGATTATAAGCGTAGTGGTTTAGCAAATCAAATAAGCTGCTTCTGATAATGTCAGAAAATCTTTGATCGGCTTGCATTCGAAGTTAAGCGTACGACGAAATAGAATTTCCTGTCCTGTCGGTGTACCTCGAATAAGTGCCATGGATCTGGATGCATGGGCATAGCTTAAAGCAGAGGTGATGTCATCCTTTCCCAGCCATGAGCTTAAGAATATTTTTTTTCTCTCTCTCTCCATATTGATTACATGATCATAGTTCTATGGTTGGGAGAGAGAATTCATCAAGAGCCATCGAGGTGATTATGCTTTTAAACGGCAAATTATATGGAGGTGACAGATTGATTAAAAGTTTCTTATCCCGGAATCTTCAGTTTAACCACTCCGGTGGGCTAATGAGAAACCGAAAAGGTGGGGCTTCAAAAGGGTTTGGATCAGCAATTTTTTTATTTTGGGCCACCTATAGGGGAAATCTAAACAGATTATTTCAGTGAATAGCTGAAACGTAATTAAAAAATGGCAACATTTGAGGTCACGTTCAAGGACTTATGATTGCTGTAGAATGTCTGTAGTAAAGAATTGTCCAATATTAAAGATGGTGTCCATTTGAATGAAATGTTTAACAAAACGAGGATTAGGTTGTACAGTGGCATGTAGAAACTATTGTCGGGACGTTTGAGCCCTTGAAGACGTTTGATATAATGAGCATGAACATTAGATTGTCAGCGATGCATTACATTAAGTTTGTTCCATGGAACAGTATAATTAATTGTTTTTCGAGAGTAGTGTTGAGCGTGTTTTTTTTTTTAGAACTGCTACGGCAGTAGGAAAGGATAGAAAGGGCTCCTGCGGGAGCAACTACTGCTGCGACGGTAGGGAAAAAAAAGAAAAGAGATACAGACACTGCTGCGGTAGTGGAGAAATATAGATAGAGGCTCCTGCGGGAGCAGACACGGCTGCGGCAGTGGATAAATAAATATAGACAGAGGCTCCTGCAGGAGCAGACACTGCTATGGCAGTGGATGAATAAATATAGATAGAGGCTCCTGGCGGAGCAGACACTGCTGCTGCAGTGGAGAGATACAGAAAAGGCTCCTGCAGGAGCAGACGCTGCTGCGACAGAGAGGAAATACGGGAAAAGGCTCCTGCGGGGGCAGGCACTGCTGGGGTGGCTGAAGTGAGGATTGGCTGTTATAGATGGATATGGGGATGTTTAAGAGGGTTGGATATGGTAGATCATTGTTTTGAGTGAATGGGGATGGGCTGGCGTTAGAGGGGTTGGCTTATGAGGGTTCGGTGAGCTTCTCTGATAAGGAATTGGTCTGACCGCTTATAGGTCTTAAGGATGGTTAGGGTGTGGCGGAACATGGAAGTAAATGGGAGCATGAGAGTAGGAGGACAGATAGCTGCTTGAGCCACCTGTGGAGCTTGCTTTGGCTGCTGTAGTTGTTGGCTGCGGGAAAAGTAGAAGTGTTAGTAACAGTTGATGGGGCAAGCTAAAAATAAAAAATGTCTGGGTAGCCTACTGTGTTACCAGCTTAGCAATTGGTTGCCTGGTTTGACAATTCCTCAAGCCTTGTCCGCATTATTACGTTCCTGCTGGAAAAGCATGTTTTCCTCTCGTTTTGGCCTTTTTTTTTTTTTAAATGGTCTCTAGAGCGGATAAATTTGGAATGCTGTTTTCACCTTGTATGGACTGTGGAAACAGAGGCTTTTGAAAACGATGAAGCATGTTTAGTCTTGTAAAACATTGTATCAATAGACATGATTATAACAGTAACGATAATTGCAGTTATGTGCTATTCACTTTCAAGTGGTTTCTAAAGATATTTTCTTTGCATGCTTAGCGTATTACAGTCCTGAAAAGACAACACAAATTTTACTTACACTTGCTGTCCTGTTGCAAAACACAATGGTAGTTGTGTTTTAGATAAATTCTGAGTGATTATGCAAGTAAATGGTGAAATATGTCCCTCAATAAATTGGTCCTGCCAGAATAATTGCATGCAACTTATGTCTGTCATCTCAGTGAGGTTTAAACGTGCACAGTAAGACAAATGTAATGTCTTCAGACATTTCAGTGTGGATGACTTGCCTTGAAAAAATGCCTTGGCTTCGTGGTAAAAATGGCATCGTCATCCGACAAAATTACGTCATAATGTGTTTGACAAACTTTGGCCGCAAAACCTGCATTAGCATCTTCACCTGAAAAATTTGTTGGTTTACGACGTGCGGTCTGCGCCGCTAGAGGAGGCGGCCTCAAACTGCTCTGCAAAAGCCACGGAGAAAAGGCGGAGCCATGACAGAAAGCGAGAGAGACTTGCTGCTGTGAGAACTGGGGTGCGGCCCAGGCTGGTTTAAAGCCTGCTGCTGCAGCGATTCCAGTGCTTGGGGAGAGCCCGGTCTTGAGCAGGATCATGGTGTCAAGCAAGGTGAGCTCGGCGCTTTGCACGGCCTATTGGCCACAACGGGTGGCTGGGCGAGAAGAGCAGCTGTCGCGATAACCCTTAATGGTGATTGGCGGCCGTGTTTGCCGAGTTAGGAGTGATCATGGGTCCGGCAAAACATTACAGATCTCTTTGTTGGAAGGAAAATTGGGTCTGTGATAAGATGACAGACAGAGCAAGCCGAATGCTGATAAACTGTCAATGGATAGAGATAAGTGAGCAATATTTATACTGTGGTATTGATTATTAGATTGTGGTCCACCTGTGTTGATTAGGCTAAGTATCTGACGTGCTCCTCCCGAATCTTGTTACGAGAACGCCATTAAAAGCTTGGAATTAAGGTGGATGTGGTGTAAAGGAACTTCCATGTAGCCCATTTCAAGCCCTCTAACCAACATGTGTGATCTAGTAGCAGTACGTTCAGACAATGGCAAAAGTCCTTCCAACAAAAATGACTGCCCTGCCCCAGTATCTCGAAGGATACGAACAGGCACGGTTTCATCACAGTCAGGCAAAGAAACACTCCCATCAGTAAGAAATGGCCCAAAATCACAGTTTTTGACATTCTCCACTTAGAGATAATAATATCCATCTGCTCACTCTGCTTGTCAGGTCTAAAATGTAAACTAGTAGAAATTAAACCAACAAGTTTAACAGCCTTGTCTTTCTTTTTAAGAAAAGCACAGTCTGAAATCTTATGTCCTGGCTTCCTACAATAAAAGCAAACCATTTCTGCTTTTGTACATGTGAGTGAAGCATTATCTGCAGAAGTTGACAACACTCTGACGTGCAGCCATCTTTTTATTCTTAACTGAAACACTAAACTTTGACCTCCTTAACTCATTTAAATGAGTAGAACTTTGAGTGAGAACAAATTCATCTGCCATAAGTGCAGCATCAGACAATTTAGTAACTTTGTGTTCATTAAGATACATAGCAGCAGTACTTGGAACACAACTTTTAAACTTCCAAAAGAATGAGCTCTCTAAGCTTTTCCTTAGTGGTAACTTTTACAGAGGAACACCAACGATCAAACAAATTTTCTTTTTCTCTGGCAAACTCAAGATAAGTGCACTTCTCAACCTTCAAATAACTCCTAAATTTCTGGTGGTATGCTTCAGGTACCAATTCATAAGCATGCAATATAGCTGTCACACACCTGGACTCATTTAGTGTTTTTGCCCCAGTGACCCAGTTTCTGTCTTCCGTGTTTAGTTTGATTAGTTCCCAGGTGTGTGTATTATCTTCCTCATGTGTTCCATGTCCCTGTTAATTTAATGATTTCATCCACCTGTGTTTCCCCATCATCCTTTGTACTTAAACCTTGTCCTTTCAGTTCTGTTTTGTCGGGTCTACTCGTCATCAACTTGTTACTAACTCACGTGTGTCTATTGCTGTGCTCCATGAGTTGAATATATTAAAAGCCTTCTTTCGTTTATCCTCGGCTCCGTATTCCTTCAGGCAGCGCATACCGTGACAGAAGACCCGACCGAAAGAAGAGAGTATAAAACCGCGTGTTTTTCCCTCCGTTTTGCTTTTGTTTTTTCACAGTCTTTTCGTAGTCTCTATGGACCCCCTCTATCGCCCCGAATTCCTCATCCTCCTGCTGAAGCAGGAAGGACGTTCTCTCGAGGACCATACCAGACAGTTTCTTCTATTAGCTAATGCCACCAGCTACCCGGACGACGCGCTCTGCACCTTCTATAACACCAGCCTGAACTCCAAGTGCAGAGCGTTGTCGCCCGAAGATGGTCCTCGGGAGGATTTCGCCGCATTCGTGGAGTGGACTCTGGCGAGTAATGGCTCACCTTTCACCGTCTGCCCCATTGAGGATCTCGCCAGTCCCACTCCCGACCCAGAGACCAGCCAGCCACCATCTCGCTACACAGAGCCAGAGCCCACCACAGCCGCAGAGCCCGAGCCATTCACCGACAGGGAGCCGGAACTCGAGAGCGCGACTGACCAGGTGTGTGAGCCGGCAACACCGTGCATCGTGGGAGTCCTCGTGGAGATTGAGGGCGTGGAGGAAAGCCCTGCCCACACTCCTGCGACTGAGGGTGAGCTGTATACAGTCTCTGAAGGTCATATGGAGCAAGTTCTGGATCTGATGGACTGGTCTATGGAGGTAATCCCTAATTTTCCTGTTTCCCCGCTGGTTCCGTCCAGCCCTGATTCCCCTGTATACCCTCTCAGTCTCCCACTCCTACCTCCTCCAGTCATTTCCTCTGCTCCATTTCCGCTGGTTCCATCCAGCCATGAATTTTCTGTGTCTCCGCTGGTTCCGCCCAGCCCTGAGTTTTCTGTTTCTCCGCTGGTTCCGCCCAGCCCTGAATTTTCTGTTTCTCCGCTGGTTCCGCCCAGCCCTGAGTTTTCTGTTTCTCCGCTGGTTCCGCCCAGCCCTGAGTTTCCTGTGTCTCCGCTGGTTCCGCCCAGCTCTGAATCTTCTGTGTCTCCGCTGGTTCCGCCCAGCTCTGAATCTTCTGTGTCTCCGCTGGTTCCGCCCAGCCCTGAGTTTCCTGTGTCTCCGCTGGTTCCGCCCAGCTCTGAATCTTCTGTGTCGCCGCTGGTTCCGCCCAGCTCTGAATCTTCTGTGTCTCCGCTGGTTCCGCCCAGCCATGAATTTTCTGTGTCTCCGCTGGTTCCGCCCAGCCATGATTTTTCTGTTTCACCGCTGGTTCCGCCCAGCCCTGAATCATCTGTGTCTCCGCTGGTTCCACCCAGCCCTGAATCTTCTGTGTCTCCTGTATTCCCTCCCAGCCTCCCTCTCCCACCTCCTCCCAAACCTGCTGGTCCCTCTGCTCCACTTCCGCTGGTTCCGTCCAGCCCTGATCCTCCTGTCCTTCCTCCCATCCTTCTCCTCTCTCCTCCTCCTAGACCAGCCAGTTCCTTGTCATCCCTGCTGGTGCCAGTCAGTCCCGCAGCTCACCCTCAGTCCGCGCCATCGGGGCGCGATGGTTCGCCGCTGGACTGCCAGTCTCCAGCTCCGCCTTGGCGCGTTAAGGCCCTGTCTCTGCCTCCAGCCTCCGAGCCCTGGACTCCTCCTCGGTCCTTCGACCTAGTGGCTCCGCCTTGGCTCTTAGCTCCCTCGTCTCCACCGTGGCCTGTCATCCCACCTGCTCCACCGGGCTCCCTCGTCCCTCCGGCTCCACCTTGGTCAGTCATCGACCATCCGCCGCCTCGGGACTCCTCTCCTCTGGTTCCACCTCGTCACTCCATCCCTCCGGCTTTGTCAGGCTCCTCCTTCCCTCCGGTTCCACCTCCATCCTCGGTCGCTCCGGCTCCACAGCGGTCTGCCAGGACCCCGCCTCCGCCTTGGTCGCCTGAGCCTTCTGCTCCACCTAGGCCCTCCGGATCCTCGAGGTCACCCTGGCTCTGCGGCTGTGCTGCTCCATCTTGGGCTCCTCACCCACCGGTGCAGTCTCCGCCTGTCGGCCCCCTGGTGTCGTTGACCCCTCCTTCACCATGGCTCCTCCCGCCGTCGACTCCACCTTGGATCTCCGTCCTGGCTGGTCTCTGGTGGACCATCTGGCTCCTCCTGCTCCTGTCTCCTCCCTGGCTCCTTCCTCCGTCGTCTCCTCCCTGGCTTCTCCTTCTATGGTCCCTATCTGCTGGCCCCCTCCTTGGAGTCCGTCCTCCACCGGAACCTCCTCCCAAGTTCCCACCCACGCCTCCCTCTGTTGTTTCTACGGTGCGAGGACGCACCTACCGGGAGGGGGGAGTACTGTCACACACCTGGACTCATTTAGTGTTTTTGCCCCAGTGACCCAGTTTCTGTCTTCCGTGTTTAGTTTGATTAGTTCCCAGGTGTGTCTATTATCTTCCTCATGTGTTCCATGTCCCTGTTAATTTAATGATTTCATCCACCTGTGTTTCCCCATCATCCTTTGTACTTAAACCTTGTCCTTTCAGTTCTGTTTTGTCGGGTCTACTTGTCATCAACTTGTTACTAACTCACGTGTGTCTATTGCTGTGCTCCATGAGTTGAATATATTAAAAGCCTTCTTTCGTTTATCCTCGGCTCCGTATTCCTTCAGGCAGCGCAAACCGTGACAATAGCAGACCTTACGATCTCATAATCAGCACTTTGCTAAGTAGTCAACGCGGAATACACTTCCTGTGCTCTACCTACCAACACACATTGTAATAGTAATGTCCAAAATTATTTTGCCAATTTCAATGACACGGCAACAACGTTCAAAATGCTGGAAATAATTCTCTACATCCTTCTCCAAAAACATCAGCACAAGTCTAATGTTTTTATAAATATCAAACACAAGCGTCGTGAAAACAGGTTCAGTGTTAACATCAGACATCAGACCCTAACCCTAAGCTTTAACTCAAGTTTCCACAACTGAAACTCTCTTTCCTTTTCAAATTGTAACAAAATTTTTTGTAACTCTAACTGCTTTTCCAATTTCTTTATTTCAAAATCATTCTCTAACTCCGTCTCTTTTATAGCACAAACATTGCGTTCAGCACACAGTTCTTCTGCATCAAGACAAAACTGTATCTCTTGTAAAGACATCTCGCTAAACTTTGGATTGTCATCGACATCAAAAAGCGGGTGGGATACAGACTCCTCAGGGTTAATAACTTAAACTCTTATCTCTCACCTCGCTCTGAAAGTGCGCACTTCACATCTTTCATTAGCGTTTCCTTGAGCTTCTTATCACTGCTTGTTACATCCACATCAAATTGTTCAGCAATCTGCAGAAGTTCTTCCTTTGTACACCTCTCCAATAAGATTTACGAAGGAAATGCAAAGAAATCATTGATTACTGATGATGACGACATAATGATTAAAAGAGAGCAGAGCAAACAAACAACACAAACACGTGCATCCAGTACATTAAAACTACAAATCCCATCAACCACGTCGCCAGGGATCACTACAGCAAGCACGCTCCAAATATAAAACCTCATTGTTACAAGATAAATAAAGACTTACCACAAGTCAATTATCAAATTACCTTCTAACTCGGTAGGCATTTCAAACACAGGATTAAAAAAAAAAAACAATGAGGTGTCACCTTTTGAAAAATTAGAGACTTCAGTTCCTAGCTACTAACAAAACTAACTAAACCTACCTAGACTTCAAAGGTGTACTTGACTCGGGGCGGCGTTTAAACGCTAAACTCGAAGACATGCTTCCAAACTTTAATTGAGGACAGTAAGAATATTAGGGCTCTAGATGCGTCTAGCTCAGGGATTCCTGTACATTGTTCGGTTCCGGCAACAGAGCCCCTGGAGCTGGGCAACTGGGTGACAGTGAGGCAGCATAGTCGTGCGTCAAAACATCGCTCTTCTGTTCCGATCAAAACATTAAACAGGTTCTCTCCACTCAGTGATGCACTCACTGAGAAACCTGATGAAAGTGCCCTAGTTATTGGTGATTCTATTGTACGGAACGTGAATATAGAGACACCAGACACCATAGTCAAATGTTTACCAGGAGCCTAATCAAACGTTACAGATTCCCTCCCCCTAGGAACACCTCTAGGTGTTCTTCTAGGACGACCCCTTGGTCTGGGTGCCGGACGATCTGGGTGAGTCTGGTGAAAGTCTCTAATAAGTGATGAATCCAAGATGTCCTTAGTTGATATCCACTTCTAGCCAGTGTCTCCATTCTTCAAGAGCGGCCTTGATGGATAATAATTCCTTGTTACCAATATCGTAATTTCTTTCGGCTGGAGTTAACTTTCTTGAGAAGAATGCACAAGGGTGTAACTTGCCGGGTGTTCCATGACGCTGAGAGAGGACAGCACCGATTCCACAGTCGGATGCATCAACCTCGACGATGAAGAGAAGTTTAGGATCTGGATGCTTAAGAATGGGAGCTGTGGTGAAACTGGACTTGAGCTTATTGAATGCTGAAGTAGCTGCCTCTGTCCATACTAATTTATTGGGTTTTCCTTTAAGTAGTGAGGTGACAGGTGCAGCTATGGTACTGAAATCACGGATGAATCTACGGTAGAAGTTTGCAAATCCTAGAAATCGTTGTAACTCCTTAACAATGCTGGGTGTGGGCCAGTCCGTGACAGCTTTTACTTTGATGTCATCCATCTCAACTCCTGAATGGCTAATATTGTATCCCAGGAACTTAATTGATGTAACATGAATCTCACACTTTTCCGCCTTGACAAAAAGACCATTCTGGAGTAGGCGTGACAACACAGTTCTTACATGAGAGATATGATCCTCCATGGAGCAAGAGTAGATCAAGATATCGTCTATATAGACAATCACATACTGATTCAAGAGATCCTTGAAAACTTCATTAATGAAGGACTGGAAGATTGAAGGTGCATTGGCCAACCCAAATGGCATAACCAAATACTCGTAGTGCCCCCTGCTGGTGAGAAAAGCCGTCTTCCATTCATCATCCTCACGGATTCTGATGAGATTGTAGGCAGATCTGAGATCCAATTTTGTAAAATAGCTGGCCTCACATAATTGCTCCAGAGAGGAAGGGATAAGAGGCAAAGGATGGTGATTCTTAACAGTGATAGCATTGAGTGCTCGATAGTCAATACAAGGTCTTAAACCCCCATCTTTCTTGTCAACAAAAAAGAACCCAGATGCAGCGGGAGAGGTGGATGGCCTAATAAACCCGTAAGATAAGGCCTCTTCAATGTATTCTTCCATGGCCTTGGTTTCAGGAATAGACAGCGGATAAACACGACTCTTAGGTGGAGAGGAGTTAGGAAGGAGTTCAATGGCGCAGTCCCAGGGGCGATGAGGTGGCAACTTGGTGGCCTTGTCTTTGCTAAACACCTCGGCTAAGTCAGCATACTCAATAGGGACATTAGTGGGTGGTGAAGTTGGATTCTTGGCTAGATGAGTCGTACAGACTGGAAGCTTGGTGGGCAGCTCTAGACAGTGAGAGTGACAATGAGGTGACCAACTGACCAACTCCTCCCTCCAGGAAAACTGTGGTTCGTGCGTAGACAACCAAGGATATCCTAGGATAACTGGGTTTCGTGGTAATGATATAACATATAGAGTGATTTCTTCCATGTGAAACAGGCCAACTCTAAGTTTTATGGGAAGTGTTTGATGAGTGATATGACCTTTACCGACAGGACCATCATCAACGGCAGTAACAGCAATAGGTGGCTCACATTTGATTGTAGGAATGTTCAACTGCTTAACTAAATCTTGATGGATCACATTTGCAGCAGCTCCAGAATCTATTAACGCTGAAAAATGATGGTTTTCATTAGCAACTGACAAAATGATGGGAAGTGACAAGCATAAACTGATTTATAAAGTATTCAATATGTGACTCTCTCGATAACTTGAATAGGGGTTTACAGCAGGTTTAACAGGACAGTTGGAACAGCGATGTCCTGATTCACCACAGTAGAAACAGAGTTGATTGAGTAATCTTCTTCTCCGTTCATCAGGTGTTAAGTGAGTTCGTCCAATTTGCATGGCTTCAGAAGGAACAGACTGACATGGTGTTTGAGCAGTAATAGTAGGCACATAAGCGAAGTTAGACTTGGGACTTGGTTGAGTTCATAAAAGATTGTCAATCTTGATAGCAAGGGTAACAAACTGGGAGAAGTCGAGGGAGTCATCTTTACATAATAATTCCGCTTTGTAATTTAGCAGACAGACTTGAACGAAAGATGTGCTTCAAAGCAACATCATTAAACCCACTTTGTGCTGCGAGAGTGCGAAACTGGATAGCATAGTCAGAAGCTGGCCTGTTGTCTTGGCGTAACTGAGTTAGTTGAGTTGCTGCATCCAGGCCCCCAGCAGGATATTGGAAGACATCATGAATCAATTGCGTGAAATAACTATAAGACTGCTGGATATGTGTATCATGATCCCAAACAGCAGTAGCCCACTCTAATGCTTTCCTGGTAAGCAAGGTCATGATAAATGAACACTTTGTATGGTCTTTGTGATAAGTTTGAGGTTGGTTAGAGAAATAGATAGAACACTATCGTAGGAAACCAGTACAGTTGTCAGGAGAGCCATCAAACTTATCAGGTAACGCGAATCTTACCGGGTCAGGTCGTGGGGCAGGGAGAGACTGAATGTACTGTGTCAAATGCTCATTGGTGGCTTGTAGCGTCAACAACTGGTGTTGAAAACCATTCAGCAGATCCTTTTGATACTCGATGATAGAAAGGAGTTGAGAGACTTCCGCTGGATCCGCACTGGGCGAAGTATTCTGTAAGGAGGATTTAGGCTGAGCGGGTTTTTATTATAGGATCTGAGCATGAAATCCAAAAAATATTCACAACTCGTGGTCAGGTCACAGGCTTGGGTCAAAACACGGGCAAAACAATCCACTGGCAGACAAATCCAAAACAGTCATCCAAAAACGTGAGTCAAAAGAGCAAAAGCAAAGATCATAACAAGTATCAACAATGGAACAATGAAATAACGCTTAGTAAGGCAGTGAACTGGCAATACT
The DNA here is from genome assembly GCF_003368295.1 of Carassius auratus. Taxonomy (NCBI): domain Eukaryota; kingdom Metazoa; phylum Chordata; class Actinopteri; order Cypriniformes; family Cyprinidae; genus Carassius; species Carassius auratus. The sequence continues at coordinate 372,021 of NW_020525272.1, forward strand.
TCGCAAAATGGCAGTGCAAACAAATGACTTATATACAGGGTGACAGGAAATGACAAGACAGGAAATGATGTGGCAGGAACAGGAAATGGCAGAGTTCAATATTCAGGTGAAGGCTCCCTCTGGTGGACTGAAGCCTGATCAAACGTTACATACAGTAAGATTGTTATTCATGCTGGCGCTAATGATGTTTGACTTCGCCAGTCGGAGATCACTAAAAATAACATTAAAGAGGTGTGTGAACTTGCAAGCATGATGTCAGACACTGTAATATGCTCTGGTCTCCTCCCTGCTTACCGTGGTGACAAGATGCATAGCAGATTGTCATCATTCAATGGCTGGATGTCTAAGTGGTGCCCACAGAATAACATAGGTTTCATAGACAATTGGACGAGCTTTTGGGGCATACCTGACCTGTTGAAAAGAGATGGTCTTCATCTCTCCTTGAGCTGCGCCACTCTCCTTTCTAGAAATATGGCAAATAGTCTTAAAGTTTATACTTGGCTAACTGGGGCCCAGGTCAGGAAGCAGACAGACTGGCTAAACCGACCGTCTGCTAGCTGCCTCCCGTCACAGAGGTCAGTTAATTCTCAGCACATAGAGACTCTTTCACCTAGATATCACACTATTGAGAGTGTGTCTGTTCCCCGAACTAGAAAATACAAAAAACGTCCAAACCAAGTTAAGGTTAACAATTTAATTGAGGTTCAACAAATAAAAAACAAATGCAATATGGATAAACAAATGATAAAGATTGGCTTATTGAATATCAGATCCATTTCTACGAAAACACTTTTTGTAAATAATATGATAACTGATCATAATATAGATGTGCTCTGTTTGACAGAAACTTGGCTAAAACCTGATGATTACATTATTTTAAATGAGTCCACCCCCCATGATTACTGTTATAAACATGAGCCGCGTCTAAAAGGCAAAGGGGGAGGAGTTGCTTCAATTTATAACAACGTTTTCAGGATTTCTCAGAGGGCAGGCTTCAAGTATAACTCGTTTGAAGTAATGGTGCTTCATATAACATTATCCAGAGAAACCAATGTTAATGATAAATCCCCTGTTATGTTTGCACTGGCTACTGTATACAGGCCACCAGGGCACCATACAGACTTTATTAAAGAGTTTGGTGATTTTACATCCGAGTTAGTTCTGGCTGCAGATAAAATTTTAATAGTTGGTGATTTTAATATCCATGTCGATAATGAAAAAGATACATTGGGATCAGCATTTATAGACATTCTGAACTCTATTGGTGTTAGACAACATGTTTCAGGACCTACTCATTGTCGAAATCATACTCTAGATTTAATACTGTCACATGGAATTGATGTTGATAGTGTTGAAATTATTCAGCCAAGTGATGATATCTCAGATCATTATTTAGTTCTGTGTAAACTTCATATAGCCAAAATTGTAAATTCTGCTTCTTGTTACAAGTATCGAAGAACCATCACTTCTACCACAAAAGACTGCTTTTTAAGTTATCTTCCTGATGTATCCAAATTCCTTAGCATATCCAAAACCTCAGAACAACATGATGATGTAACAGAAACTATGGACTCTCTCTTTTCTAGCACTTTAAATACAGTTGCTCCTTTACGCTTAAGGAAGGTTAAGGAAAACAGTTTGACACCATGGTATAATGAGCATACTTGCACCCTAAAGTGAGCAGCTGAAAAATGGAGCGCAGCTGGAGGAAAACAAAACTAGAGGTATTTCGTATTGCTTGGCGGGAAAGTAGCATATCCTATAGAAAAGTATTAAAAACTGCTAGATCTGATTACTTTTCTTCTCTTTTAGAAGAAAACAAACATAACCCCAGGTATTTATTCAATACAGTGGCTAAATTAACGAAACATAAAGCCTCAACAAGTGTTGACATTTCCCAACACCACAACAGTAATGACTTTATGAACTACTTTACTTCTAAAATCGATACTATTAGAGATAAAATTGCAACCATTCAGCCGTCAGCTACAGTATCACATCAGACAGTGCACTATAGACCCCCTGAGGAACAGTTCCACTCATTCTCTACTATAGGAGAGGAAGAATTGTATAAACTTGTTAAATCATCTAAACCAACAACATGTATGTTAGAACCTATACCATCTAAGCAGTGTTCGAACTATACCGTGTCCTTTGGGGGAGCCCACCTCTTTTTTTTTTGGGGGGGGGGGGTGGAGGTCGTGCACATGCGCATGCCTCAAATAAGGACTTACAACAGCTACAAGTGTATGCACTATTATACATTATCGACACGAGTGCCTCAAAAAAGGACATATAATGACTTACAAAGATACATAACACAATATGCCCTATTATACTTTATCGACACAAATTGATAGGTCAGGAAGACAGCCTTGAATGATGTTGCGGTCTCCTCCGTTAATTTAGAATTCACCTCAATTACTTTATTTGCCAGAATCGCCTTTTGCTTAGTCAATGCCACTTCAATGGACATCTTGTGTGCAATGCTGTCCCTGTATTTATATATAATTTTTCGCGACTGGTTCTGAGCATTAATCATTAATCCACTCCTCAGACAAGTGCGTGCCAGGTACCTTTTCAGACAGAAGAAGGTTTTTTGCGTCCTTACAAGTTGCAACGAGTGGAAAAAAATGTGGCCCCTTTAAGAGCTGCGCGCTCCCTGTAAAACGGTATGCACTCTGTATGATAATGTATACAAGCGCGACTCGAATCCCCCATGTATGCAAGTAATCTCTGTTTGGAAATCATTTTGTTTTAATCTTGTTTGTTTTGTTTTGGTTACGCTGTGGACGGTGGAACATGGGACAGACAATTGCCCGAGTTCGATTGGAGAAATAAAACGAGTCTTTGTTAAATGTCAATCGCCTCCGTGAGTTTTGTCTGGCCTAATTACTTTGTGAGCTATCCATATTTTTCCCCCTCCTGACACAACGCGTTACAAAGTGATGCACCCCAAGCTTCCATCCTTAACACACAGCCATGCATATTGGCTCTTCCAGTCTCTCCACTGCTGGCTGTTCCAGTTTAACGCGAGAGAGGACTCGAAGCAAGAGGGGTTAGGATCCCAGAGATTACTTTTCTTCAGCTTCATGCGTTTTCACAGTGGGCTTGGCTTGAGGTTTACCAGTGCTTGCAGCAGGTGAATCAGTCGTGCGTTATCACTACACAATTTCTTAATAATACCAAAATTAATTGAACTACCTTGTTTTCTTTTTGCCCTAGCTATGATGCTATAACTGCATAATGGAAGGACTTTGCGCACGATAAATGGCCTCCAACGTTTATTTTTTTCTACGAACCTATGACATACTAACATGTGGAATTTGCAGCGCAGCACCCCCACACCTTGATGCTGTGACGTCTTTAATCTTTATTGAAGTTAATTAGGTTTTAATCGCCGTCATGCATGAATGAATAATATTTTTGCCATCATAATCACATTACAAAACTGAAATTGCACTTAAAAATATTCACATTGTCAGTATTTTTTGAGACCCCCCAAAATTTCAGATTTCTCGTTTTCAGGGGAGCCCATGTCTTATTAAGGGGAGCCGAGCTCCCCCTAGCTCCCCCGTAGTTCGCACTATGCATCTAAGCTCCTAAAAGAGGTGCTTCCAGAAGTCATAGGTCCTCTTCTGACTATTATCAATTCCTCATTGGCATTAGGATATGTCCCCAAAACCTTCAAACTGGCTGTTATTAAGCCTCTCATAAAAAAACACAACTTAACCCCAGAGAACTTGTTAATTATAGACCAATCTCGAATCTCCCTTTTCTGTCCAAGATACTAGAAAAGGTGGTATCCTCACAATTATATTCCTTCTTAGAGAAAAATGGTATATGTGAGGATTTCCAGTCAGGATTTAGACCGTATCATAGTACTGAAACTGCTCTCCTTAGAGTTACAAATGATCTGCTCTTATCATCTGATCGTGGGTGTATCGCTCTATTAGTTTTATTGGATCTTAGTGCTGCGTTTGACACAATTGACCACAACATTCTTTTGCATAGACTTGAACACTTTGTTTGCATCAGTGGAAGTGCATTAGCATGGTTTAAATCATACTTATATGACCACCATCAGTTCGTAGCAGTGAATGAAGATGTATCATATCGATCACAAGTGCAGTATGGAGTACCTCAAGGCTCAGTACTAGGGCCGCTACTCTTCACGCTTTATATGTTACCCTTGGGAGATATCATCAGGAAACATGGTGTTAGCTTTCACTGTTATGCTGATGATACTCAGCTCTATATTTCCTCGCAGCCTGGTGAAACACACCAATTTGCGAAACTAATGGAATGCATAGTCGATATAAAAAATTGGATGACGAGTAATTTCTTACTGCTAAATTCAGAAAAAACAGAGGTGTTAATCATAGGGCCTAAAAACTCTGCTTGTAATAACCTAGAACACTGTCTAAGACTTGATGGTTGCTCTGTCAATTCTTCGTCATCAGTTAGGAACCTAGGTGTGCTACTTGATCGCAATCTTTCCTTAGAAAGCCACGTTTCTAGCATTTGTAAAACTGCATTTTTCCATCTCAAAAATATATCTAAATTACGGCCTATGCTCTCAATGTCAAATGCAGAAATGTTAATCCATGCATTTATGACTTCAAGGTTAGACTATTGTAATGCTTTATTGGGTGGTTGTTCTGCACGCTTAGTAAACAAACTACAGCTAGTCCAAAATACAGCAGCAAGAGTTCTTACTAGAACCAGGAAGTATGACCATATTAGCCCGGTCCTGTCCACACTGCACTGGCTCCCTATCAAACATCGTATAGATTTTAAAATATTGCTTATTACTTATAAAGCCCTGAATGGTTTAGCACCTCAGTATTTGAATGAGCTCCTTTCACATTATACTCCTCTACGTCCGCTACGTTCTCAAAACTCAGGCAATTTGATAATACTTAGAATATCAAAATCAACTGCGGGCGGCAGATCCTTTTCCTATTTGGCGCCTAAACTCTGGAATAACCTACCTAACATAGTTCGGGAGGCAGACACACTCTTGCAGTTTAAATCTAGATTAAAGACCCATCTCTTTAACCTGGCATACACATAACATACTAATATGCTTTTGATATCCAAATCCGTTAAAGGATTTTTAGGCTGCATTAATAAGGTAAACCGGAACTGGAAACACTTCACATAACACCGTACTTTCTACATCATTAGAAGAATGGCATCTACGCTAATATTTGTCTGTTTCTCTCTTGTTCCGAGGTCACCGTAGCCACCAGATCCAGTCTGTGTCCAGATCAGAGGGTCACTGCAGTCGCCCCGGATCCAGTACGTATCCAGACCAGATGGTGGATCAGCACCTAGAAAGGACCTCTACTGCCCTGAAAGACAGCGGAGACCAGGACAACTAGAGCCCCAGATACAGATCCCCTGTAAAGACCTTGTCTCAGAGGACCACCAGGACAAGACCACAGGAATCAGATGATTCTTCTGCACAATCTGACTTTGCTGCAGCCTGGAATTGAACTACTGGTTTCGTCTGGTCAGAGGAGAACTGGCCCCCCAACTGAGCCTGGTTTCTCCCAAGGTTTTTTTTCTCCATTCTGTCACCAATGGAGTTTCGGTTCCTTGCCGCTGTCGCCTCTGGCTTGCTTAGTTGGGGTCACTTCATCTAAAGCGATATAATTGACTTGATTGCAAATAAATGCACAGACACTATTTAAACTGAACAGAGATGACATAACTGAATTCAATGATGAACTGCCTTTAACTATCATTTTGCATCATTGAGACACTGTTTTCCAAATGAATGTTGTTCAGTGCTTTGACGCAATGTATTTTGTTTAAAGCACTATATAAATAAAGGTGATTGATAATGAGCATACTCGCACCCTAAAGGGAGCAGCCTGAATAATGGAGCGCAGCTGGAGGAAAACAAAGCTAGAGGTATTTCGTATTGCCTGGCAGGAAAGTAACCTATCCTACAGAAAAGCATTAAAAACTGCTAGATCCGATTACTTTTCTTCTCTTTTAGAAGAAAACAAACATAACCCCAGGTATTTATTCAATACAGTTGCTAAATTAATTAAAAATAAAGCCTCAACAAGTGTTGACATTTCCCAACATCACAGCAGTAATGACTTTATGAACTACTTTACTTCTAAAATCGATACTATTAGAGATAAAATTGTAAGCATTAAGCCGTCAGCTACAGTATCGCATCAGACAGTGCACTATAGACCCCCTGAGGAACAGTTCCACTCATTTCCTACCAAAGGAGAGGAAGAATTGTATAAACTTGTTAAATCATCTAAACCAACAACATGTAAGTTAGACCCTATACCATCTAAGCTCCTAAAAGAGGTGCTTCCAGAAGTCATAGATCCTCTTCTGACTATTGTTAATTTCCTCATTGTCATTAGGATATGTCCCCAAAACCTTCAAACTGGCAGTTATTAAGCCTCTCATCAAAAAACCACAATTTGACCTCAAAGAACTAGTTAATTATAGACCAATCTCGAATCTCCCTTTTCTGTCCAAGATACTAGAAAAGGTGGTATCCTCACAATTATATTCCTTCTTAGAGAAAAATGGTATACTGTATGTGAGGATTTCCAGTCAGGATTTAGACCGAATCATAGTACTGAGACTGCTCTCCTTAGAGTTACAAATGACCTGCTCTTATCATCCGATCGTGGTTGTATCTCTCTATTAGTTTTATTGGATCTTAGTGCTGCGTTTGACACAATTGACCACAACATTCTTTGGCATAGACTTGAACACTTTGTTGGCATTAATGGAAGTGCATTAGCATGGTTTAAATCATACTTATATGACCGCCATCAGTACGTAGCAGTGAATGAAGATGTATCATATCGATCACAAGTGCAGTATGGAGTACCTCAAGGCTCAGTACTAGGGCCGATGCTCTTCATGCTTTATATGTTACCCTTGGGAGATATCATCAGGAAACATGGTGTTAGCTTTCACTATTATGCTGATGATACTCGGCTCTATATTTCTTTGTGGCCCGGTGAAACACACCAATTTGAAAAACTAATGGAATGCATAGTCGATATAAAAAACAGGATGACAAGTAATTTCTTACTGCTAAATTCTGAAAAAAACAGAGGTGTTAATTATAGGACCTAAAAACTCTGCATGTAATAACCTAGAACACTGTCTAAGACTTGATGGTTGCTCTGTCAATTCTTCGTCATCAGTTAGGAACCTAGGTGTGCTATTTGATCACAATCTTTCCTTAGAAAGCCATGTTTCTAGCATTTGTAAAACTGCATTTTTCCATCTTAAAAATATATCTAAATTACGGCCTATGCACTCAATATCAAATGCAGGAATGTTAATCCATGCATTTATGACCTCAAGGTTAGATTATTGTAATGCTTTATTGGGTGGTTGTTCTGCATGCTTAGTAAACAAATTACAGCTAGTCCAAAATGCAGCAGCCAGAGTTCTTACTAGAACCAGGAAGTATGACCATATTAGCCCGTTCCTGTCAACACTGCACTGGCTCCCTATCAAACATTGTATAGATTTTAAAATACTGCTTATTACTTATAAAGCCCTGAATGGTTTAGCACCTCAGTATTTGAATGAGCTCCTTTTACATTATAATCCTCTACGTCCGCTACGTTCTCAAAGCTCAGGCAATTTGATAATACCTAGAATATCAAAATCAACTGCGGGCGGCAGATCCTTTTCCTATTTGGAGCCTAAACTCTGGAATAACCTACCTAACATTTTTCGGGAGGCAGACACAATCTTGCAGTTTAAATCTAGATTAAAGACCCATCTCTTTTAACCTGGCTTACACATAACATACTAATATGCTTTTAATATTCACAGCCATTAATGGATTTTTAGGCTGCATTAATTAGGTAAACCGGAACCGGGAACACTTCCCATACCACCCTATGTACTTGCTACATCATTAGAAGAATGGCAGCTACGCTAATATTAGTCTGTTTCTCTCTTATTCTGAGGTCACCGTAGTGACCAGATCCAGTCTGTATCCAGATCACAGGGTCACTGCAGTCACCTGAATCCAGTACGTATCCTGACCAGATGGTGGAACCGCACCTAGAAAGGACCTCTACATCCCTGAAAGACAGCGGCGACCAGGACAACTAGAGCCCCAGATACAGATCCCCTGTAAAGACCTTGTCCTCAGAGGAGCATCAGGTCAAGACCACAGGAAACAGATGATTCTTTTGCACAATCTGACTTTGCTGCAGCCTGGAATTGAACTACTGGTTTTGTCTGATCAGAGGAGAACTGGCCCCCCAACTGAGCCTGGTTTCTCCCAAGGTTTTTTTCTCCATTCTGTCACCGATGGAGTTTCGGTTCCTTGCCGCTGTCGCCTCTGGCTTGCTTAGTTGGGGTCACTTCATCTACAGCGATGTTGTTGACTTGATTGCAAATATATGCACAGACACTATTCAACTGAACAGAGATGACATCACTGAATTCAATGATGAACTGCCTTTAACTATCATTTTGCATTATTGACACACTGTTTTCCTAATGAATGTTGTTCAGTTGCTGTGACACAATGTATTTTGTTTAAAGTGCTATATAAATAAAGGTGACTTGACTTGAGGGAGTGATATCTCCTTTAGCCATCTTGGCACCATGACTGTTTTTATGATGCACTAATAGTTCGATGGGGAATGGACTGTTCAAGGATAATCCTACATATTCCCCCTTTCGATCGGTGATGTTCCAGGTGAGGACATCGGCGAGCGCTGGAGAAAATAGGCAGAGAGAGAGACAAGCACACATACAAACACAACCCAACACTCCATCACTTGGCTGAGTTATGGTGCAAGCTTTCGCTTTTGAGAATATTGAGAATGCCTATGGCGCGACAGGTTAACAATTATGATGATGATGGTGGCTTTCTTGATTACCCTAGGTTTGGTGGTGCGATGCACGGGTACTGGCATAATCTCAATTAAATTGGTCGGATCATCGGTAAATGGAGGATCTATGTACATCCGCAAGGTTATGGTTATTTGATCGGTTGCGAGAGTGACATGACGGGTAGCTCACGGGACTCTGCAATCCATGTTTTTGCACAGTGGACGTGGTAAGTCAATCCTATCGTCAGGCCCTATACCAAGTTTCTGTAGGTTTAAGATTGTTTAGGTGAGAAGAGTAGAGAGTTGAAGAGAAGGAAGGGAATAAAGAAAGTGAGCATTAGTTCAGACAGGAACCACTTTGGCAAGTTTACTTGAGTTTATTGAACACAATTTATCTTTGGCGGTATGGTTCATTATGGGGGTTCTTGCTGCCAGAATAACTGAACATACAAGAGCTTTAACATTAACCCCTAAAACATAATGAGAGGTATTACGGCCTGAAGAAGAACCCCCCAAAACCAACCTTGTTCCAATCCTGCAAAGAGAAAAGACAGTGTTATTGCTATATCCTTAATGCAACCTACTGGCTAGCGGAGGGGTATTCTCCCTTCTAATGAGGCAGAGAATAGCAATTAAGGTAGCTGGTAATAGCAGTGAAGGGTATTTTCTCCAGCGGGAGAACCGCAAACGAGCAACATGTCCCTGAGCTTGGTATGAGTGGTGTGATAGTAGCGTTTCCTTGTTTCCTTCCTGCAAAAGAGAAAGAAAATGTTACAGAGATGTCCTTAATGCAGCCTATAATAGGAGTGGTGTATTCTCCCCTCTAGAATGCGAGGGAGAGAATAGCAAGTCCCCTCTTATTTTAAGTAGCAGGGGTGTTCATCCTCTGCTGAAGGATGAACAGCAGTCCCCTGCAGCCATAGCAGCAAAGGGTGCTCTCTCCAGCTGGAGAGAACAGCAGGTCCCTTTCTTCTGAGGGGGAGTTTGTCCCTCGCTTGAGGGATAACAGCGGCCCCCTCAGGTATCGCGGCAAGGGGTGATCTCCCAGCGAGAGAAAACAGTAGCCCCTTTTAATTTATATAAGGTTTTTTTTTTTCTCCTCCACATTCAACTTCTCCATCTCCATTTAAGTAGCAGGGGTGTTCATCCTCTGTTAAAGAGTGAACAGCGGTCCCCTGCAGCTATAGCAGCAAAGGGTTTTCTCTCCAGCTGGAGAGAACAGCAGGTCCCTTTCTTCTGAGGGGGAGTTCGTCCCTCGCTTGAGGGATAACAGCGGTCCCCTCAGGTATCGCAGCAAGGGGTGATCTCCCAGCAGGAGAAAAAAGCAGCCCCTTTTCCTTTATATATTTTTTTATTTTTATTTTATTTATTAATTTTTTTCTCCCCATCTCCTTCTCATTCAACTTTGCCTTCTCCATCTCCATTAACAAAACAGCACCCCTTTTTTTTTTTTTTTTAAACATAGCAGCGAGGGTTTTCTGTCCAGCTGGAGAAAACCGCAGTTCCTTCCTCGTTCTTCTCCTTCTCCATTCCTTCTCATTCCCCTCCACATTCTTGTGATCCTCCTCCTCATTATTCTCATCCTGCTCCTCATTCTTCTCATCCTGCTCCTCATTCTTCTCATCCTGTTCCTCATTCTCCATCTCCTTCTCAGCCTCTTCCTTATTCTTATTTTAGGAACAGGTTTTTTTGCTGTTTGCTGTTGACGGCTGTACTGCGTTTGAGCTCCGTCACTATATTCTTTTCATTGACTATTTTTAACTTAAAAATCAATTTTATACATCATTGTTTCCGTTTATATAACGCGTGAATATATCCTCTATTGTATTCTACAACAAAAACAATCAGAGCGCCTCGCTATCACTAGTTTTATTTTGATCTCCCGGGTCCGCTATTAGCTTTTAGCCAGTTAGCATCAGCAAGCGTGGTTGCTGCTAACTGCGCTCACATTGCTAATACTCTATTCTCACACATTACCACTGCTGTACTCACTGTTACTTGCTTTAATGGCGGATGAATGTCTCCACTCTGTGCAGCTCGAGCTCGAGGCCGTGGGGAAGCAGATTCGCGACCTGGAACAGAGGCAGGCCAAGCTGAGAGAGCGGAGAGCCGCGCTGGAATCATCCCGGGCTGACGCTCACAAGTCCGGGGTAAGTATACAGCGTGCTGTTAACAGTCCCACCACGTCTACTCCGTGTGTTTCTCTGCGCAGGCCCGGTGCACCCAGGACGCGATCTTCCCAGATGTCCTTCACTGCGACGCCGGGACACCACGGACCCTGGGTGCATCCACAGCGGAGGACGCGAGCCGGGTCCCGGGCGACTACTTCTCCCCCTCCTGCCTTCGAGCTCTCCATCCAGAACCGCTTCGCTCCCCTCCGCGAGACAGGACGCGACGCTGTGATCATCGGAGACTCCATCGTCCGACACGTAAGTGCTACGTTAGCCGAAGGTAAAGTGCACACTCATTGTTTGCCTGGTGCTCGTGTTCTCGATGTTTCTGCGCAGATACCTGCGATCCTGAAGGACGGCGAGAGCCCCAGAGCGGTCGTGCTTCACGCCGGGGTTAACGACACCACGCTGCGGCAGACGGAGACGCTGAAGAGGGACTTCAGGAGCCTGATCGAGACGGTTCGCAGCACGGCGCCCGCGGCGACGATCGTCGTGTCAGGACCACTGCCCACGTATCGACGAGGACACGAAAGGTTCAGTAGACTTTTTGCTTTAAATGAATGGTTGTTGTCATGGTGTAAAGAACAGAAACTGCTATTTGTTAATAACTGGAATCTTTTCTGGGAGCGTCCTAGACTGTTTCGCGCTGGTGGATTACACCCCAGCAGAATTGGAGCGGAGCTTCTCTCTGACAACATCTCCAGGACACTTCGCTCCATGTGACTAGTAAGACAATTCTCAAATAACCATTATGATGAGTTTTGTTCTAACCGCTTAAATGCTAAAGGTACTTGCGCTGTAAAACCTATTAAGACTGTGTCTGTTCCCCGAATAGTGAGGTCAAAATATAAATATAATGTAGGATCTAGAAAAAATCTTATCGTAATTAAACCAGAAAAATGTAAAGTAAATGAACAAAAACAATTTTTAAAGTTTGGGCTCATAAATATTAGATCACTCGCACCAAAAGCAGTTATTGTAAATGAAATGATCACAGATAATAGTTTTGATTTACTCTGCTTGACTGAAACCTGGCTAAAACCAAATGATTATTTTGGTCTAAATGAGTGTACTCCACCAAACTACTGTTATAAGCATGAGCCCCGCCAGACTGGTCGTGGCGGGGGTGTTGCAACAATATATAGTGATATTCTCAATGTTACCCAGAAAACAGGATACAGGTTTAACTCTTTTGAAATACTTCTGCTAAATGTTACTCTGTCAGACATGCAAAAGAAATCTAATGTATCTCTTGCTCTGGCTACTGTGTATAGACCACCAGGGCCGTATACAGAATTCCTGAAAGAATTTGCAGATTTCCTCTCAGACCTTCTAGTTACAGTTGATAAGGCGCTAATCATGGGAGATTTTAATATTCACGTTGATAATGCAAATGATACATTAGGACTTGCGTTTACTGACCTAATAAACTCCTTTGGAGTCAAGCAAAATGTCACCGGGCCCACTCATCGTTTTAATCATACACTAGATTTAATTATATCGCATGGAATCGATCTTACTGCTATAGATATTGTACCTCAAAGTGATGATATTACAGACCATTTCCTTGTATCGTGCATGCTGCGTATAACTGATATTAACTATATGTCTCAGCGTTACCGTCTGGGCAGAACTATTGTTCCAGCCACCAAAGAAAGATTTGCAAATAACCTGCCTGATCTATCTCAACTGCTAATTGTACCCAAAAATACACACGAATTAGATGAAATTACTGACAACATGGGCACTATTTTCTCTAATACATTAGAAGCTGTTGCCCCAATCAAATTGAAAAAAGTTAGAGAAAAACGTACTGTACCATGGTATAACAGTAATACTCACTCTCTCAAGAAATTAACTCGTAGTCTTGAACGCAAATGGAGAAAAACTAACTTAGAAGTTTTGAGAATTGCATGGAAAAACAGTATGTCCAGCTATAGACAGGCTCTAAAAACTGCTAGGGCAGAGCATATACACAAACTCATTGAAAATAACCAAAACAATCCTAGGTTTTTATTTAGCACAGTGGCTAAGTTAACAAATTACCAGATGCCACCTGATTCAAATATTCCACCAACGTTAAATAGTAATGACTTTATGAATTTCTTCACTGATAAAATAGATAACATTAGAAATACAATAGCGAATGTAGATTCTACAGCGTCTAACACTTCAGTTTCATCCATCGCACCCAAAGATAAACTGCAGCGCTTTACAACCATAGGACAGGAAGAGCTAAATAAACTTATCACTGTATCTAAACCAACAACATGTTTATTAGATCCTGTACCCACTAAATTACTGAAAGAGCTGTTACCTGTAGCAGAAGAAACGCTTCTCAATATCATAAACTCGTCGTTAACTTTAGGACACGTCCCAAAACCATTCAAGCTGGCGGTTATCAAGCCTCTTATTAAGAAACCAAAACTAGATCCTAGTGTACTGGCAAATTATAGGCCTATTTCAAATCTTCCATTTATGTCTAAAATTTTAGAGAAAGTTGTGTCTGCTCAATTGAGCACCTTCCTGCATAAAAATGATATGTATGAAGAATTTCAGTCAGGTTTTAGGCCCCACCATAGCACAGAAACTGCACTTGTTAAAATTACAAATGACCTGCTCCTTGCGTCAGACCAAGGCTGCATCTCATTTCTAGTCTTACTTGATCTTAGTGCTGCGTTCGACACCATAGATCATGACATACTCATAGATCGATTACAAAACTATACAGGTATTCAAGGGCAGGCTCTAAGATGGTTTAGATCCTACCTGTCTGATCGCTACCATTTTGTTTACTTAAATGGGGAGTCATCTCATTTATCATCAGTAAAATATGGAGTGCCACAAGGATCCGTCCTAGGTCCCCTTCTATTTTCAATATATATGTTGCCCCTTGGTAATATTATTAGAAAATACGGAATTAGCTTCCACTGTTATGCTGATGATACTCAGCTATATATCTCAACGAGACCAGATGAAACTTCCCAATTATCTAAGCTAACAGAGTGTGTTAAAAATGTAAAAGATTGGATGACACACAATTTTCTCCAATTAAATTCGGATAAGACAGAGATATTAGTTATTGGACCAAAAAACACTACACAGAATCTTGTAGATTACAATCTGCAACTAGACGGATGTACTGTTACTTCCTCTACAGTCAGAAATCTGGGTGTTATATTAGACAGCAATTTGTCTTTTGAAAATCATATTTCCAATGTTACAAAAACTGCATTCTTCCATCTTAGAAACATTGCCAAGCTACGAAACATGTTATCTGTTTCTGATGCAGAAAAGCTAGTTCATGCATTCATGACCTCTAGACTGGACTATTGTAATGCACTTCTAGGTGGTTGTCCTGCTTCTTCAATAAACAAGCTACAGGTCGTCCAAAATGCAGCAGCTCGAGTCCTTATGAGGTCAAGAAAATATGATCATATTACCCCAATTTTACAGTCTCTGCACTGGCTACCTATTAAGTTCCGTATCAGTTACAAATTATCATTACTTACCTATAAGGCCCTAAATGGTTTAGCTCCAGCGTACCTAACTAGCCTTCTACCACGCTACAACCCATCACGCACCCTAAGGTCACAAAACGCTGGACTTTTGGTCGTTCCTAGGATAGCAAAGTCCACTAAAGGAGGTAGAGCTTTCTCACATTTGGCTCCCAAACTCTGGAATAGCCTTCCTGATAATGTTCGGGGTTCAGACACACTCTCTCTGTTTAAATCTAGATTAAAAACACATCTCTTTCGCCAAGCATTCGAATAATGTTTCTTTTTAATTGTGAGTGTAGTTGCATCTGTTCAAAGTTGCATTTTTATTCATTAGCTTGGGTTAAACTAATTTTACTTTGTTGGATCAGCAGCTATGCTAATGATGTCTGTATTTTGTTTCTATGTTTCGCCACGGGATTTACATCCCGTGGTAACTAGGATTTAAACAAGCTCCAATCTGGATCCAGAACACCTGAGAAGAGATGATGCTGACCCTCAGAGGACCCCAGATGATGCTAACCTTGAATCAACAAACAGAACTAACAATTATTGCTAAATGTGTGACTGAATCATATAATAACTTAATAATATTGATAGTTCATCGTCTATCTGACTACGTCTTGTATTATTATTATTTTTTTTTCTAAAATCCTGTCAAATGTGCACAAACTACTAGCTACTACTAAATATTGTAGAAACATAATTTTCTGTAAAGTTGCTTTGTAACGATTTATTTTGTAAAAAGCGCTATACAAATAAACTTGAATTGAATTGAATTGAATATTATCCTCCTCCTCATTCTCCATTTCCTTCTTCTTATCCTCCTCCTCATTCTCCATCTCCTTCTCATCCTGCTCCTCATTCTTCTCATCCTGCTCCTCATTCTCCTCATCCTGCTCCTCATTCTCCATCTCCTTCTCAGTCTCTTCCTCATTCTTATTATCCTCCTCCTCATTCTCAATTTCCTTCTTATCCTCCTCCTCATTCTCCAGCTCCTTCTCAGCCACTTTCTCATTCTTATTATCCTCCTCCTCATTCTCCATTTCCTTCTTCTTATCCTCTCCCTCATTCTTCATCTCTTTCTCTATCTCCTTCTCATCCTCCTCCTCATTCTTCTCATTCTCCTCCTCATTCTCCTCTTTCCCTTACAGTCAGTGTCATATTTTATTATTAAATGTATGTAGTACGAAATATCCTCTGGTTATAATCAACGCATCTACATTTAGCTGTAGATCAGCTATAGACCATTATTCTGCTTCAGAAGCCTGTCCCAAATTGATTCATGAGGAGAAACAGACATGTCTATCACATACTTGTCACTATGAAAATAGTAAATAAAATGCACAATTGTCAAATATGTGGGCGTTTCAGAAGGTTTTTTTTTTTTCAATCAAGGGGTATATTTGCTTTGAACGGTGTAGGATGATGACGTGACTCAATACGACAACTGACTATGAAAGGGACATGAAAAGGTTAACTGTCATGTGATCATGGTGGAGGGTCACGGGATTACCTGGGAATACTAATATTAGTCACCTGTTCACTTAGTATGGTAGAGGGAGAGGGGGTGAGTCAGGACGATGTATTCTTTGTTGACCATTCATTCAACATTCATTTATACAAGCATACCCATCTACAAACTTTTAAAGTGAAGAAATATCTGTCTGTGCAATAAATGTGAATAACAGCTGTTTGCCTCACTGATACTTTATTATATGCGTCGCAAATGCATTGAGTTCCTGCTTCAGCCTCTCAGCGGCCTTTTAACAACGTAAGATAGCCGCTACATTTTGTCAACAAAGAACTTCACTTCTTGGAGGACCCATCGCAAAGATTGAACATCGCGTCACGGAATACAGGATTCTGCTCGCTCAATGGAGAGAAAAGAAAAGCTAAAACGCCAACGAGAAATGTCCAACAAAGCTCCAAAGAGAAGCACGCAAACAATCACCGCATAGGTAAGCCTGCTGGGCTTTTTTCTAATAAGCTGTGCTATTTTGGGAAACGCGCTGTTAGTGTCCGGTACGCTGTTTAATCCATTGGGGAGGATCGCGCGGATGTTTTGTTTGTTGTTTGGCTTTAGTTGGTTTTGTCCAGAGCTCTGGTGTTTGAAATAGGTTGTTTGTCAATCCGTTTGTTGTGGAAAGTAATGCCGCGATGTTTTTGGAAGTTGATGGTGAATGTTTACGTTTCGTTGCGATGCTGTGAGAAGTTGAAAGTAAAGCGTAACTTTTGTTGATTCGTTGAAAGCACAAGCATGAGTGAAGCGAGTGCTGATGACGTCATGGATGGCGAAAAAAGAGTATCCAAACCCACTGTAAAAGCATTGGCGAACCAGATTGAAAGTTTGCAAAAGGAACGCAAAACAAAGGTAAATAAAATCAAAGGGTTGATTCCAAAGATAAAGAATCTGATGACAAGAAATGAAAATATCTCTCAAGTGCAAGTGCTGTTTGAAAGTCTTGTTGAATCTTGTGAAAATGCCAATAAGCTCCATGATATGGTGATTCCCTTACTTCCTGAAGATGAGCAGGAAAAACAAAATGAGTGGTTTTTTAGCATCATGAAATATACTGATACATTTAAAGATGCAGTTCAAAATTGGCTGAAGATGGCAGAGGAGAATGTTATTCTTGTTCAATCTGAAACTGGTGCATCAAGGGAAGAGTTTACTATTCCTCAAGTGACAGTCCAAGCTTCATCCATCGTTACATCAGATAAATTACAAGATGACATTAAACCTAATGATAGTGTCTCAAATGTGGGGAGCAGATCGTCTAAGAATCAGAGTTCAATTAGTGGAAGAAGATCTGGTGTGTCATCTACTTCTTCTGTACGTATCAAAGCAGAGGCTGAGTTGGCTGCATTAAAGGCACGACAACAGTTGTTGAAGGATAAACATGAACTGGAGGAGCAAGAGGAGCAGCTAAGAAAAAGAAAGGAACAACTTAATCTGCAAGGAGAAATTGAAGTTCAAATGGCCAAACTGAATGTTTTAAAATCTCGGAGTGTGTCAAGCGATAAATCTGGACATTCAGGAGGAAGACATTCCAACTTGGAGTCAGATCAAAGGAAAACACAGAGTCTTAATGCCAGTGCTAAATCATTTGTTCCTCAAAGGTCAGTAAATGTGAATGGATCAATGCATGGTCAATTAAACTCTGGTGTAAGGCCTAATGGAGGAGTCGTACAACCAAGATTACCCTCACAGCCTCCAATAGGGGTGCAGCATCCTTCTGGACACCAAACAGTGGAGCAAGGGACACAAGGAAATGCATTGGATCCACATGATGATGAGGAAGTACCGAGCAACATTTATGGTGTAATGAGAAAGCAAAACGAGATAACAACGCTCTTGTTAAAACAGCAATGTTTGTCATCTTTACCCAAAAGAGATCTGAAAGTATTTGATGGTGACCCTTTTCAGTATCATGCCTTCATGAGAGCTTTCTTGAACAGTGTTGAGAGTAAAACTGATAACTACAGTGATTGCCTGTATTTCCTTGGACAATATACTGTTGGTCTTCCAAGGGATTTAGTACAAAGTTGTCAGCATATTGACCCACAGAGGGGATTTATGAGAGCCAAAGATTTGTTGCAAGAACATTTTGGAAATGAGCAGAAAATTGCATCTGCTTACATGAATAAAGCTCTTACATGGCCTCAGATTAAAGCTGAGGATGTTAATGCTTTACAAGAATACAGTCTTTTCCTTAGAGGCTGTGGTAATGTCATGGAGGAGGTGCAATATATGCATGAGTTGGACATGCCAGCCAATATGATGATAGTTATAAAGAAACTCCCTTACAGACTTCGGGATAAATGGAGATCAGTGGCTTGTGATTTGCAAGAAAGACACAACCGCAGAGTTTCCTTCATTGATATCGTTAACTTTATAGAACATCAAGTCAAAATGGTAATGGATCCAGTGTTTGGGAATATACAGGATGATCCTGTATTAAGGAATAAGGATGTGAAAAGAAGTACATTTCCTTCTCGTACTGGAATAAAACGAACCAGCTTTGCAACCACTGTGGTTTCTGCATACAAAGGAAGTGAGTCTGAAAAACCAGGAAAGGTAAATGATGGTCCTGATAAGAAAGAATGTCTCTGCTGTGAAGGTGCACACACATTGGGTATGTGTCCTCAGTTGGGAAAACAATCCCACAGTGAGAAGATTAGCTTCTTGAAATCAAGTGGAGTGTGTTTTGGCTGTTTATGCATTGGGCACATAAGCAAAGAATGCAGAAAGCGTCTTTGATGTGATGTTTGTGGTCTTAAACATCCCACTTTGCTACATATCTTTCCAAAAGAAAAGGCTATCGTTACAACTGAGAAGAAACCAAAGATGTCAGTGAATGATGTTTTGATTTCCAGTGGTCTTACTGGGGCTGGTGACTGGGCTGGTGACTATGATTGTAAACTCCCAATTGTGCCTGTACAGATAAATGCCAAGAAAGGCAGTAAAATTGTTACTACTTACGCCTTTTTAGATCAAGGGAGCACAGCTGTGTTTTGTACTGAGAGTTTAATGAAAAAGCTTAACCTCACAGGAACCAAAGTGCGGATACTTTTAAGAACTATGGGACAAGAAAAGGTTACTAGTAGCTATGCTCTGTCTGAAATGGAGGTAGCAGGATTGAATGGGAATGACTTTTGTGAATTGCATCGAGTTTATACGCAGGAGAGTATGCCTGTTCATAAGAGGAATATACCTAAAGAAAGTGACCTGCAAAGATGGCCCCATTTAAAGAATGTTAATTTACCTGAGATTGAGGCAGGGATTGAGCTGCTAATTGGAACCAATGTTCCTAAAGCTTTGGAACCATTGGAAGTCATCCGCAGTGTGAATGATGGACCCTATGCAATCAGGACAATGTTAGGATGGACTGTCAATGGACCGCTATCTGGAGATACTAATGATGTAAAGGATTGTGCTCAAACAGAGGTCACGGTCAATAGAATTTCAGTCCTGAATCTGGAAGACATGTGCAGCAGCTATTTCAAATGGACTTCCCTGAATGTAGCCAAGAGGAACAAACTAGCTATTCAAGAGAAGATCAGAAATGTATGGAAATGGTGACAAATTCTGCTAAGCTTGTTGATGGGCATTATGAGATTGGCTTACCTCTGAGAGAGAGAATTCACATGCCAAATAATCGGAGAATTGTAGAACAACGGGCTTTACATCTAAAGAAGAGACTTCAAAAGGATTCTGTCTTTCTTACTGACTATAAGGATTTCATGAAGGATATGGTTTCCAAAGGTTATGCAGAGCAAGTACCTGCAAAGGATTTGATGCGTAGTGATGGACAAATTTGGTATATTCCGCATCATGGTGTCTACCATCCCACAAAGAAGAAAATCTGTGTGGTGTTTGATTGTGGAGCGAGTTTTCAAGGAACATCACTTAATGCTCAACTCTTGCAAGGACCAGATCTCACCAGCTCACTAATTGGAGTGGTGACAAGATTTAGAAAAGAACCTGTGGTGATTATGGCAGATATCGAGTCAATGTTCCATCAAGTAAAGGTACCACCCAAGGATGCTGACTTGTTAAGGTTTCTTTGGTGGCCTGAGGGGGATTTAAGCCAAGAACCTACTGATTTTAGGATGTTAGTGCATTTATTTGGAGCAACATCATCTCCTAGCTGTGCTAATTTTGCTCTAAGGAAATGTGCTGATGATCATAAGGAAGATTTTGTCATGGAAACAGTGGATAAAATTCTACATTCCTTTTATGTTGATGATTGCCTTGTTTCAGTTGCTACTGTTGAAAAAGCGATGACATTCAGCCAGGAACTTGTATCCATATGTGCCAAAGGTGGATTTAGGCTAACAAAGTGGATGAGCAACAGACGTGAAGTCATGGCTGTAATACCTGAGGATCAAAGAACAAAGACTGTGACAGACTTGAATATTGATCGAGAATCTCCATTGGTTGAGAGAGTGCTGGGTATGCAGTGGTGCATTCAGTCTGACACATTCAAGTTCAAGATTGTAATCAAAGACAGACCTATGACACGAATAGGAATACTGTCCATGATTAGCTCTGTCTATGATCCTTTGGGAATTGTGAGTCCTGTTGTATTGTCTGCAAAGAGAATATTGCAAGACCTCTGCAAAGGAAACTTGGGATGGGATGATATCTTGCCTGAATTAGTTGTTCAAAAATGGAAAAGCTGGCTTCAAGAACTTCATCTTTTGGAAAGCTTTGAGCTTACAAGATGTCTAAAACCTTCAAACTTTGGTGAGATCGCTTCTGCACAGTTGCATCATTTTTCGGATGCAAGTAAGGATGGCTATGGAACTGTGACATACTTGCTAACACGCAATATGGATTATTTAATACATTGTGCTTTTATCATGGGAAAGTCAAGAGTAGCTCCAGTGAAGTCTGTTACCATCCCACGTATGGAGCTCATTGCTGCTACAATGGCCAGTCGTATGGATGTTCTATGGAAGAAGGAATTACATCTGCAGCTTCAAGATTCAGTTTTCTGGACAGACAGTGCTTCTGTTCTCAAATATATCAAAAACGAAACTTCACGATTCAAGATCTTTGTAGCCAATCGGGTGACAGAAATTCTAAAGGCTTCACAAGCTTCACAGTGGAGATACGTAGATACAGCAAGCAATCCAGCTGATGTTGCTTCCAGAGGATCGACTGCCAAAGCTTTTCTCAAAAACAGGACATGGACATCAGGTCCTGCCTTTCTTCTTCATTCTGAAAGTGAATGGCCTGCCAATCTGAATGACCTTGAAAAGCTTGAAGTGGATGACCCAGAGGTCAAGAAAGGTCTTGAGGTTAACTCTGTGCAGTTTAATGAAGAGGATAAGATTGCACGTTTTATTAATCACTTCTCTTATTGGTTCCGTTTGAAAAGGGCAATGGCTTGGATTTTAAAGTTTAAGACTACTCCTATTTCTTAGTCAGAAAAGGAAACAATTGAGACTTGCTTCAGCTCATTATACTGGACAACAAGGAAATTCTTTGGAAAAGGAAATGGAAATTTTGAAAGGTCAACTCGAAAAATCTCATTTCTCACCTGAAGAACTAAAGATTGCCGAGTTGGAGATCCTCAGATTCTCACAAGAAAAGATGTTTGCTTGTCTAAAAAGAGGGGAAAGTGTAAAGAAAGACAGCAACATTTATGGACTTTGTCCTATGCTTGACGACGTTTTGAGGGTTGGTGGTAGATTAAGTAGGGCGTCAATGCCTGAAGAATCCAAGCATCCAGTCATTCTAGCAAAGAATTCTCACGTCTCTGATATTCTCTTGAGACACGTACATGAGGAAGTTGGACATTGTGGTCGTAATCATATGTTATCTAAATTACGACAAAAATATTGGATAACAGGTGCAAGTACAGCAATAAGAAAGGTACTGTCCAAATGTGTGACATGTCGGAGACTGAATTCACTTCCTGGTTGCCAACAGATGTCTGACTTACCATTAGACAGAGTCACTCCAAATGAGCCACCATTTACCCGTGTTGGGGTGGATTATTTTGGACCTTTCGAGGTAAAAAGTAGAAAAAGTGTGGTGAAAAGATATGGAGTAATTTTTACCTGCTTAGCCATATGGGCTATACATATTGAAGTGGCACCCTCCTTGGACACGGATTCATTCATAAATGCACTTCGACGTTTCATTGCAAGACGGGGGCAAGTCAAAGAACTAAGATCTGATAATGGAAGACACTTTGTTGGAGTGGAGCGAGAACTAGGAGTTGCCCTAAAGGAATGGAATCAATGTCACATTAATGATGTCCTCCTTCAGAAAGGTATCAAATGGTCATTTAACCCTCCCACTGGATCACATCATGGAGGGGCATGGGAAAGGTTAATTGGATCTGTGCGTAAAGTTTTGAATTCCATTCTCAAGGTGCAAAATTTGGATGAAGAGGGTTTGCAAACCGTTCTTTGCGAAGTTGAATCGATTATTAATGGTCGTCCAATCACCAAAGCATCCACTGATCCAAATGACCTTGAAGCATTAACACCAAACCACCTGTTGATTTTGAGAACTGTACCATTGTTACCACCGGGTGAATTCAAAAGAGAAGATGTATATGCTCGTAAACGTTGGAGACAAGTCCAGTACATGTCAAACTTGTTCTGGAAGAGATGGGTTGTGGAGTATTTACCACAACTTCAAGAGCGTCGGAAGTGGTCGGGAGTCAGGCGCAACTTTAAACCAGGAGACATAGTGCTTAAAGTGGACAATACAGCACCTCGGAACTCCTGGCTTATTGGACGCATAATTCAAACCTTTCCAGATAGAAGAGGATTTGTGCGTCATGTGCAAGTGAAAACTAAAAGCAGCTGTCTGGAAAGGCCGATAACTAAGATCTGTCTTTTACAAGAAGCAGAAGATGGATAATTTTGCTTGAATTTTTTTGTTTTTTCAAAATATGAACAATTTTTCTGGCTGACTTTTTCTGGATTTTTTTCTCTTTTGAAAGAAGAAATGGACATTTTATGATTTAAATGCATTGTTGATTGTTTTCATGTCTAATTAATGGAGATGTAATTATTACTTCATAATAATTAGGGGCTGGAATGAAAGGGACATGAAAAGGTTAACTGTCATGTGATCATGGTGGAGGGTCACGGGATTACCTGGGAATACTAATATTAGTCACCTGTTCACTTAGTATGGTAGAGGGAGAGGGGGTGAGTCAGGACGATGTATTCTTTGTTGACCATTCATTCAACATTCATTTATACAAGCATACCCATCTACAAACTTTTAAAGTGAAGAAATATCTGTCTGTGCAACAAATGTGAATAACAGCTGTTTGCCTCACTGATACTTTATCATATGCGTCGCAATTGCATTGAGTTCCTGCTTCAGCCTCTCAGCGGCCTTTTAACAACGTAAGATAGCCGCTACAGACTACATTAAAAGCTTTTACAGTTCTAATCGCAGATTTGTGGCCATTATTGGACTGAAATGTTGAATAACCCCGAAAGCATGTGATCATCACCGTGTGGTGAATATGGCCAATCGTGAACAGCTGTGTCGTCATCAGCGCTCCAGCTGTCACTCTGGAGAAACTGCAGGCTGAATCAGCCATCTGCTCTCAAAACACTCTCGCGATAATTGATGCCACACGTGATGGTCATGTCAGTCTCAGTCGGACAATATTCTGCCCGGTGTGCACTGCTTCAGTCAGATTGCAGATTTTTTTTTTCTATAAATACCTTAGTATTTATAAATGCTAAATACATAAACACCTTAGTTAAGCACATGCACAGATACCCCACGGACGCCCTTACTTTTAAAACGTTTGAATTTTGAGGCGTATGGCAATTCATTGTTCTAGACAAAATCATCAAATTGCCACAGGCAGCGCATTTGGACCGGTACAGCGGTTTGTATGAATGTCCTTACAATAATGATGTCCTTAGGTTTTGTCACAATAACGATTAATGTTTGTGGGAGAATGACACATCATGTTCATACATCCTTCGATATGTGATTTTTGTTGCATAACAGATGGTTAATCCATTCAGGATTTAATTTACGGAATGTGCAACATATCCCTGATTGATGAGTGACGATTCCACTGCATTTCTCGGACTATGCCACAAATTAATTCTTGTTTACATCGCTGTTGTGATGACGATGTTCGAGAGAGTCCAATCAGTGACATACAGTATTGTTCAAAATAATAGCAGTACAATGTGACTAACCAGAATAATCAAGGTTTTTCGTATATTTTTTTATTGCTACGTGGCAAACAAGTTACCAGTAGGTTCAGTAGATTCTCAGAAAACAAATGAGACCCAGCATTCATGATATGCACGCTCTTAAGGCTGTGCAATTGGGCAATTAGTTGAATTAGTTGAAAGGGGTGTGTTCAAAAAAATAGCAGTGTGGCATTCAATCACTGAGGTCATCAATTTTGTGAAGAAACAGGTGTGAATCAGGTGGCCCCTATTTAAGGATGAAGCCAACACTTGTTGAACATGCATTTGAAAGCTGAGGAAAATGGGTCGTTCAAGACATTGTTCAGAAGAACAGCATACTTTGATTAAAAAGTTGATTAGAGAGGGGAAAACCTATAAAGAGGTGCAAAAAATGATAGGCTGTTCAGCTAAAATGATCTCCAATGCCTTAAAATGGAGAGCAAAACCAGAGAGACGTGGAAGAAAACGGAAGACAACCATCAAAATGGATAGAAGAATAACCAGAATTGCAAAGGCTCAGCCAATGATCACCTCCAGGATGATCAAAGACATTCTGGAGTTACCTGTAAGTACTGTGACAGTTAGAAGACGTCTGTGTGAAGCTAATCTATTTTCAAGAATCCCCCGCAAAGTCCCTCTGTTAAAAAAAAGGCATGTGCAGAAGAGGTTACAATTTGCCAAAGAACACATCAACTGGCCTAAAGAGAAATGGAGGAACATTTTGTGGACTGATGAGAGTAAAATTGTTCTTTTTGGGTCCAAGGGCCACAGGCAGTTTGTGAGACGACCCCCAAACTCTGAATTCAAGCCACAGTACACAGTGAAGACAGTGAAGCATGGAGGTGCAAGCATCATGATATGGGCATGTTTCTCCTACTATGGTGTTGGGCCTTTTTATCGCATACCAGGGATCATGGATCAGTTTGCATATGTTAAAATACTTGAAGAGGTCATGTTGCCCTATGCTGAAGAGGACATGCCCTTGAAATGGTTGTTTCAACAAGACAATGACCCAAAACACACTAGTAAACGGGCAAAGTCTTGGTTCCAAACCAACAAAATTAATGTTATGGAGTGGCCAGCCCAATCTCCAGACCTTAATCCAATTGAGAACTTGTGGGGTGATATCAAAAATGCTGTTTCTGAAGCAAAACCAAGAAATGTGAATGAATTGTGGAATGTTGTTAAAGAATCATGGAGTGGAATAACAGCTGAGAGGTGCCACAAGTTGGTTGACTCCATGCCACACAGATGTCAAGCAGTTTTAAAAAACTGTGGTCATACAACTAAATATTAGTTTAGTGATTGACAGGATTGCTAAATCCCAGAAAAAAAAATGTTTGTACAAAATAGTTTTGAGTTTGTACAGTCAAAGGTAGACACTGCTATTTTTTTGAACACACCCCTTTCAACTAATTGCCCAATTGCACAGCCTTAAGAGCGTGCATATCATGAATGCTGGGTCTCATTTGTTTTCTGAGAATCTACTGAACCTACTGGTAACTTGTTTGCCACGTAGCAATAAAATATATACTAAAAACCTTGATTATTCTGGTTAGTCACATTGTACTGCTATTATTTTGAACAATACTGTATGATCTGACACGGCTGTAGCATTCAACACCGTGTGTGATTATATAATGCCAATAATACCAACCCTGATGCTGGGGAACCCTGCATATGATTGTATGCATTGCGGTCTTAGAATGTAGTTTAACTAAGCGGGGACATGTTTTATTTGTATTTTTTAATCTGAGGGCTCGCGTTAATAGAGCACTCCTCAGCAACAGGTGCAGACTCGAATGGTTACCCATTCAGTAAAAAATAGTGCACGCATTTCCAGGCACTTATATAAATCCAAGCACTTATATAATTAACTCTGAAAACACTGCATTAATTTCCAATATTTTCGAGGATTCAAACACCCGTACTGTTACCCTGTAGTGACAGTGAATGTGACACGTATGAAACCTTGACCGTTTAATCAGATGCACGCTCAGTCAGCGGAGGCTCGCAGTGGAGCCGGCAAAGAGAAGGGTGCTCTTTTAACCAGCTGAAGATCAGCGTGCACCTGTAACAATACGGATACGTTTTAGCATTTATGTAGTACAAGGCACTCTACCCATTTGGTGAATTCACAGACGACGGTGAGGAAATATTTGTTACCCCTTGTTGACCTTGGTAGGGGTCCGACCCAGTCGATTTGGAGGTCTGACCATGGAAAGGACATTCCTTTTCGCTGTAGTGGTGCTCTGTGGTTAGGGTTCGCAGGTTGGAATTGGCAACACACCAGGCACCCTTTTACATACTCTGCTACATCTTGCTGCTTACCAGGCCAGTATGCCACTTGTCTTAGTGTTTCATAAGTGGCTTTGGCACTGTGGTGTGTGGCACATGGTGCATCATAGGCATGTGTGAGCATTACCCCCCTTTGGCACTGAGGGACAACAAGCTTGGGTGTAGTGAGTTCATCAGAGGCATATTCCAGAATGCCCTGTTTTAGATGTAGCATGTGAAGGAGTGCATTAAGATGCCGGAGGTCAGAGGAAGCAGCAAGGTCAGAGGTGGTTATGGGATTTGATTGTGGGTCAGAGAGGTGATTAACAACAGTTTGGATGGCTGCATCCGAAGTTTGGTGAGTTATAATGTCGTCATTGGAAATTTGGTGTGAGATACTGATTTGGGAGGAGGTGGGTTTTTTTACAGCTTGTGCATGCTGGGGGCGTGTGATGACAGAAACACATGGGCTGGGTGGGAGGGTTTTAAATGTCCAAGGACCGCCATGTAGCGTGCGGGCTTTGGCAAGGGCATCAGTTTGGTCTTTGTAGTCTTTGTCTTGCCCTGGTTGCCGTGAGTGACCGCAGACCTTTTTCCAATAGACGAGCACGTTGTGTATGTGGCATGTGAAGTCTTTCTTTAAGGCTACAAAAAGCTTCAGGCTGATGGTTGAGTTTTCGCTCAGTGAGCTGGAACCAGTGTCTGTGATTCAAGATTTCCATATCTTTAGGTGCTTAAAGTCTATTAAGGGCTCAAACGATTCAGCAGGTCTTTGCCAATGAGAAGGGGGTATGTGTCCAACAGCGAGATGTACACAGGGTGTATAAGGCTCATTGGTCCAACGGTCAGGTGGATTGGGGCCACCTGCTCCAACCGCATCCCCGTGTGGGAATAAGCTTGAATGTTGAGTACTCACTTTTGAAGTCTGAGGGTTCCACTGGTTATTTTGGTTCTTTCTTGAACTTCTTCTAAGAGCTGAGTGGACATTAGGGTGATGTCGGCTCCCGTGTCTACTAGGGCCTCTAGTTTGATATGGTGTTCTAGTGTGGTGGAGAGTTAGAACTTCCTTGCCACACCTTTCTTGATGAGGTCACCCAGAAGTTGAGGAACTGGAGTTTGGGTTGAGACAGGTAGAGTTTTGTGGTTTGTTTACTGTTGCTTGCAGGGGTGACAGACAACTAAGATGGCATTTTCTGGTATTTGAGTGGTTCCATCCTCTGGTTCTTGGAGGCTTCCGTGGTATGAGTTGGCATGTGTCAGATCAGGTTCTAAATCTATTGCTAGGCATTTAGGTTCAGTCTCTTGTTTCCTTGACAATGGTGTTGTGGCAGCGTTACTTGTCGTGTTTTGATGGTGGTGAATGTGAGAGAGGTGGTTATTGCTCTGGTTGATGTGTACCAGGTGGACGCTGTTCCCTTGCTTTGCCTCTAGTCATGCTGAATCTGACTTTTCTTTCTTTTCCCATTTCCTGTCCTCTTCATTGTGTTTGAAGAATTCTTTCATGAACATCTGCATAATTTCTTGTGAACTGATACCTGGTGCAGTCTGTTGTTCTTGTCTTGGGTTGGTCTGATTGATGCCTGGGTGGATTTTGTTGTCGACTCCTTGGTCTAGTTGTTCCTGGGGGTGTGTGTTGCTTTCTTTTAGACGTCCAGTTGGCCTCCCAAGAACCTTTTCCTCTTGAGTTTCCATACGACCGTGTCTGGTTCCATGAATTATCCCAGCGGTTTTCGTGCGGCCATGACTGGTCCCATGATTTCTCCCAGTGGTGTCCAGACGTGTGTGGTGGGTCTCGTTGCTTGTGCCAGTGATTGTTTGGTTATTTGGGTCTGACACTGACATTAGAGTCCCGTTCTTTCCTGAAGGAGGATTGTCTTTGTTCTTTAGGTGGCAGTTTGGTGCTTTCGTGATGCTGGGTGCCCTCTGGGGCTAATCCTTGATGTTGAGTATTTAAATCACAAACTGCTGGTGGTTTGGTACCCTTTTATGTGGCCATCTTTTGTTTGCCAAAGGCTTTGTGGGCCAAATCCTTCAACTGTTGTGTAGTCATTGTGCAGGGACAGGCCATGACGCCTAGGTGGTGGCTTACACCAGGGTAGAGGTTTCTCAGGAAGAGGGTTTTGAAGTTTAAGTCCTCCTCTATGTCAGGTTCATTGTGTGCACCAAAGTACGCTCGTCTGAGTCTGTGGTAAAAGGATTGGGGTGTCTCATGCCAGCCTTGTTTGGTTTCAAGGGTAGCCATCAGTCTTTGGTCTGCAAAATTCTTTAATTAGGGCTTCTTGGAGGAGGTGGAAGTCTGACTTGGAGTGTATAGGCTGTATATCCAAAAAACTTCGCACCTCAGGACTGGATGTTGTTTGAAGCTAATAAAGTCTGTCCATGTCTGTTACATTGGATCTCATTTCCAAGTGGAATTCGATATCTTACAGGTTGGTCTGGACATCTTGACTTCCTGCCACATTTGGGGTGAATTTGTTGATGTTCCTGGTTTGTCAAGGTCTTTGAGTTCCAGGCCATGTGCGGCTTCATAGTCAGTTCGGAGAGGCCCCCTTCTCTTGTCAGCAGGGTAGCGACATGACATGACATGACAGCTGAATTGGGCTTTGGTGGTGATTCTTCACTTTCTCTTTGATGTGGCAATCCCAGGATAGGGGACGCAGCTCTGCTGGGCAGGGGTGAGACAAGAGGACACCTTGTCCTGGTTGGCTCAGGGTGCAGCTCATAAGCATGCTTGAGTTCCTCTCTGATTGAGTCAGATTCATCTTTTACATAGTCAAGCTGTTGAGTCAAGCCGCTGATTTGATTTTGTGACCTTTCAAGATGGTTTTCAAGGGCCTTTATTCTGCGGTTATTGTATCTGAAGTCAGCCTTGACTTTTTCCAGTAGCTGCTCTGCATACTGTAACTTGTTGGCCAGATCATCTTCGGCAGCCTTAGCTTGTTCTAATTCTCGGTTGGTGGTTGTCAATGTTTCTTGAAGCCTTTCGATTTCCTCTTTGGCGCCTGGCTCCACCTCATCGGACCCTTCCTGTTGGGCCTGTGATTCCAGTTCTAATTGGTTGATGCGTTGTTTTGTGCGAATCAGCTCCTCCTGGAGGTGAGCATCTTGCTCATCGATCAGTCTGAGTGAGGCTATCAGCGCGTGACTCAGGGAGCCAGTGATCTTTGCAATCTCTTTGTGGTTGTAGCTGCGTTATGGATCCTGTGTCATGATGTCAGAGATGCTGGCATCCAGTTATTCTTGCGTGTGCTGTCGTAGGTTGTCGGCAGCTTTGGGCACGAGGCTGCGTGTCACGACACTTAACCAGTACTCTAAGTCTTCCCAGTGGGTGATGGGATTATCAGTGCGAGACATGTTGGCACACGGTAGGGAAACCTGGAAAAGAGACTGGCACAGATCTGTGAAAGTGTGTGTGAGCTAAGTATGTGATGGGTAGTTAAGAGTGGTGTGCTGGAACTGTGGGCCTCCGTTGATGTGTACTGCTACTCGTAGTCTCTGTGGGAGAAAATAATGCATACAGCTTGTAGGATACAGCTAAGAAGAGGGAGAGTGAGCAAAGACCAGACAAAGCAAGGTGATACTCAAAGATAGCAGATAGCAATCAGAGCTGTGAAACAAAGAACTACAAATAAAATAATAGTAATATTCTCAAGGAAGGGAAGAATTTTTTTGTAAATAATTCAATAGAGATATTTCGATGAAGATCAAATTGAAAGGTGCCTGGAATCTCTTAATTCAGTGCATTATTGTTGTTGTAACTTCCTCCTGGTAGAAAGAAAGTGTTCATGACAACAATCATGCTCCTTCTTATAGGATCGAAACCATACACCTGTAACATGCTCTTGGAATGTGTTAAGTGAACGGTAATAGTTTATTGTTTCTACTATAAATTTAATTGGCTAAGACCATATAGGATGGCAAAATCTGAGAGGGTAGCGTGCAGTGCAAGGAGGGTGAATTCACACAAACTGTTGAAAACTTCAGAATGTTTGCGAACAGTTTCTTTTGAAAACTTCCTGTAATTACTGTTTGATTCTCAAAGGTTCAGTTCCAGAAATATCATGGGTAGAAGAGAGATGAGCAGAAAAAAACAAGCAAAGAGTTAAATGCAAGTGAGTTAAGGGATACTGACTCAATTAGCATGTGAATCTAGTTGACCAATAGTTATGCTATGGTTATATGCTAATCCACTAAGCCTTGCTGCGATTAAAGGCTGCTTTTATTTGGTGCACACATACATAAAACAATGTCAAAAGGGAGTTGTTTCCACTTTATCATTAAACTTGCAGCGTGTTTTATGTATATATTTATGTCAATAAATATATGCATACATTACTGCTGTCACGGTTCTACGCTGCCTGAAGGAATACGGAGTCGAGGATAAACAGGATAAGGCTTTTAATATATCCAACACAGGGGATATCCAACATGGAGCACAGAGGTAGACACACGTAAGTAGCAAGTGGTCACAAGTGAGAACAAGTGAGCACAAGTGAGAAGACCCGACAAAACAGAACTGAAGGACAAGGCTTATGTACAACAGATAATTGGGGAAACACAGGTGGATGGAATCATTAAATTAACAGGGACATGGAACACATGAGGAAGATAATAGACACCTGGGAACTAATCAAACTAAACACGGAAGACAGAAACTGGGTCACGGGCAAAAACAAGCTAAATGAGTCCAGGTGTGTGACAGTACTCCCCCCTCCCGGTAGGTGCGTCCTCGCACCATAGAAACAACAGAGGGAGGCATGGGTGGGAACCTGGGAGGAGGTTCCGGTGGAGGACGGACTCCCAGGAGGGGGCCAGCAGACAGGGACCACAGAAGGAGGAGCCAAGGAGGAGACGGCGGAGGAAGGAGCCAGGGAGGAGACAGGAGCAGGAGGAGCCAGATGGTCCACCAGAGACCAGCCAGGACGGAGATCCAAGGTGGGGTCGACGGCGGGAGGAGCCATGGTGAAGGAAGGGTCGACGACACCAGGGGGCCGACAGGCGGAGACTGCACCGGTGGGTGAGGAGCCCAAGATGGAGCAGCACAGCCGCAGAGCCAGGGTGACGTCGAGGATCCGGAGGGCCTAGGTGGAGCTGAAGGCTCAGGCGACCAAGGCAGAGGCGGGGTCCTGGCAGACCGCTGTGGAGCCGGAGTGACCGAGGATGGAGGTGGAACTGGAGGGAAGGAGGAGCCTGACAGAGCCGGAGGGATGGAGTGACGAGGTGGAACCAGAGGAGAGGAGTCCCGAGGTGGCGGATGGTCGACGACTGACCAAGGTGGAGCCGGAGGGACGAGGGAGCCCGGTGGAGCAGGTGGGATGACAGGCCACGGTGGAGACGAGGGAGCTAAGAGCCAAGGCGGAGCCGCTGGGTCGAAGGACCGAGGAGGAGTCCAGGGCTCGGAGGCTGGAGGCGGAGACAGGGCCTTAACACGCCAAGGCGGAGCTGGAGACTGGCAGTCCAGCGGCGAACCACCGCGCCCCGATGGCGCGGACTGAGGGTGAGCTGCGGGACTGACTGGCACCAGCAGGGATGGCGAGGAACTGGCTGGTCTAGGAGGAGGAGAGAGGAGAAGGATGGGAGGAAGGACAGGAGGATCAGGACTGGACGGAACCAGCGAAAGAGGAGTAGAGGGACCAGCAGGTTTGGGAGGAGGCGGGAGAGGGAGGCTGGGAGGGAATACAGGAGACACAGAAGATTCAGGGCTGGGCGGAACCAGTGGTGAAACAGAAAAATCATGGCTGGGCGGAACCAGCGGAGACACAGAAGATTCAGAGCTGGGCGGAACCAGCGGAGACACAGAAGATTCAGAGCTGGGCGGAACCAGCGGAGACACAGAAAACTCAGGGCTGGGCGGAACCAGCGGAGAAACAGAAAACTCAGGGCTGGGCGGAACCAGCGGAGAAACAGAAAACTCAGGGCTGGGCGTAACCAGCGGAGAAACAGAAAACTCAGGGCTGGGCGTAACCAGCGGAGAAACAGAAAACTCAGGGCTGGGCGTAACCAGCGGAGAAACAGAAAACTCAGGGCTGGGCGGAACCAGCCGAAATGGAGCAGAGGAAATGACTGGAGGAGGTAGGAGTGGGAGACTGAGAGGGTATACAGGGGAATCAGGGCTGGACGGAACCAGCGGGGAAACAGGAAAATTAGGGATTACCTCCATAGACCAGTCCATCAGATCCAGAACTTGCTCCATATGATCTTCAGAGACTGCATATAGCTCACCCTCAGTCGCAGGAGTGTGGGCAGGGCTTTCCTCCACGCCCTCGATCTCCACGAGGACTCCCACGATGCACAGTGTTGCCGGCTCACACACCTGGTCAGTCGCGCTCTCGAGATCCGGCTCCCTGTCAGTGGATGGCTCGGGCTCTGCGGCTGCGGTGGGCTCTGGCTCCGTGCGGCGAGATGGTGGCTGGCTGGTCTCTGGGTCGGGAGTGGGGCTGGCGAGGTCCTCTATGGGGCAGATGGTGAGAGATGAGCCATTTCTCGCCAGAGTCCACTCCACGTATGCGGCGAAATCCTAGAAGGTGCAGAGCGCGCCGTCCGGGTAGCTGGTGGCATTAGCTAATAGGAAAAACTGTCTGGTATGGTCCTCGAGAGAACGTCCTTCCTGCTTCAGCAGGAGGATGAGGAATTCGGGACGATAGAGGGGATCCATAGACACTAAGAAAAGAAAAGACTGTGAAAAAACAAAAGCAAAACGGAGGGAAGAACACGCAGTTTTCTATTTTCTCTTTTGTGGTCGGGTCTTCTGTCACGGTTCTACGCTGCCTGAAGGAATACGGAGTCGAGGATAAACAGGATAAGGCTTTTAATATATCCAACACAGGGGATATCCAACATGGAGCACAGAGGTAGACACACGTAAGTAGCAAGTGGTCACAAGTGAGAACAAGTGAGCACAAGTGAGAAGACCCGACAAAACAGAACTGAAGGACAAGGCTTATGTACAACAGATAATTGGGGAAACACAGGTGGATGGAATCATTAAATTAACAGGGACATGGAACACATGAGGAAGATAATAGACACCTGGGAACTAATCAAACTAAACACGGAAGACAGAAACTGGGTCACGGGCAAAAACAAGCTAAATGAGTCCAGGTGTGTGACAACTGCTCCCACTGAAGATAGGAGAAGGAAAAATGGAGCAGAAGGGAAAACAATACTGGCAATAGGGGAATTGTAAAACAAAATTAATTAAAAAGAGAAAAAGAAAAAAGGAAAAGAAAATAATATTAATGTAAAATTAAAAGTAAATAAACAAAATTTTAATTATTGTTGTCTCTTTATTTAAAACAAATGAACGATGAAGTTCCTCATTATTTATTTAAAATAAATGAGACTGTGTCACGGACAGAAGAGAGAGACAACAGGGTATACAGGTAAGTAGATGTTTATTGGAATAATGGAGGCAGAAGAGGGTATCACGCAATCTTGCAGAGGAATGGTTGAGCTGAGTGGGATGTTTGAGAGGATGATTTGAGGATACTTGCTGTACAGATGAAGGGTGGACACAGGAGGAACTGACAGAACACGGAGGACCGATGGTGGTAGGTAAGCTGGAGGATCAGACGGTAAGGTATTCAGATATTTCCTAGAGTAGCTCAGAGAGTAGAGTCGGTGTATCTCTGACGAGACCAGACAGAGAGTGAAAGGAACTGTGGGCTTAAGAAGTGGCAGTGATGAGCGGGTGCAGGTGTGGTGACTTCAGTAATCTGGTGATAATGAGCGGAGTCGGATGATTGGACTCTGATGGTGTGACAGGTGTTACTGGTGCCTCCGTGACAGTACCCCCCCCCCTCTACGGGTGGCTCCTGACGCCCGTGTTACCCGTCGACGGGGTCGGCCTCGACCTCTCGGCGCAGGGCGGTTGGGATGGGAGTTGTGGAACTGGGTGAGGAGGGATGGGTCCAGGATGTCGTCCCTAGGGACCCAAGAGCGTTCTTCGGGGCCATATCCCTCCCAGTCTACCAGATACTCTAGGAGACGGCCCCGCCGACGGGAATCCAGGATGTCCTGCACACGGTGAATTGATTCTTCCACAGCGACTTCGGGAGGAGGAGGTACGTCAACACCATCAGGTCCTGGGGAAGGAGAAACAAGAGGGTCAGTGAAGGGCTTTAACAGTGAGACATGAAATGATGGTGCGATCCGGTAGTGTGAGGGAAGGTGAAGACGGTAGGTGACCTCGTTGACCTGCCTCTCGATGGTGAAGGGACCTATATAGCGGGGACTCAGCTTTCGACAAGGTAGGCGAAGACGGATGTCTTTGGTGGAGAGCCAGACCTTTTGACCTGGTTGGTACTGGGGTGTATCTCTCCTCTTGGTGTCGGCCTGGCTCTGGTGTCTTCGCACTGCCCGCTGGAGATGGATGTGTGCTGAGTCCCATACCCTCTCACTCGCTTTGAACCAGGTGTTGACCGCTGGGACTTCTGACGGCTCTCCTGACCAGGGGAAGAGAGGAGGCTGGTACCCGAGTATGCACTGAAACGGTGTTAAACCGGTGGTGTCTTGGCGTAGTGAATTCTGTGCATACTCGGCCCATGGGAGGTAGCGGCTCCAGCTTCCTTGGTTCTGGTGGCAGTAGGTTCGTAGGTATCTTCCGATCTCCTGAATCTTGCGCTCAGTCTGACTGTTGGATTGAGGATGGTACCCCGAAGATAGGCTGACTGAGACTCCGAGTAATCTGAAGCATGCCAGACTCGGGAGATGAATTGGGGACCTCTATCTGATACAATGTCTTCTGGTAGACCAAAGTGACGGAATACATGGTTGAATAGTAGGTTGGCAGTTTCAAAGGCAGTGGGAAGACCTTTTAATGGGATGAGTTTGCATGCCTTGGAGAAGCGGTCGACCACGACTAGGATACCAGTGTGTGAATCTGAAGGTGGGAGATCAGTCATAAAGTCGACGCCCAGATGGGACCATGGACGACGTGGTATGGACAGTGGCTTCAGCTTCCCTTCGGTGAGTCGTCGTGGGGTATTGGAGATGGCACAGACTGAGCATCCACGAACGTACTGGGAGACATCCTGCGCGATGGAGGGCCACCAGAACCGGTTACGAAGGAGTGAGAGGGTTCGTCGGCTGCCTGGATGTCCAGAGCCCGGAGACGTGTGAACTGAGTCTATGAGGGACAGGCGTAGTGATGATGGAACATATATCCTTCCCTCTGGACCTCCCGGCGGAGCTGGCTCGGAACGGGTGGCTTCCCGGATACGATCCTCTATTGACCATTCGATGGGACTAACAATAATGGCTGGAGGGAGTATAGTTTCTGGAGGTGATACTTCGGGCTCAGGCGCATGAAGACGGGAGAGAGCGTCTGCTTTAAGGTTCTTGCCTCCTGGTCGATATGTAACTCGGAAGTTGAAACGAGTGAAGAAGAGGGCCCATCGGGCTTGGCGAGGATTTAGACGTTTGGCTTCTTGAAGATATTTGAGGTTACGGTGGTCCGTAATGACTTCGACTTGATGGTGTGCTCCCTCCAGCCAGTGTCTCCATTCTTCGAAAGCCATCTTGATAGCCAGAAGTTCCCGATTACCGATGTCGTAATTACGCTCCGCCGGGGACAGTTTCTTGGAATAGAAGGCACATGGATGGAGTACTGGAGGCTTCCCCTGCTGTTGTGATAGAATAGCTCCCACCCCAGTCGATGAGGCGTCCACTTCGACCACGAAGGGGAGGTCCGGATTGGGATGGACCAGGATGGGAGCCGAACAGAAGGCGTTCTTCAGTTTTTGGAAGGCTTGAGTGGCAGCTGGGTTCCAGGACAGAGACTTGGGCCGATCCTTGAGGAAAGAGGTGAGTGGTGAACTGATGATACTGTATTGATGAATAAAACGACGGTAGAAGTTTGCAAATCCTAAGAATCTCTGGAGGTCTTTGACGGTGGTGGGTTGCGACCAGTTCTTGATGGTGTCCACCTTCCTCTGGTCCATTTGGATTCCTTGTGGGCTGATGACATAGCCGAGGAAGTGAACAGTGCTACGGTGGAACTCACACTTTTCCAATTTCAGGAACAACTGATGATCTCTGAGTTTTTGCAGGACTTGACAAACATGGTGGTGGTGTTCAGTTAAGCTCTTGGAGAAGATTAAGATGTCATCAATATAAACGATCACGAATTGATGCAGAAACTCACAGAACACTTCGTTCATGAAGGCTTGAAATACAGATGGAGAGTTGGACAGCCCGTACGGCATAACAAGATATTCATAGTGGCCTGATGGAGTAATGAAAGCCGTCTTCCACTCATCGCCTCTTCGGATGCGTATGAGATTGTATGCACTTCTGAGATCCAGTTTGGTGAAGATTTTGGCTCCACGAAGTTGTTCCAGAGCGGTTGGGACCAGAGGAAGGGGACAGCGGAATTTGACCGTTTGTTCGTTGAGTGCACGGTAGTCAATGCACGGCCTCAAGCCTCCGTCCTTCTTTCCAACAAAGAAAAAGCTGGATGCAGCAGGGGAAGTGGAAGGTCGAATGAACCGCTGTTGTAAGGCTTCCTTGATATACTCATCCATGGCCTTCTGCTCCGGGATGGACAGTGGGTAGATCCGGCCTTTGGGTAGTGTGGCTCCAGGCAGCAGGTCAATGGCACAGTCCCATGGCCGATGAGGTGGTAACTGTGTCGCTTGTTGTTTGCTGAACACTTCCTGGAACGCCCGGTACTGAAGGGGAATCTCTGTTGGATGGCCGGATTCTGGACTTTCGATCGACGTGGAGTTAAGGTGAAGATGAGAGGAAGAGGGGGAATCATCAGGAGCAGGTTTCTGACGACAGATCTTGATGACGGGTAGTAGACAGGATAAAGAGCAGGATTCACCCCATTGCGTAATTTCCCCAGTGGTCCAGTTGACTTGCGGGGAGTGTTCGGACATCCACAGGCGTCCCAGGATGATATCCACGGTGGACCCTTCCAGCACCAGAAATGAAATCTCCTCCCGATAAAGACATCCAATGCGTAGTGAGACTATGGGGGATTGATGACAGATTTGACCACGGCCCAGCGGTTTACCCAAGATGGTGTGGATCTCTAACTTCTTCGTGATCCTTCTCCTCGGGAGATTGAGCTTCTTGAGGAGTTCGTGGGAGATGAAGTTCCCTGAGGAGCCGGTGTCAATGAGGGCATACGCTAAAACGGAGTGGGAACGTGTCACTAGCATGACTGAAGTACGGGACAATGGTGATATCATAGGAGGAATCTGGATTGTACTCACCACTGGGCGTGGTGGTCGCACTGGGCACTGCAAAAAGAGATGTCCTTCGGAACCACAGTAGAGGCAAGGGCCATTGTGAATGCGTCGTTGACGTTCTACTGCAGTGAGATGGTCAATTTGCATAGGCTCAGGTGCTGGAAGGTTTATAGATGGTGTGGGAGGCAGAGGATGCACAGCGGATTGGTCCAGAGCACAGGCGGTGAGACGTTGAGAGATGCGAATGGTACGCTGAATGAAGTTCTCTAAGCCGATGACATCATCATAAACTGCCATTTGATGGCGGATGGTAGGATTCAATCCTTGACGAAAGCAGGTGATAAGCGCAGTTTCATTCCATCCACAGTTGGCGGCTAGAGTGCGGAAACGTAAAGCATATTCACTCACGGTCAACTTTCCTTGACGAAGGCGGTACAACTGATCATGAATGGAGAGAACGGAGGTGTTGAGGTCAAAAACCTCTTTGAAGTGGGTGGCGAAAGCCTCCCATGAGCGAGTGAGGGGGCCATTCGCTTCCCAGATTGACTGAGCCCATTGGAGGGCGGGACCAGAGAGGAGGGAGATCAAATAGGCGATCTTAGTACGATCAGTAGGGAAGGCATGTACTTGCATCTCAAAGTAGAGTGAACATTGTAGCAGAAATCCGCTGCAACCCTCCGCCTCGCCGGTGTACGTTGCAGGTCGGGCCATGGGACTGTGAGAGGCAGGCATTGAGGGAGAGTGAAAACGCGGTGGAAGTGGTGGATCGCCAGCTTGTGCTTGTTCGGGGAGAGAGAGTCGTGGAGGGTCCTCTTCCAATCCAGCGGCTCTTTGCATACTGTTGGTCTGGTCTTCTGTCTCGGACAGAAGAGAGAGACAACAGGGTATACAGGTAAGTAGATGTTTATTGGAATAATGGAGGCAGAAGAGGGTATCACGCAATCTTGCAGACGAATGGTTGAGCTGAGTGGGATGTTTGAGAGGATGATTTGAGGATACTTGCTGTACAGATGAAGGGTGGACACAGGAGGAACTGACAGAACACGGAGGACAGATGGTGGTAGGTAAGCTGGAGGATCAGACGGTAAGGTATTCAGATATTTCCTAGAGTAGCTCAGAGAGTAGAGTCGGTGTATCTCTGACGAGACCAGACAGAGAGTGAAAGGAACTGTGGGCTTAAGAAGTGGCAGTGATGAGCGGGTACAGGTGTGGTGACTTCAGTAATCTGGTGATAATGAGCGGATGGGCGGAGTCGGATGATTGGACTCTGATGGTGTGACAGGTGTTACTGGTGCCTCCGTGACAGACTGACAGTGTTATCCAAGCATTAATAGTAATTAATATGCAAAGGAACTGCCCATGACGGTATAGAATGAGAGAGAAAACAAATGAAAATGTGAAATAAACCATAAAACAGAGTAAGTAAATAAAGTAAAATAAAGGAATACAATTAAATGAGAAAAAATAAAATAATACATAAGTGAAGAAAATTAGAATGGCTGATCTAATTGGTAACTGGTTTACTTAACTTTGAAGGTCAAGATTTCCTATTACACAATTAAAGAGCTATTGCCAATGTAATGCTTAGGGTATTGGTGATTACGATTATTTTTAACTCTAGTTAATTGTAGATTCGTCAAAAATTAAATACTTCTGAGTCAATATTAACTTAAAGGGAAGAGGGAGATGAAAGAGAGTAAAACATAAGATTGGAATGTTCACAGATTGTTAGAGTGGAGATGTGAAAAGGTTTAACATTTCAACACTGCTACAAAACCCACTGCATCCAACTTCAGCGAGCCACACCTATGCTTGCGCTAACCTACGAGGCTAATGGCTTTAGCATAGACTTCCGTGAACACCTGAGTTGTTTACAACAGTGCGCGCATGCGCACTTGAGGGTCAACCGGAAAATCTTTTCAGACTTCCATGTCACGGCTATGGTGACGCACAGCAATACAGTTCAAGACGCACGTGGGTATGTCTGCATGCAGACAAAGTTCAAAACATTACATGAAATTGCATTTCAGTATTACACAAACAATGGGTGCTTATTCTTTACGATATAGCGCTCAATAAATCTCAGCTCTTTGTGAGTGAGGCAAAATATTTCGTGCACTGCAGATGCGCTAAGTTTAAAACAGTAATGTTATCAGAATTCTTTGTGTCAGTTTCTGTGGACACGCAACACAGCATGGAGGATTTACTGCATCAATTTACTTGATCAAGTTTAACAAAATACTCCCATTCAAATCAGACTCAGACACATGTAGTGTTTCACGAGTAATAGTAGAATAGAAGCGTTAAATCAGGTTTTGGCAGGATTCCCACAGAGTATCTTATCAGATTTCAGTCGTATACTTAAGAGAATTGCCGCGTTGTTGTCAAGCAACAGACTGAATTGATATGAGTGAGCTCTTGATATAGATACTCTGCACGTGATTCATCGCCAGAGTGTACTAATACCACCGAATCACAACTTTACACGAGATCTGCTCCCCGCTGGAAAAAGCTATATTCAACAAAATCAAAGCATCCATGAACAACTGGCAATTTCAACTTTAATTCATCTCCGGACGTCTCCATGAAGCTAAGCAAAGTATTTAATTTTTACTGCCTAGTGTTATTGGCGAACATGCTCAGACATTGCTTATTGTAAAGCTACTGTTCAGTTATGTTGCGAGGCTTGCTATCATATTAAAACACCGGAAACTCCGTTCAATACAGCCTACCCACGAGCCTCGTATCTGTGGTTAAGGTGTCTGTATTTATGGCTGCTACTTAGGCTAATCTATTGGAGATGCTTTCATCGAACTTATCCCACAACTCGAACACACTGGGTTTAATCAGTGATCTGCTGTTGCTTAAACTAGTGTATTGATCAAGTGCTTAATACTACATGTACAGATCGCAATTTTGCTCGTATCAATGCTAAAACGTATCCGTACTGTTACAGGTGCACGCTGATCTTCAGCTGGTTAAAAGAGCACCCTTCGCTTTTTGCTGGCTCCACTGCGAGTCTCCGCTGACTGAGTGCGCACCTGATCAAACGTTCAAGGCTTCATACGTGTCACATTCACTGTCATACAGGGTAAAAGTACGGGTGTTCAAATCCTCGAAAATGCTGGAAATTAATGCAGTGTTTTCAGACTTAATTATATAAGTGCTTGGATTTTAAAAAGTGCCTGGAAATGTGCGCACTATTTGCTTCTTACTGAATGGTTAACCATTCGAGTCTGCTCCTGTGGCTGTGGAGTGCTCTATTAACGCGAGCCCTCAGATAAAGATAAAGTCTGCTTGGTTTGTTTTCCACAGGAGAGCGTGTGCTTGAGCATATATACATAAAAAAAAAAACCCTGCTCAGTTAAACTACATTCTAAGACCGCAATCGATACAATCATTTGCAGGGTTCCCCAGCATCAGTGTTGGTATTATTGGCATTATATAATCACACACGGTGTTGAATGCTACAGCCGTGTCAGATCATGTGTCACTGGACTGGACTCTCTCGAACATTGTCATCACAACAGCGGAATGATGGAAACAAGAATTAATTTTTGGCATAGTCCGGAAATGCAGTGGAATCGTCACTCATCAATCAGGGATATGTTGCACGTTCCGTAAATTAAATCCCGAATGGATTAACCATCTGTTATGCTACAAAAATCACATATCGAAAGATGTATGAACATGATGTGTTATTCTCCCACAAACATAAATCGTTATTGTGACAAAATCTAAGGACATCATTATTGTAAGGACATTCATACAAACCGTTGTACCGGTCAAAATGCACTGCCGTGGATGATTTGTCTAGAACAATGA
This sequence comes from Carassius auratus, assembly GCF_003368295.1. Taxonomy (NCBI): domain Eukaryota; kingdom Metazoa; phylum Chordata; class Actinopteri; order Cypriniformes; family Cyprinidae; genus Carassius; species Carassius auratus. The sequence goes on from NW_020525272.1 coordinate 413,546, forward strand.
ATTGCTATGTGCCTCCAAATCCAAACGTTTTACAAGTAAGGGTGTCCATGGGGTATCTGTGCATGTGCTTAACTAAGGTAAGAGTATTTATGCAAAACCAAAAAAACAAAAAATTACCCAGTCTAAAGTGCTGGAAAATTAAATGTCTTTGGAAGTGCTTGGATTTACTTGAAGGTTTAAGAACCCTGGTGTACCTTTCTCTGAACAACAGAGGGCGACAAAGACTAACCATCCTCTGAAACCATCGGGAATCAATAGTGGGAAGCACTGGCTGCATCCGATCTTAGGCAGCTGACTCGCTGAGCATCAGGCATGTTCGACTCACCAGCACTGTGCAAACCGATCGCAATCTGACTGAAGCAGTGCACACCGGGCAGAATATTGTCCGACTGAGACTGCGCCAACGCACATGACTATCACGTGTGGCATCAAGTATCGCGAGAGTGTTTTGAGAGCAGACGGCTGATTCAGCCTGCAGTTCTCCAGAGTGACAGCTGGAGCGCTGATGACGACACAGCTGTTCACGATTGGCCATATTCACCACATGACGATGATCACATGCTTTCGGGGTTATTCAACATTTCAGTTCCAATAATGGCCACAAATCTGCGATTAGCAAAAAAAAACCTCCAACATAGGGTAAAAAAACGCCTGCATATTTGACAATTATGCATTTTATTTACTTCATACTTTCAGAAACACCTGCATATTTGACAATTATGCATTTTATTTACTTCATAGTGACAAGTATTTGATAGACATGTCTGTTTCTCCTCATGAATCAATTTGGGACAGGCTTCTGAAGCAGAATAATGGTCTATAGCTGATCTACAGCTAAATATACATACATTGATTATAACCAGTGGATATTTCTTACTACGTACATTTAATAATAAAATACGACACTGACCGCAAGGGAAAAGAATGAGGAGGAGGATGAGAAGAATGAGGAGGAGGAAGAGAAGGAGATAGAGAAAGAGATGAAGAATGAGGAGGAGGATGAGAAGAAGGAAATGGAGAATGAGGAGGAGGACAATAAGAATGAGGAAGAGGCTGAGAAGGAGATGGAGAATGAGGAGGAGGATAGAAGGATGAGAAGGATGAGGAGGAGGATGAGAAGAAGGAGATGGAGGATGAAAAGAATGAGGAGGCGAATGATCAGGAATGGATAAGGGGATGGAGAATGAGAAGAACGAGGAAGGAACTGCTGTTTTCTCCAGCTGGAGAGAAAACCCTTGCTGCTATGTTTTTTAAAAAAAAAGGGGGCTGCTGTTTTGTTAATGGAGATGGAGAAGGCAAAGTTGAATGAGAAGGAGATGGGGAGGAAAAAAAATTAAAGGAAAAGGGGCTGCTGTTTTCTCCTGCTGGGAGATCACCCCTTGCTGCGATACCTGAGGGGACCGCTGTTCATTCTTCAGCAGAGGATGAACACCCCTGCTATTTAAATGGAGATGGAGAAGTGAATGTGGAGGAGAATAAAAAAAAAAACCTTATATAAATTAAAAGGGGCTGCTGTTTTCTCTCGCTGGGAGCTCACCCCTTGCCGCTATACCTGAGGGGGCCGCTGTTATCCCTGAAGTGAGGGACGAACTCCCCCTCAGAAGAAAGGGACCTGCTGTTCTCTCCAGCTGGAGAGAGCACCCTTTGCTGCTATAGTTGCAGGGGACTACTGTTCATCCTTCAGCAGAGGATGAACATCCCTGCTATTTAAAATAAGAGGGGACTTGCTATTCTCTCCCTCGCGTTCTAGAGGGGAGAATACACCTCTCCTACTATAGGCTGCATTAAGGACATCTCTATAACATTGTCTTTATCTTTTGCAGGAAGGAAACAAGGAAACGCTACTCTCACACCACTCATACCAAGCTCAGGGACTGCTGCTCGTTTGCAGTTCTCTGCTGGAGAAAATACCCTTCGCTGCTATTACCAGCTACCTTAATTATAGAGAGGCCTGCTATTCTCTGCCTCATTAGAAGGGAGAATACCCCTTCGCTTGTCAGTAGGCTACATTAAGGATATATCAATAACACTATCTTTTCTCTTTGCAGGATTGGAACACGGTTGGTTTTGGGGGGTTCTTCTTCAGGCCGTAATATCTCTCATTATGTTTTTGGGGTTAATGTTAAAGCTCTTGTATGTTCAGTTATTCTGGGAGCAAGAACCCCCATAAGGAACCGTACCGCCAAAGATAAATTGTGTTCAATAAACTCAAGTAAACTTCCCAAAGTGGTTCCTGTCTGAAATGGAGCGCAGCGTTAGTTCAGTCAGGCCACGGAGGCAAGGCTGTGAACAGCAAATGCGGTCAGCTGTCAAATCGCTCCAATCACCACCTCTCTCCTATTAGACACGGGACACATACATACGCGGCACTACTGCTCGCTAAGTATGCAAAACTGCTCGCAACCCTCCCTCCCTCCCCAATATAAGCATGAGCACTAGAGTTGAGTCGGATACTCGGCTGAAATGAGTATCCGGTACGGATAAAGCACTTTTGCCGAGTACAAGTATTATACGAATAATACAAGTCAATATCTGTGCTCGGATAAAATAAAAATTCTCATTGGGTTGCTGACCGTGTCTGCGTGTTATTGTGTTGCTGTGTCATGCTCTGCTCACTCACACACGGAACAATGAGAAGAGAACAGCGCTCTCTCTCTCTCTCTCTGTCTCTCCCTCAGTCACCCAGGTTCCCGGGTCCTTTCCGTTAAAGTTTAGGTGTTCTTCAGCTTCAGGTTTGTTTTTTACTTTGGTTTGTAGTATTTACTTATTAACCAGTAGAGTTTTGGTAAACGTGGTGTTTGTTTAGACGTGGCGCTTGGTAGAATGTGACTCGCGTTGCGTCTGCCTGTCGGAGATTTTTTATTTTTTTTTTAAACGTGAAAGTGAAAGTTACGTGAGATTCAGCCAAGTATGGTGACCCATACTCAGAATTCGTGCTCTACATTTAACCCATCCGAAGTGCACACACACATAGCAGTGAACACACACACACACACTGTGAACACACACCCGGAGCAGTGGGCAGCCATTTATGCTGCGGCGCCCGGGGAGCAGTTGGGGGCTCGGTGCCTTGCTCAAGGGCACCTAAGTCATGTTATTGAGGGTGGAGAAACACATTCAAACGTCAGCTGGCTCTAACCAGTTTTTTTACTTCACGCACTAAGTGACACTTATTTCTTGCTGTATTTCATAAAAAATAAATAAAGGTAGTTGTGGTATATAAAACTATATTACAAATTAATTAGCTATACACACGCACACACACACACACAGTCTCTTTCTCCCTCTCTCTGCCTCTCTCTGTCATCTGAGTTTTTTTTTAAACAGTCTGCTGGCTCTAACCAGTTTTTTTACTTCACTCACTGACACTTTCTTGCTCTATTTCATAAAAAAAATAAAGGTAGTTGTGGTATAAATAATATTACAAATTAACACACACAAACACACATACCTGGTGTGGAAAAAAATAAATAAAAAAAAAGAACCAAAAAAATCACACTGATTATAAAAAAAATTAAAAGTTAAAAAAAGAAAGTTATGTTGAGATGAAAACTCTTGTTCATTACATTTAACTTCATAATTGCAACCGCATGTGTTGTATTCATTGTTGCAAAACTTGTTCTGTATATAGTTCGTTTGTTATCGTGATCAAAACCATTACTCTGCAGCTCAATGCTGATGCTGTCATGTAAATAGTTTTCTAATCAGCAATAAATATAACAATTTCTGATCAACCCCTATCAATTGCATGCTTAAAATAACATACCGGTTAAAGCCTCGCCCATTTTAAAGCTGCAGTAGGGAACTTTTGACGCTCTAGCGGTTAATAAACAGAACTGCTTGCGTCTTGCGGAAGAACATTGTAGCCGGAGCTACTTCTCTCTGTTTATGTCTATGAAGAATCACAAAGGTACTGGGTTACTCCGCCGCGGTATCCCCATAGCAATCTAAAATAGTTAGAATATAAACACTTATTATAGGTGTACCCTATTGATTCAGGACAAGCTAAAAACACGGTTTGGAAAATGGATTCATGGTGTACTCACTTATTATGTTCATTTTTCTACATGTTGAACAAAAACAAAGTTACGGACCGCAGCTCTGATTGGTTGTTTTTTACCGGGAGCGCATGACTTTCTGCAAATGGCAATAGGACTACTGGGAGGAGCCAGAGGAGCTTGATTTTTTTCACAGATTATCTGTCTCATATTCTACTGTCAGGACATAATGACAGGTTTAATCAATATGTAAAAAATATTTTTTTACAAAAGTTCTCTACAGCACCTTTAAGTCAACCAGACCCACTTCCGGGTTAAATCCCGCCCACTTTCGGGTTAGGCCCCGCCCAGTCCGAGTTCGGATACAGATACAGATAATTCATATGGTTAACAGATACAGATACAGATACAGATAATGCTGTACTTGCTCATCCCTAATGAGCACACTACTGCGCACCTTCTGGCTGTCGTCTTGTTTGTTTCAGATCACTAAGGCTTCCAAAAATCTTAGCTGGCATTGACCTCACTGCAGCGAGACATCCATCTTCATAACCAGGTTACAGGATAGACGTACCACTGCCACATCTACATGATTATCACTGTTTGCTTTAAAGACTTCATTAAAAGTCTTAATTATTATGTATTTCTAAATTCATGGTTCCGGGGGGTTAATGTTAAAGCTCTTGTATGTTCAGTTATTCTGGGAGCAAGAACCCCCATAAGGAACCATCCCGCCAAAGATAAATTGTGTATAATAAACTCAAGTAAACTTGCCAAAGTGGTTCCTGTCTGAACTGCAGTTTCAACAATAACAACAAAACACTTATACAAACTAAACGTGAGTTTAGATTTCCATTCATTCACACAATGCCCTACACATTAAAAATACAATACTTGTTTTCCTGTGTCTCTAATCTATCTTTCCAGACCAATAGATTAGATAAAATAAACAAATGACTTGTTTTGTGCTTACAAATTAGTACAAACTGCCCAGAATTTTCTCCACCATAAACTGTTACATTAATAAGGGTATTAAGATCAATATAAATCAAAGGGGATTGAATTACAGTGAATAAGAACCAAATTAGTATGCAAATTATTCAGAATTAATATTTAACACTTTATCAACTATTCGTCTACCGATAAATTGAGATTAGGGTATTTTACCAATTCTGGACAAAATATTATCCAGTGGCGGTAATAATATCATAAAATTATGATAACTGATTATGAGCAAGGTAAAGAATCTACAGTTTGAGGCAGTAACTTGTAAGCACACAGCACAAGACACTAAACTAACGAAAACACACAAGCATTCATTCAAACAGTGACAGAGAAAAGTGATGTTATTAACGGAGGGTGAATGGAGTCCCAAGTGTCTAGCATTAGACAATATTTCTTGACCGCAACCTGAGAGAATCAATCTACTAGCATTTTAATCTTAGTTCGTTTTCTTAATAAGATTTGCACCAGTTTCAGCTAGAATTACGAGATATTTTGTACTTCCATTTGGATGCTCCTGTGGGCACGTCACTGGAAGTTGCTGGAGACGGAATCTCTGGCGCTGATTGGCTGGCAGTCTGTCGATGATGAGTTCTGAAGGACAGCACTCGATGGTGATGATTGGTTGGTTTTGCTGGGTGGTGCTTCATTTGCGAGACTTCCTGGATTGCGGGTTGCTATGCAACGGAGTTTCCTCTAAATCTGGAGCGACTTTGAGAGGGTTTTCTTTGACGAAGTTCAGCGAAGGACCTTACGAAAGAGTTGATGAGCTTTGAGTGAGCTCTTGGTGGTTTGAAGAGTACATGCTGGATGATGGAAAGGTCAGCACGAAACATTGGCAAGAGCCCAAGTCACTGCAACAGCAGGGCAAAAAGGCTAGGCAAAAAGCAATGCATAGCTGCTTGTCATTGGGTTATAAGCGTGTCCATCTGACCCGTCCTTCTTAGTGCGACAGCCAATCAGATATTGTCTTAGGCGGGACCTACGCCCCGTTCTCCGGTTCTTGCATGTAATTAGCGTAATGTCCACGTGATTGCGTGTCCAAACTCCTGAGAGTTTAGTTTAAATGCTTTAATAAGCAAACTTAATTGTTTAAAAATGGTGCATCCTACACACATCTACTTTATATCAAAATTCTAGAAATCATTTACCCATCAAGTAGGTACCACAACACATATACTTCCCATAGTTTCGGTGGAAGTAAATAAGGATTTAGCCGTGATAAGTGTTTAACACACAAAATTAACTTGAGTAATATAAAGCATGCATAATACAGAGAATACACCTGTATGAGGCAACTTCTGGTGATTAGTTCCTATAACTGAGTAAGAAAACCTTGAATAGGCTGTAATGAAAGTTAAACACAGAAATAATTCCACAGGTTATATAAAACATACAAGATACTTAAATTATATGTGAGGTAAATACTGGTAATCAATTCAGCTTATTGGAAGCAATTTTGAGACTGTTGTTTGTATTAGACCACAAGTGGGAAAGACAGACACCTGTCACGCCCTTCTGGATTCTGGAGCCAAAGGTAATTTAATTGACACTGTCCTTGCACGTCACATGAACCTTCCTGTCCTCCCCTTGTCCCGTCAGATCCATGTCAGCGCACTCAATGGCCAGGAACTGCCGCACGTCACCCACAGCACTGAATCCATAACTCTGCTCACCTCAGGCAACCACACCAAAACCCTATCCCTGCTCCTCATGGACTCCCCTGTAGCACCCATCATATTAGGTCATCCCTGGCTGGTCAAGCACAAGCCACGAGTGGATTGGGGTTCTAACACTGTCACCTTGTGGAGTGAAAGTTGTCATGAGTCTTGTCTGGTTTCTGCTTGTCCTGCTGTGTCTGTTTCTTTCTTTCAGGAGGAGACCATGGTTTTGTCAAACGTGCCCGCGGAGAACCTGGACCTGAAGGAAGTGTTCAGTAAGTCCCATGCTGCTTCTCTCCCTCCGCATCGTCCCTATGACTGTGACATAGATTTAGTTCCAGGTAAGTCTCCGCCTAAGGGCAAACTTTACTCTATTTCTGTTCCTGAGAGGGTGGGCCATGGACAAATACATTTCTGATTCTTTGGCATCGAGGTTCATCCACTCTTCCTCTTCTTCAGTGGGGGCAGGATTATTTTATGTTGGTAAGAAGGATGGTTCCCTGCGACCTTGTATTGATTGCCAAGAGCTGAACAACATCACGGTATAGAATAACTATTTTCGCCACCGGTCGAAGTCTCCCATATAACGTTGTGGGTCAAAAAGTGTGGATTTCTACTAACAACATTCAGCTCCATTCCGTTTCTAATAAATTAGCTCCCAAATTTATTGTCCCATTTCCTGTCACCAAGATCATTAGTCCAGTGATAGTCCGCCTCAAACTACCTCCAGTGTACAGGAGGGTTCATCCCGCCTTCCATGTGTCCAAAATCAAACCCGTGTTTTATTCTCACATTAATCCGCCCACCCCGGTTTCCCCACCACTGCGACTCATAGATGGGGAGCCCACTTATTCGGTTAATCGTATTCTGGACTCCAGATGGAGGGCAAAAGGGATTCCAGTACTTGATGGACTGGGAGGGTTACGGTCCAGAGGAGAGGAGTTGGGTACCTGCTAGGGACATACTGGATCACTCCCTGATTGATGAATACAATCAGGAGGTAGGCCCGTCTGGGAACTCCAGGAGGCATTCCTAGAGGGGTGGGTACTCGGGTATCTCGGGTTTTGCACTATGTGGGTGGTGTGTGTGTGTTTTGCGTCAACACTGATTGTTTCATGTGGGCGTCTCCGCTAATTGTTCATTATCACCAGCTGCCACTCATTACCCTTCCCTATATATTGCCCTGTCTAGCGTCTTGTGTTAGTCAGAGCGTTGTTAGTCATTTCCGTGTTCTCATATTCTGCTTTCCTTGTGTCTGTATTCTCGTCGTTGGATTGTCCTGTCTTCCTGGAACCCTGTCCACTCCATCTCATCCCCAGATCTCATCACTTACCTTCACGGCTCTTCCCCCGCAGTTCCTGTGTCACACTCTCCTGCTGCCAACGCACCATCGCACCCTGGATCACCTGTGAGCTCTGCCTCTTCCTGGACTTCGTATTCCCGTCAAGATTCCCAGTATCACCTGTCTTCGTGTTTATTGTTTGTATTCATTTATTAAATATTCTAAACTCGCACTTGCCTCCTCCAACTCATTGACCATTCATTACAGGAAGGAACAGGAAATAATGATATGGCCAGTCGGAAGTAAGGGTTATGCATGGTTAATGAATCTAAGGTCCAGTACTCTGACACAGGATATTACTGCGCATGGTCTATATCAGGAGCAGAAATTTCAGATTACGGTTGTATTACCAGAACAAGAAAAAATCATTGAAAAAGTATTTTCTGATTTGTCTCCTAATCTGATTGACCTACCGCAGGATGCCTCCACCAAAGATATGGAATTTATTATGAGTTCAGAGCTAAGTGATAATGTTAAGGAATTTAGGACAGCTAAGGCCAAAGTGTGAAGGAAATTATGCATGTGCACTAGCATTATTACAAAGAGGAGTTCTGAAGGGAGAAATAGATGGAGAATGTTGGATCTGTATGCAGCTCCACTCAGCATGGAAGACACCCAATAACTTCAGAAATGGTATGTCTTGAAAAAGATAGATGCGATATACCGCCACAGATGTCTAAAAATTCTGCAGATGACAAATAATCTAAGAACAAACAGAGCATTGTTGTCTTCTCTGCAAGATTATAATTGTTCATATGAAGGACTGCCCTTCAAAGGAACAACTTTTCATCTACAGTCACATCTTGCCGATGTGTGTATCTGTTCAAACAAAGGAAAACTTTATGTAGGAATGTCAGATTGTAAGAATGCCATAACTCTGACTCGAACCTCTGTATACCATCATAACTGTACTATTAAGTATGACAATAAGAATGTTGAGAATTTTTGTTGTCCGTTTTCTTATCTTGATAGCTCTCCAGGTACAATTTGGACCTATGGAGGAATGGCCTATTACCATTTAGATGAGGGAGACTGGCGTGGATTAGAGCTGAAGATCTTTGCCCGAACCCGACGGGACCCGATGGGACCCGACGGGTTCGGTCAGGTTCGGGCTTAATTGATATCATCTTACGCGGGCTCGGGCTTGCGCTCCGGTCATGTGATGTGTTTCGGTTAGCGCGAGAAAGATGCGAAAATGGAGAAAGATTCGAAAATGGATGCTGAGTAGGTGTAACAGAGGCTTGCCTCTGGCAATTACGTTTTGGTTGCACCAGCAAAGTCTGAGGTGTGGAAAAGTTTTGACCATGTTTATAATGAGAATAATGAGTGAATAATGATGCACCATCAGTGACCGCAGGAATGTGCTGAAGACATCAACAGTGGATTCAATCATTTTCCTCCACAAAACATGTAGGCTTAGCCTAATCTCTGTGAGTAAAGATTTTTCAAATGATAACTATATATTCATTGATTCTTAAATGCAAAATGTGGACTGAGTATTTACGCTAATGTTGGCATTATTCTTTTATTAAATGTCAGCTGCTAGTGGCATAGCAAATCTGGTGGAGCCTTTATCTTAATTTCATTATTGCCAAAAACCCATCTAAATTTAAAAAAAAAAAAAATATTTTATTTGTTAAAAAAGACTCGTTTTTATTGGTGCGTTGGTCTATTTATAGACTAAATGAGCCTATGCCTATTTGTTAAGATGTCACAGATGACTTATTTTATTTCTTTATTCCAACTTCCAAGTTGTGTAGTCTACGTTAGTTATGAATAAATTATGTTAAAACATCTATACATGACTCAATCTTGTCAAAAAGCAAAAGAGCTGTGTGTGTGTGCACATGTGAATAATGTCGGGCCGTAAACGGGTTCGGGCTTTTAAAAAGCTGTCAATCAAAATGTACTTGTCGGGCTTGGGCCAAAACCTGTCGGGCTCGGGTCCTGTCGGGCCTAACTTTTAAGGCCCGATTACAGCTCTAGTGTGGATGATGCTACCCAGCACTGCTCTCCACAGGAACTACAGTGCTAACATTAAAAAACATTGCTACTTGTGATAGACAGGTAGCACCAACCAGACAGGAGTAGGGACTGCCGTTGCTTTAAACAAAATCAATGGTTTAGCTTGGCAGGTTTTGCCATTGGAAAATGATACTGCACACGCTCTAGGTTTAATTACAGCAGAATTGAAGAAGATAAGAGAAGCAGTTGTTCAAAATAGACTTTTCCTTGACCTTTTGACCTCACAGCAGGGAGGAGTTTGTAAAATGTTAAGAGCATCTTGTTTCTATATTCCAGATAATTCAGACAACATTACAAACATCGTGGACCATATAAGAGAATCCATTCCAGACCCCAAGAAGGCTGATTCTTACCAGGCGATGCTACCAGTCAATCCAGTACTGCCAACAATTCTCGGTTACCAATATCATAATTGCGTTCGGCAGGGGATAATCTATGAGAGAAAAACGCGCATGGATGAACCTTGTCATCTAAGGGACAACGTTGAGATAACACCGCCCCTACCCCCACCTCCGACGCGTCGACCTCCACCACAAACTGACGTGATGGGTCAGGGGTGATCAGGATAGGGGCTGAAACAAAGCAGCTCTCCAGTTTGGCAAACACAGCCTCTGCTGTGTCTGACCACCTGAACGTAGTTTTGGGGGAGGTCAAGGCGGTCAGAGGTGTGGCTAGTTGGCAGAAGTTGCGAATAAAACGCCGGTAAAAGTTGGCGAATCCCAGAAACCTCTGTAGGGCCTTACGGGAATCTGGACTTGGCCACTCTACCACAGCCTTAACCTTCTAGGAATCCATGCGTATTCCCTCAATCGACACGATATACTCAAGAAACAGAACCGACTGTGCATGAAACTGGCAATTCTTTGCCTTGACAAAAAGCCCATTCTCTAGTAATCTCTGAAGCACTCGTTGAACGTCCTGCATGTGTTCCTGGAGAGAAGAGGAAAAAATCAATATGTCGTCTAGGTAGACATATATGAATTGATCAATCATATCTCGCAGCACGTCGTTGACGAATGCCTGGAAGACCGCTGGGGAGTTGGAGAGAGAGCCCAGAGGGCATGACCAAGTATTTCTAAGTGCCCCCTAGGGGTGTTAAAAGCGGTCTTCCATTCTTTGTCAAGTATTCTTTACCGTGATGTTGTTCAGTCCCCGGTAATCAATGCAAAGTAGCAGCGATCCGGCTTTCTTCCCGACAAAAAAGAACTCCGCCCCCGCTGGAGAAGAGGAAGAACTTCAAAGCTAGAGAATCAGAAATATATTTCTCCATAGCCTCCCTTTCTGGAACAGAAAGTGAATATAATTTGCCTTTAGGCGGAGACTTACCTAACAGTATCTCTATGGCAAAGTCATAGGGACGATGCGGAGAAAGAGAAGCAGCACAAGACTTACTGAACACTTCCTTCAGGTGGAGGAATGGAATTGAATTGCCAGTCTATCTTGGGGTTGTGAAGAAGGAGCCAGGGGTGACAGAGGACTATGGGTTCAAGAGGAGAGTCAAGGATGTGGAAGGGGATGGTCTCAGAGTGGTTGCCTGATGTGATAAGGGTGATATCTTCAGTGATGTGAGAGATGACCGGTAGTTTCTGTCCATTGAGGGCGTGAACCTTGATGTGGTGCGTGAGGGGTCTGAGAAGAGAAGTTTGCGTGCAAGTGTAATGTCCATGAAATTACCCTCCACCCCTGAGTCCAGTAGTGCTTGACAGTCGTGAATCTGTGCTGATCATCTTAGTCTTACCGGGAGGAGCATAGATGATGATGAGGTCTTCTCGGCGGAGATCCCACCCAATAGTAGCCTCATATGTACTACCGGGCTTGGCCTTTAACCGGACAGATGTAAGCATGATGACCGGTCCCCCCGGTCCCCCCGCATGTCCCACTTTGGCACAGGCCCAGGGACCTCCACCTCTCCTTCTCCTCCGGGAAAGCCGAGCTCGCCCTACCTGCATGGGCTCGTGATCGTAGGAGGGGCATCTACCCGCAACGCTAGTTTGATGAGCCCATCGAGTGAAGTAGGGAGATCCAGGGCGTAGATTTCCTTCTGGACGCGGTCAGCCAGCCCATGCAAGAACATGTCCCACTGCGCCTCCTCGTTCCAATGACACTCCACCGCCAGAGTACGGAACTCGATGGAATATGAGCCCATGAGTTTCGGTTCCTTGCCGCTGTCGCCTCTGGCTTGCTTAGTTGGGGTCACTTCATCTACAGCGATATCGTTGACTTGATTGCAAATAATTGCACAGACACTATTAAAACTGAACAGAGATGACATAACTGAATTCAATGATAAACTGCCTTTAACTATCATTTTGCATTATTGAGACACTGTTTTCCAAATGAATGTTGTTCAGTGCTTTGACGCAATGTATTTTGTTTAAAGCACTATATAAATAAAGGTGATTGAATAGTCCGAGACGGATCTTTGACCCTGACGTAACTAGCCGCCTCCCTCCCGGCGATGGCCCGATCAAAGACCCGCCTCATCTCGGCGGAGAGTGTCTGGAACGAGGCGCAGCATGGATCTTGGTTCTCCCACACCGCCGTTCCCCATAATGCCGCCCTCCCTGTGAGCAGGGTCAGGACAAAAGCTCTACAAAAGTTAGGCTCACCCGAGTAGGACTCCGGAATGGGGAGACATGGTTCCGTCTGGGAGGGGGCTTCCAGTGGTGTGGGAGGAATGGGCGGTGTGAGCGGCGCAATGGGAACTCGTAGCAGCTGTAGTTGTTGGGTGAGCTCGGACACCTGCGCCACCAAAGCCTGAACCGCGTGACCAGTGTGGTTAAGATTTCTCTCCTAGGAGTCCATCCTACGAGCACTGGCGCTGAGAAATTCTTCCAGGGCAGATGATTGGTTACTCGCTGCCTCCATAGTGGTCAGATCGTTCTGTAATGTTTCGATGAAGGACAGGAGGCAAATGCAAGTACTGAATGTTTATTAAAGATGAGTAATGATGAGGAAATGATGGTGGGTGATGCAGGGACCTTGACGACAGCACAGACAGGTGAGTAGGTGTTTGAGTGCGCTGGTGGAGGTGGTGATGGTGATAGATCCGTGAGGATGACTGGAAATCCACTGGTTGACCGAACAGGAACAAGACACGAAGCAGTTGAACAGGAGGAAGAACAGACATGAAGCACGGAGGACCTCAAACAACGATCTGACAAATAAGAGATGAAAGACAGGGCATTAAGTAGGCTGGTGGAATGAGCTGCAGCTGCCGCTGATCAGATGATCAGCAGTAACACCCACATGAAACAATCAACATGACATAACATGAGACAAGCAGGAGACGGTGCATTCATGAACCGTGACAAGAATTAACTGCACCACTCGTGTGTCTCATACTTTTGTAGCAGAAATGAGTCGAATCAGACAAATCAAAGAGTCTATCAGAGCTGTGTGCATTGAAACGAGAGCCGAACTCCTCAGGAAGTCATAAATCAGTTCTAGTGCCACAAGAACCAAGCAAGATAACCAACCAACCAACTTGTTCACACAACAGCTTTCAACATTAACACCAATATAACAATTATTGACAATTTTAATTCGAAGAAGAGATTGTCAAATTTATTGTTCGTGATTGGAATGCAACGCTGGACATCACATGTAAACCCAGGAGATCAAGTTAAATACTTGCATTGACTTCCCCCCCCAGCCAGTGAAACCAGACTGAAATTCCTAAGGGGGAAGGGCTTTAAACCTTTGTCTTCACAGAAAAGTCCCTTTGCCAGAGAATGGCAATGAAACTGCTTTTTATACATTATGTATGGACCAGAATGAACTCAAAAAGACTTGTAAATGAATCGTTCCATGGCTTAACTCCATATTCATTTATGTGTAACCCACACATTTGACTATCATGTATAATCACTTATTGTGTATGTCTTTTTATAACTATAGGATACATAGTCATGTCTAGTATTGACATAATTGAATTGTCTTGCTTGATATTGTCCTGACAATCATTTATTTGTAAAATCTATCATAATCGTGTTATAGGAATCATGTCCAAAATTAGACCCTGTGAGGCAAGAACCACATGCTTGGTAAGATAAACAAATGATTTATGATACCCCAGACTCAAGACCATATCTGATTGGTCAAGGCAACATTTGAGGGGTGGCCAACAAGGAAGTTAAATGCTTTGGACATGATGTAATTTCGCTTTTAGTCTGCTTTTAGTCCCTAGCTGCTGCTATTAGCCATGTCTGCTTTTAGTTCCAGCCTTGCTCAGGCTATCAGTCATGCTATTAGTCATGCCTGCTCTTAGCTTTTAGCTTGTAGCTTTGCTACCTAGCTTTAGCTTGTAGCATCTAGCCATGCGGTTAGTCATCATTGTTCTTTGAGCGCGGTTCCAGCGTGCCTGCCTGCTGCTACTATGCCACAATGAGAAGGAACACAACCTAGTCTCGTCAAACTTTATTTCTTTTCTTTTCCGTTTGAGAGTTTCGTGTTCTGAGTTAAGTTTTGTAACGTCGAGTCTCCGACACCTGACCTCGGATGCCTGTTCAACTTCGACCAGCGCACACGACTCTGCACTTCCAGCCAACGCCCAACAACCACAGGCTTCCCAAGACGTCACTTCACTACTGAACTTCCAGCCAATCAGCGACACCGGGATACCCCTTTCAACGGGAGTCCCTTTCACAGGAAACTAAGGCAACGTATCCCCAGATATTTGTTGTGCTGGTGTATCTAATATAATTTTAGTCACATTGAGGAACTCAATGCAAGGGCTAATTACGTGATTGATGGTTGTTCATGTCTATGCAATTTAACGTATTGCTGTAAACTTGGGATTCCATATTTCCATTCTCTTAAACTCATCTTTCCCTAACTTTCGACCTTCCTGCAACTTGTTTGAATGTGTGTGTGCGTGCGTTTATGTGTTAGATTAGTTTATATGTCTTAGATTTATCTAATAAAGCCTTATTCATATTGAAAAGAGAAGTATCTTGTGTTTTGTGCTTACAAGTTAATGTCTTAAACTGCCGATCTTGTTACTGTGCTAATTGATAGTGTTTTCACTATAGTTTGGATATTAGTATCCAGCGCAGATTTGATGTTAAACGGCTCGTTCACTGAACCGCAGGCGCGTCTCCGTGAACAGCCGTGAAACAGTGATTCTGTTCAAATTCCCTTTAAAATCTTAAATGATTCCCTTTGAGCTAAATTGACCTGTTTCCCTTACACTTTGGTCCCGGGTACCTGCTCTCCTCTGCTCAGATAGCCCAACCTGGACCAGAAATTATATTTGTGATCTTGAAGGCAAGAATATACTATTTATTCTTACAGCAAGTCTAATTAGGGGGAGAAACTTTCAGCTGAAATATTCTAACAATCGCTCAAATCCATAAAAAATGACATTTGTCTTAAGATCGAAAGAGAGATCAGTGGTCTACAATCAGACATCAACGGTGTTAAAAAAAGAGTTGAACTCAGCTGTTGCCACAATGAAGCAATATCTTAACTTACATGAGCAGTGGCTGTGATCTGTCGAGGACTCTGCAATGGCCACAAGTGAGACTCTCGCGCATCTCGAAACTACCGTGGCCAAACTGAAGACCAAAGTTAATGCTTAGTCTCTCATGTGTGAGGATCTCGAAAGCAGATCAAGGAGAAATAACATCAGACTGATCGGAATCGAAGAGGGAGAAGAGGGTAATTGTCCGACGGAATTCGTCTCGAACCTTCTATGTGACCTGATGAACTTCGAAGAGAAGCCGCTGTTCGATCGAGCTCATAGGTCACTCCAGCCAAAGCCAAAACCCGGTCAACTACCCAGGCCCTTCATTATCACAGTTCACTTCTACCACATTCGTGAAAAGATTCTCCAAAGGGCATGTCAAAATATAAAACTGACCTATGAGGGGTAAACCCGTCTTTCTCTTACCAGATCTTTCAGCAAACGAGGCCAAGAAAAGAGCGGTGTTCGGTGAAGTGCACAAATGTCTGCCCAATGTTCAAGGTGCTTGATTCAGCTTTCGTCCTCCTGTCTGATTTCAAATCACTCTGACAGGTAAAACTGAGCCGCTTTTCACGGATTCACAGAAAGCGATGGAGTATGTAAAAAACACTCAGACAATTGACGCAAATGAAAAATAAATTTCACCGTAACTGGGAACACTTTGTTTTTATTGCCGTCTTTTGAGAAACATTGTTCATTCTATTATCTCGCAAGGTACATTATCTTTGTGATGATCCGACAAGATTACATTATTATTATTATTATTATTACGTTTATTATTTAACTATTGACTGGATAGATACTTACGCTGTGGTCTGTGTACTTAATTTATGTTTGTTCACCTGATGATGTGCTTAGTTTAGTTCTTGCTAGCGTATCCTAGACGCGAAGTAGGTAGTCTGTGTTTTCGTGCTTTATGTTTTTTTTTTTTTTGTATACACCTGGTTCAGGGAGGTGTTGATGCCAGGGTACTGGAGAGGAGAATTCGGCCGATAGTGGAACCTCGGATTCAGGAGGAACAGTGTGGTTTTCGTCCCGGTCATGGAACACTGGACCAGCTCTATACCCTTTCCAGGGTGCTGGAGGGTTCATGGGAGTTTGCCCAACCAGTCCACATGTGTTTTGTGGATTTGGAGAAGGCATTCGACCGTGTTCCTCGCGACATCCTGTGGAGGGTGCTCTGGGAGTATGGGGTCGGCGGCCCCCTGCTTAGGGCTGTTCGGTCCCTATACGACCGGAGCAAGAGCTTGGTTCGCATTGCCGGCAGTAAGTCAGACCTGTTCCCAGTGCATGTTGGACTCCGGCAGGGCTGCCCTTTGTCACCGGTTCTGTTCATAATTTTTATGGACAGAATTTCTAGGCGCAGCCAAGGGCCAGAGAGTGTCCGGTTTGGGGACCATGCGATTTCGTCGCTGCTTTTTGCAGATGATGTTGTCGTGTTGGCCTCCTCAGACCAGGACCTTCAGCGTGCACTGGGACGGTTTGCAGCCGAGTGTGAAGCGGTTGGGATGAGAATCAGCACCTCCAAGTCCGAGGCCATGGTTCTCAGTCGGAAAAGGGTGGATTGCCCACTTCAGGTTGGTGGAGAGTTCCTGCCTCAAGTGGAGGAGTTCAGGTATCTTGGGGTCTTGTTCACGAGTGAGGGAAGGATGGAACGTGAGATTGACAGACGGATCGGTGCAGCTTCTGCAGTAATGCGGTCGCTGTACCGGTCTGTCGTGGTGAAGAAGGAGCTGAGCTGTAAGGCAAAGCTCTCGATTTACCGGTCAATCTACGTTCCTACTCTCACCTATGGTCATGAGCTGTGGGTCATGACCGAAAGGACAAGATCCCGGATACAGGCGGCCGAAATGAGCTTTCTCCGTCGGGTGGCTGGGCGCTCCCTTAGAGATAGGGTGACCCGGCCCCGGATTAAGCGGAAGATGATGGATGGATGGATGGATGGATGGATGGAGGTGTTGAAGTGGGTGGGGGTTACAGGTTTGTCGGTTTTACAGAATTTTTTTTGTTTTATTTTATTCTTTTTTTTCCTTCTCTCTTCTCTTCCTCATGTTGTGGTTATATACTATACAATGCACTATACAATCCAAAAAATATTTTTGTCAATTTTCATCATCTCTGTATAAATGTATATATCTACATCAGTTTTCTCTCCCCTGTTTATCTATAAGCAGGGTCATTAATTTAGCTGTAAGCTGGAATGTAAAGGGTCTTGGTTGTCCTTCCAAGCTTAACAAAATGTATATATCGTACAAGCTAAAATAGTATTTTTGCAGCAAAAACATCTTAATGTCTGATTGGTCTCAGAATCTTTTCACTCCTTATTTTCTAGTAGAGCAAGGGGAGTTGCTATCCTTATTCATAAAGATATTTATTTTAATCCCTCAGATGTCCAGGCTGACCGTAATGGTAGATACATCATAGTATCTGGGCTACTTTTTAGCACTCCTGTGGTATTGGCAAATGTCTATGCACCTAACTTTGATGATGATAAATTGTTCCTTTCAGTTTTACCAAATTTGCATTCAAATTATTTGATAATTGGAGGAGATTTCAATCTTTGTCTAAATCCTAAACTTGACAGAGTGTCTCAAAGAGGAGCAACCACCTCAAAGTCATTATTTTCTTAATGATTATGCTGTTTGTCAATTCCTGAACTCATCTATGTGTGGCTATTTCTTTTTTTCCCACTTCCATCAGTCTTTTTCTTGCATTGATTATTTTTTAATTGACAACAAACTCTTGTCATGGGTTCAGCATTGTACTGAATTATTATATCTTATATATTATTTGAAAAGAGAAAACAGAGAAGATCTTTGGCTGATCTGACAGATTGTATCTCCCAATTAGAAAGACAATATGTAAACATTCCTTCACCCAATTAACTTAAAAAATATCTTCTCTTAAAAACTGATTTTGATACCTTTTCTACAGGTCACAACTGAGGAGATGCTAATTAAATCAAGGCATACCTATTATGAATATGGAGAAAAGGCAAAAATTCTTGCCCACCAGCTTAGAAAATCCTCTGCTTCCCATATCATTCCAGCTATTAAAGTACACAATACCCAACTGTCAGATCATTATGAAATCAATAATTCAATTTTAGAATTTTATTGGTTATTGTATTCTTCTGAACAAACCTCTGTGGACTTTAATAATTTTTTTAAAGATTTCTCATCACAATACTGATTCTGTGCAGTTTCTGGGCAGCCCTATTTCTTTTATAAAAATACTTTTTTAAAGAATTTTTTTTTTGTCAATTAGCTCCCCTTTTGTTAAATATTTACAATGAGTCATTTGAATTAGCTTGTCTTCCCCAAACTCTACGAGAAGCCTCAATTTCTTTAATTCTGAAAAAGGACAAAGATCCCCTTATGTGTAGTTCATATCGCCCAATATCTCTTTTAAAAATGTTGATGTAAAAATTGTAGCCAAAATTCTTGCGTTGGGATTAGAAACAATTCTTCCTAGTATAATTTCCACTGACCAAACTGGCTTTATTAAAAACAGACTCTTATTCTTTAATGTCAGACGGTTATTCAACATTCTCTATCATCCCATGCCTTCATCTGTACCTGAAGTTTTGATTTCAGTTGATGCAGAAAAGGCATTTGACAAGGTGGAGTGGGATTACTTATTTCACACTCTTCAGATATTTTGTTTTGACGAGTTTTATATCTTGGATCAAGTTATTACTGTCAGGAGAAAATGGGCAGGATTCAGATGCGGGTTTACGCAAGGCTTTATTTAAAGCAGAGGAGGCAGATCAGATGAGTCACGTTCACAGGATTACTCGTAGTGACTGGAAGAATAGTCGAAGCAGATGAATCAAACCGATGAGTAACGTTCCACAGCTATTTGTACGACCACTGAGACCGGAGGGATGACACTGAAGCTTCCAAGAGCTCTGCGCTGGGGAACAGGGGGCAGAGAAAACAGCTAAACACACTGGAGCCTGAGGACAAGACACGACAAAGGTGAGTGCCAAGAATAGCTAGAAGATCGGAGCTATTGATACGAGTAACAACAGTCTGACAATAGACAGAGAAACACGGGGACTGATAAGGGGAAAAAATTAGAAGAACATAGAAAACAGGTGGTGAGTAATTAGGGTTCACAACACTGAAACAAGGAGGGCGGGGAAAACTCAAACAGGTAGACGCGGTGAGCTGACAAGAGACCCAAACACACACAAAAGGCAGGTGATTAGCCCCGAGACCCAACAGTACCCCCCCTCCCAGGAGCGTCACCTGACGCTCTAGGAAGGGGCCTACCTCGATGCCGCCGGAAGTCCTCAATCAACGAGTGGTCCAGAATGTCCCGGGACGGCACCCAGCACCTCTCCTCTGGACCATACCCCTCCCAGTCCACAAGATACTGAAACCCCCTGCCGCGGCGCCGCTCATCGAGTAATCTCTTAACCGTATAGGTAGGAGATCCATCCACAAGACGAGGGGGCGGGGGGGTGGGCCGACTACAAGCAGGATTAAGGGGGGAAGAGAACACCGGCTTGACCCTGGAAACATGAAACACCGGATGAACCCGACCAAAAGTGGGAGGGAGCTTGAGCCTGATCGCCACCGGACTAACCACCTTGGTGATGCGGAATGGCCCAATGAATCTGGGTGCCAGCTTACGAGAAGGCGCCCGGAGAGGCAGATCCTTGGTAGAAAGCCAAACCCGCTGACCACACACATAGGCAGGAGGAGAGGACCGGCGACGATCAGCTGCGGTCTTGGTTCGGCCAGAGGCTTGGACCAGAATCCTCCTGACTTTCTCCCAGGTGCGACGGCAGCGCTGGACGAAAGCCAGGGCGGATGGAACCGCTGTGTCGGGTTCCTGTGACGGGAACAGAGGTGGGTTATAACCAACATAACACTCAAAGGGGGACATACCTGACGAGGCCACCGGAAGCGTGTTATGAGCGTACTCTGCCCAGGAGAGCTGCTGGCACCAGGAACTCGGATTGTTGGACGCTAGACAGCGGAGCATTCTTCCTAGATCCTGGTTGGCCCGCTCACACTGCCCATTGGTCTGGGGATGAAACCTTGAAGACAGACTAGCAGAGGCCCCAATCTGTCTACAAAATTCCCTCCAGAACCGGGAGACAAACTGGGGACCCCTATCAGAAACCACATCCACCGGAAACCCATGGAGACGGAAGACGTGGTCCACCACCAGTTGGGCGGTCTCCCGGGCGGAGGGCAGCTTGGGCAGGGGGATGAAGTTTGAAGCTTTGGAAAAGCGATCCACCACTGTGAGAACAACAGTGTTACCCTTCGACGGAGGAAGCCCTGAGACGAAATCAAGGGCAATGTGTGACCAAGGGCGGGAAGGGATAGGGAGAGTGTTTAGCAGACCATCAGGAGGGCGATTGACCGGCTTACTTTGGGCACATGTGGGGCAGGCCAACACAAACTGTCTAACATCTGCGGCCATAGTAGGCCACCAGAAACGCTGTCGGATGGCAGACAACGTCCTCCGAATCCCTGGATGGCAGACTAACCTGGATGAGTGACCCCACTCAAGGACCTCAGAGCGCAGCGCAGCCGGCACCGGCAACCTGCCCGCCGGACACTCCCCTGGCACTTGCACCCCTCGACCGGCCTCCTCAACTCGCTGCTCGATACCCCATGAAAGAGCCCCGACCACCACCCCCTCAGGAAGGATGGCCTCGGCCGCAACCTCCCCCCCTGGAGCACCGAACAGACGAGAGAGGGCATCGGGTTTGGTGTTCTTAGATCCCGGCCGGTACGAGAGGGTGAAGTTGAACCTGGCAAAGAAGAGTGCCCAACGGGCCTGGCGCGAGCTCAGCCTCTTGGCTGAACGGATGTATTCCAGGTTCTTGTGATCCGTCCAGACCAAGAAGGGCTGCACTGACCCCTCCAACCAGTGACGCCACTCACCCAAAGCCAATCGTACCGCCAACAGTTCTCTATTGCCGATGTCATAGTTACGTTCTGCAGGGCTGAGACGACGAGAGAAGAATGCACAAGGGTGGAGCTTCCCATCGTGGAGGGAACGCTGAGATAGAACTGCGCCAACCCCGACGTCCGAAGCATCAACCTCAACAATGAACTGGGCCTCAGGATCTGGAACCAACAGAACAGGTGCAGAGACAAAACGGGACTTTAAAATGTCAAAGGCTACCTGCGCTTCTCGATTCCATCTGAAGGACACCTTAGTTGAAGTTAGGGCTGTGAGCGGTGCAGCAATCTGACCAAAATTTCTGATGAATCGCCGGTAGAAGTTGGCGAAACCCAGGAATCGCTGCAGAGCCTTCCGGGAGTCAGGAACCGGCCACTGGGCAACAGCTTCAATCTTAGCGGGATCTGGCTTGATCCCCTCCGTAGAAATAATGTGGCCAAGGAACGTAACAGACTCAGCGTGGAATTCGCACTTCTCCGCCTTGACAAACAACTGATTCTCTAACAACCGCTGGAGAACCCGTCTGACATGCTGGGTGTGTAATTGGAGAGAAGAGGAGAAAATCAAGATATCATCCAAATACACGAAGACAAATTGATTGATCATGTCACCTGTTATGTGTATCTGTGTGATTAATTATTTCTGAGTCCGTAGGTGGCGTTGTGGGAGGATTTCTTATGTGAGAATTATGACGTCATCGGGGATACCGGATAAAAGGCTCCGAGACGGCAATGGCGGTGCTCTCTTTCTCTCCGCTTCCCATTCATCAGCGTCTCTTATCGCCTCTTGGAGGCGGTTTTTGTTTGTTTTATGTTAAGCTTAGGTTTAACGTATAAAGTTGTGTTTTGATATTTAGTATATTTCTAATTGTTCAGTTGCGGGTGGTGTATGTATTTATTTATTAGTTCACGTTTGCTTATTTAGTAAGAACTGAGCGAGGGAAGCAGATGTCCGGAAGACTCACCTGTTTTTATTTTTCGGTAGCCAGGTAAGAACTTTACTCTGAGAGCAGGTGTAGTTAGGGAACTGTTTTCTTAGTTTTCCTACCCGTGAACTGTTTGTTCTCTTTATCATCCATTGGACTGTTTTCTTTATTATAAATATTATTTGTGAATGTTTGATTTTGAACTTTAATTAAATAGAGACGTCTTGGAATTCACATCAGGGGTTGTGATTCTTCTTTGTTATATGTTCGGCCTGTGTCCTTAGAATTCACGAGCCTTGAAATGGTAATGGGCCGTAACATATTTAGGCGCTCGTCCAGGGATTGATCTGGATTTTGTGTGACTTCGTGTGATCTTTTTGATCTGTTCACACTTGAATTTGTTACTTTGTAACTTTGTTGAATCACAGACTTTGATGGGCATTTTTTTGGGATTGTGTAGTGCTTTATTGTTTTTCTCTTTAACCTGAGACGTTTATAAATCATGTTTGAATTAACGAATTTTATTGCGAATCCGACGCAAGCTGAGTTGTTCCAAATTAATAGGGTTGATCTTATGAAGATTGCTGCACATTATAAGGTTGGTTTTCGTAATACGCAGTCCAAACGGGAACTTCAGGTGTTGCTTGTGGATTCGTTGCATAAACAGGGCGTCTTTGGTGAGGAGGAAAAGCTGGTTGATTATCCTGAAGCGGATGAGGTTAGTTTAGATCTTGCTTTACAAGTCAAGAAGTTGGAGTTGCAAGCTAAAGAGCACGATAGAGAGTTGTTAAAAGAAAGGGAAGAATGGGAGCGTGAGAAAGAGAGACGAAGAGAGCGTGAGAGGCATGAACTTGAGTTGAAACGGCTTGAGATGGAACAAGCTTGCCGCCTCAAGGAAATCGAGCTGAAAGCTCGTGAAAGGGGTGCCGCGGATGTTTCGGATTTCGATGTGGGTCGCAATATTCGTATGGTTCCTCCTTTTCGAGAAAAAGAGGTAGACAACTTTTTTGCTCTTTTTGAACGGGTTGCCATCAATCTTAAGTGGCCGAAAACATTTTGGCCCATGTTGTTGCAGTGTGTTCTTGTGGGGAAAGCCCAGGAAGCTTATTCTTCTTTGTCCGTGGAGGAGTCTCTCGATTATGAGGAAGTAAAAGCTGCTGTTCTTCGAATTTATGAATTGGTTCCGGAGGCTTATCGCCAAAAGTTTCGTAATCATCGAAAAACTGATGAGACCTACGTTGAATTCGTTCGTGAGAAAGAGTCAATGTTTGATCGGTGGTGTGCTTCTATGAAAGTAAAAACGTATGAAGAGCTACGTGAACTGATTCTCTTAGAAGAATTTAAAAACTGTTTACCAGAACGCGTTGAAACGTATCTAAATGAGCAGAAAGTTCTCAAATGTTCTGCCGCTGCTGCTCTAGCGGATGAATATGTGCTTACACATAAGACTGTGTTTGGTACTGCACAAAATCCTGGTAGCAACAGTCGACGGGTAAAGCGCATCTTGGATCGCGCTCCGCGTGAGGATAAAGTGGCGGAGAATACGATCAAATCCGTGTCCTCACCCGTTTGTTTCTATTGCAAGAAACATGGACACATTATTGCTGAGTGCAAAGCACTCAAAAAGAAAAATAGTGTCCCTAAACCGGTAGGTTTATTGATGTCCTCGCCACATTTAGAAGGACTGGAGTCGTTAGCTTTACAGGCTGACATGTGTGAAAAACAGGGGTATGTCCCGTTCATAATGGACGGATTTGTGTCTTTGGTTGGTAATGCAAATTCGCGAAAACCAGTCAGGGTACTTCGTGACACAGGAGCGGCTCAGAGTTTTATTCTAGAAGGAATATTACCCTTGTCAAATGAGAGCTCTATTGGTTCAAGTGTCTTGGTACAGGGATTTGAGATGGGCTTTGTGAATGTGCCTTTGCACAGAATTGAAATTGAGACCTCCCTTGTTACCGGCCGCGTTGTTGTTGGAGTGCGTCCGTGTCTTCCCGTTCGTGATGTCACATTTATTTTGGGGAATGACTTGGCGGGAGGAAAAGTTTTTGCCAGCCCTGAGGTAACAAATGTTCCTCTGTCCTGTGATACTCCTGATGAATTGGCTCAGAAATATCCAGAGGTATTTCCTTCGTGTGCTGTGACCCGCGCTATTTCACAGAGACTTAAAGATAAAAGCTTTGATAAATCAGAAGGTGAGTGGGAATTTGATTTGAATAATACGTTCCTCTCGAATTCAGATTTTGGTGAAAGGACGTGTTCAAACTCTGTTGATGGTTTAGACATCGCCATCAAGAAACAAGATGAACATTTCATGGAGCTTGATAAATTGTCTCTGTCACGCGAGCAGCTTATTGTTGAACAGAGGAAAGATGAGAAAATGTCATCCCTCTTTGAAGCTGTTGTTCCTGTTGAGCAACTCGAGTGTGTATCGCAAGGATACTTTGTTGAAGATGGTGTGTTGATGAGGAAGTGGAGACCATCAAATGCTGCTGCAGCTGACGAATGGCAGATTGTTAAACAGGTAGTAGTTCCTTCCTCATATCGTCCTGAAATTTTGAGACTTGCGCATGACGGTCCGTTCGCCGGTCATTTAGGAGTAAACAAAACGTATGATCGCGTGATCCGACATTTCTTCTGGCCTGCCTTAAAAAAAGATGTAGCAAGTTATTGCCGAAGTTATCATGTGTGTCAAAAGATTGGGAAACCGAATCAAAATATTCCACCTGCTCCGTTATATCCAATTCCAGCCATTGGTGAACCATTTGAGCGTGTGATTGTTGACTGTGTCGGTCCCTTGCCTCGAACGAAGTCTGGTAACCAGTACTTATTGACAATAATGTGTACATCTACGCGTTTTCCGGAGGCAATTCCTTTGCGGAAAATTACTGCACCGGTGATCGTAAAATCACTTCTCAAGTTTTTCTCACTGTTTGGTCTTCCACGTACTATTCAATCCGACCAAGGTACGAATTTCATGTCGCGTGTGTTTAAACAGGCTCTAGATCAACTACACATCAAACACTGCACGTCAAGTTGTTACCATCCAGAAAGCCAAGGGGCACTCGAACGGTTCCACCAGACTTTAAAATCAATGCTTCGTGCGTTTTGTCTAGAGTTCCAGAAAGACTGGGATGAAGGAGTGCCTATGGTAATGTTTGCAGTGAGGGAGGTAGTACAGGAATCGTTAGGTTTTAGTCCGGCCGAGTTAGTGTTTGGTCATACTGTTCGTGGCCCACTAAAGCTAATCAAAGATCATTGGACTAATGATCTGAGAACAAACAATGTTCTTGATTATGTTTCAGAGTTTCGTCTGAAACTGCACCGTGCATGTGAGTTAGCCAAAGAAAATTTTAAGATGTCACAACACCGAATGAAAACACGTTTCGATCGTGGTGCTAAACTTCGTAGTTTTTCTCCTGGTGATAAAGTGCTAGTGCTGTTGCCAGTACCTGGATCTGCACTGCAGGCTCGTTATCATGGTCCTTACCAGGTGAAGGAGAAGGTGAGTGAGCTTGGTTATGTGATAATGACCTCAGATAGAAAGAAAAAAACTCGTCTGTGTCATATTAACATGCTTAAACCGTACTTTGAGAGACAGCCAGATCTGTCTAGAGCGAAGTCAGCTGTGTTAATAGTTTCACCTACAGATTCTCCGGTGGTCAAAGAGCAGGCGCTGTCCAGTGCTGATCTACCTGCTGATGGGGTGCTGTCCAGTGCTGAACCTTTGCCTTGCCTATTGTTCTCGCATACCTCTGATAGTGCTGCCGTCCTAACCACACTGGAGGATGATGTTGATTTTCCTTCTACAGAGTTGGTGGCGGGAAGGTTGAGAAATTCTGAGATAATTCAAAAGCTTGACTCCTTTCTTTCTCATTTGACTGTTATCGAACGCTCTGACGTGATTAGTGTAATTCAGACATATGGTAATCTGTTCTCCGACGTTCCTTCACGTACTTCGCTGGTAGAGCATGATATTGATGTTGGCGATTCAAGGCATATAAAACAGCATGCATATAGGGTGAATCCTGAGAAGCGAGCTCAGTTGAAAAAAGAAGTTACTTTCATGCTCGAAAATAGCATCGCTGAGCTAAGTTTTAGCCCTTGGAGTTCACCCTGTTTGCTGGTTAAAAAGTCAGACGGCTTGTTTCGTTTTTGTACCGACTTTCGACGTGTTAATTCCGTAACTAAACCAGATAGCTACCCACTGCCTCGTATGGAGGATTGTGTGGATCGTGTTGGAAATGCTGCTTTCGTCACCAAAATCAATCTTTTGAAAGGTTACTGGCAGGTGCCTCTGTCGGATCGCGCAAAAGAAATCTCTGCGTTTGTAACACCGGATCACTTCCTGCATTACACTGTAATGGCTTTTGGTCTACGAAACGCACCGGCGACTTTCCAAAGGTTGGTAAATCGTGTTATTGACGGCATGCACAACATTGAAGCATATCTGGATGACTTGGTTATTTATAGTGCATCCTGGTCAGAACATGTAGAACAGCTTCATGTTCTTTTCAGTCGTCTGTCTGACGCGAATCTTACAATCAATTTAGCGAAATGCGAGTTCGGACGAGCTACGGTGACTTACCTGGGAAAGATTGTGGGGGGCGGTCAAGTTCGGCCTGTCGAGTCTAAGGTGGAGGCTATTACCCATTTTCCTGTGCCCACTACGCGGCGTGAGTTGCGTCGATTTTTGGGCATGGTTGGGTATTACAGGAATTTTTGTGTAAATTTTTCCGTTGTCGCCTCTCCCTTAACTGATCTCCTCAGTCCAAAAGTGCCATTTAAATGGACAGAACCGTGTCAAACAAGTTTTCAAAAGATTAAAGCGCTTCTGATTAATTCTCCTATTCTCTTTGCTCCTGACTTTTCCTCTCCGTTCTTGCTTGCTGTCGATGCAAGTGACACAGGTGCTGGAGCTGTACTTCTCCAATGAGATCAGACTGGTGTTGAGCATCCCGTTTGCTATTTTTCACGGAAATTTAATAAACATCAGCAACGTTACTCCACCATTGAAAAGGAGGCGTTAGCTCTTGTCCTTGCTCTCCAACATTTCGATGTCTATGTGGGTTCTGTTTCGTATCCGTTGATTATTTACACCGATCATAACCCATTAGTCTTTCTGGCCCGAATGAAAAACAACAACCAACGTTTGATGCGTTGGAGTTTGTTTTTACAGACGTTTGACCTAGAGATTCGACACATTCGTGGTAAAGATAATGTTATCGCTGACGCTTTATCACGTGTCTAATAGGAATAAATTGTTTTTCCTCCCTTTTTGTTAAAAAGAGAGGATTAAAAAAAGAACCGGGTAAGAAAGATTACTTTTACAATTTATTCACTTAAGGGTGAGGGTGTTATGTGTATCTGTGTGATTAATTATTTCTGAGTCCGTAGGTGGCGTTGTGGGAGGATTTCTTATGTGAGAATTATGACGTCATCGGGGATACCGGATAAAAGGCTCCGAGACGGCAATGGCGGTGCTCTCTTTCTCTCCGCTTCCCATTCATCAGCGTCTCTTATCGCCTCTTGGAGGCGGTTTTTGTTTGTTTTATGTTAAGCTTAGGTTTAACGTATAAAGTTGTGTTTTGATATTTAGTATATTTCTTATTGTTCAGTTGCGGGTGGTGTATGTATTTATTTATTAGTTCACGTTTGCTTATTTAGTAAGAACTGAGCGAGGGAAGCAGATGTCCGGAAGACTCACCTGTTTTTATTTTTCGGTAGCCAGGTAAGAACTTTACTCTGAGAGCAGGTGTAGTTAGGGAACTGTTCTCTTAGTTTTCCTACCCGTGAACTGTTTGTTCTCTTTATCATCCATTGGACTGTTTTCTTTATTATAAATATTATTTGTGAATGTTTGATTTTGAACTTTAATTAAATAGAGACGTCTTGGAATTCACATCAGGGGTTGTGATTCTTCTTTGTTATATGTTCGGCCTGTGTCCTTAGAATTCACGAGCCTTGAAATGGTAATGGGCCGTAACATCACCCAACACGCTATTGACGAGTCCCTGGAAAACGGCTGGAGCATTGGTAAGACCAAACGGAAGAACCAAGTACTCGTAGTGTCCCGAAGGGGTGTTAAATGCCGTCTTCCACTCATCCCCCTCCCGAATGCACACCAAGTGGTAGGCGTTGCGCAGGTCTAACTTGGTGAAGACCCGAGCTCCCTGTAATAATTCAAAAGCAGAAGACATTAAAGGTAGGGGGTACCTGTTCTTAATAGTAATGTCATTCAAACCTCTGTAATCAATACAGGGGCGCAGGGAGCCGTCCTTCTTCTGAACAAAGAAAAAACCTGCACCAGCGGGAGAGGAGGAATGGCGGATGAGCCCAGCTTGGAGTGACTCACGTATATACTTGTCCATGGCCTCTCTCTCAGGACCCGAAAGGGAGTATAACCGACCCTTAGGCGGAGAAGCGCCCGGGAGAAGATCAATGGCACAGTCGTATGGGCGATGCGGGGGTAGCGAGGTGGCCCGGGCCTTACTGAAGACCGCCCGAAGATCATGGTACTCCGCGGGGACACCGGACAGGTCAGAGGGATCCTCCTGAGGAACACAAGACACAGAGACAGGAGGAAAAACAGCACCCAAACATGACACGTGACAAGACTGACTCCAGGCTAAAACAGCATTGTTGACCCAGTCAATGTGTGGGTTGTGTTTATGTAACCACAGATGCCCCAGGATTAAAGGAGCCTTAGGGGAATCAATAATAAACAGTTCAATCAGCTCGCTATGGCTATCAGCAATATGAAGGCTTATCTTGGGGGTGATGTGAGTGATGGTGGTGAGGGGACGGCCAGCTAAAGACCATGCTGATACGGGACTAACCAGAGGAATAAGCGGTATTTTCCAACGTTGAGCAGAAGCAGCATCGAGGAAGTTCCCCTCAGCCCCTGAATCCACAAGGGCGAGCCCAGTGTGAGATCGACTCTGGAAAGAGAGTTGGAACGGCAGCTGAGTCCGTGCTGCGGGAGAGCTTGAATTAAGAACCGTGCCCACCAGGACTCTCCGCCTCACTGGTGGACCCTGGCTTTTAACGGACAGTGAAGGGCGAAGTGTCCTCCCCTGCCGCAGTATAGACACGCCCCCGATGACAGACGCTCCTGCTTCTGTTGTGGTGTAAGCCGTAAACGACCCAACTGCATGGGCTCCTCCTCCGAGGGCTGTCGGCCGGCAGAACTGGCTGAAGAGGACTCTAGGTGGCGCCACGGGGCGGGCGCTTGCCGTTGTTTGCGGCGGCGGCTGAGACGGCCCTCAATACGGAGCGCAAGATTAATGAGATTATCCAATTCCTGCGGGAGCTCTATGGCCGCGAGTTCATCAGAAATTTGAAAATCCAACCCCTCAACAAAACGAGCGCGCAGCGCGCTCTCATTCCAGCCACACGCCGCCCCTAAAGTCTGGAACTGGATGGCGTAATCCGTGACAGAGCTCCTCCCCTGAGTCAGACGCGACAACTGGGCCGCCGCCTCGTCTCCCTGAGCTGAGCGATCAAATAACTTTGCCATCTCTCGACTAAAATCAGTGAAGGTAGCACAACAGGGAGCCCGCGATCTCCATACGGCAATTCCCCATTCGCGGGCACGGCCCGAAAGAAGTGTAAGGACGTACGCTACCTTGGCTTCCTCATTTGCGTAACGCCGGGGCTGCAGAGAAAACACCAGCGAGCACTGGGAGAGAAACGCTTGACAGGCGTTAGGATCGCCATCATAGACCGGCGGATTGTTAGCATGAGGTTCGGACTCGTGGGCCATACCGGTGTGAAGAATGGACCCCCGGTTTGTTGCCTCTCGCTGAAGGTCGTCCACCCGTGTGAGGAGCTCGGAGACTCGGGCACTGAGAGCGTCCACATCCTGCGCGGTGGTGTTGAGCTGGGTGGCATGCTGTCCTAACAAAACTCTCTGCTGCACGAGAGCCGAGCGGAGTAGATCAGATCCCGCTGAATCCATGATCTGGTCAGACTGTTCTGTCAGGAGAAAATGGGCAGGATTCAGATGCGGGTTTACGCAAGGCTTTATTTAAAGCAGAGGAGGCAGATCAGATGAGTCACGTTCACAGGATTACTCGTAGTGACTGGAAGAATAGTCGAAGCAGATGAATCAAACCGATGAGTAACGTTCCACAGCTATTTGTACGACCACTGAGACCGGAGGGATGACACTGAAGCTTCCAAGAGCTCTGCGCTGGGGAACAGGGGGCAGAGAAAACAGCTAAACACACTGGAGCCTGAGGACAAGACACGACAAAGGTGAGTGCCAAGAATAGCTAGAAGATCGGAGCTATTGATACGAGTAACAACAGTCTGACAATAGACAGAGAAACACGGGGACTGATAAGGGGAAAAAATTAGAAGAACATAGAAAACAGGTGGTGAGTAATTAGGGTTCACAACACTGAAACAAGGAGGGCGGGGAAAACTCAAACAGGTAGACGCGGTGAGCTGACAAGAGACCCAAACACACACAAAAGGCAGGTGATTAGCCCCGAGACCCGACAATTACAACTTGTCTCAGTTCGTGTCAACACTATTTCCTCTGCATATTTTCAGATGATTCGTGGCACTAGACAGGGTTGCCCCCTCTCGCCTCTTTTGTTTGCAGTGGCAATAGAGCCTTTGGCCATGGCTTTGCGTCAAAATTCAAAAATAGCTGGTAGAATCAGAGGAGGACGAGAGCATAAAGACTCTCTGTACGCGGAGGCTCTTATGTATTTCCGACCCATCTGAATCCTTTCCTCATGTACTAGAGCTGTAGTCAAGTCCAGCTTTGTCGAGTCCAAGTCAAGTCCAAGTCTAGGACTAGTCGAGATCGAGTCAAGACCGAGTCCAAAGAGGTTCAAGTCCAAGTCAAGACCGAGTCCAAAGAGGTTCGAATCCAAGTCAAGACCGAGTCCAAATGAGAGAAAAAATTATCCTTTTTAAGACCACATACTTAAAGGAACACTCAGACTTTTTGGGACTTTAGCTTATTCACAGTATCCCCCAGAGTTAGATAAGTCCATACATACCTTTTTCATTTCTGTGCGTTCTGTAAGTGTTGATTGACGCACCCACCGCTAGCCTAGCTTAGCACAAAGAAGGGATATAAATGGATAATGGTAGCTTAGTAATCCCAATAAGTGACAAAATAATGCTAACATTTTCCTATTTACATGTTGTGATCTGTATAGTCACAGCGTGTACAAATAACAAGGCTATATGAGACACACTGTAAACCCAGATAAGTTCTACTAACTCAAAAAAATTGAGGCAACTGATTGCCGCTATTTTTTTAAGTTTGCAAACTTAAATATCATCAGTAAGCATATAGCTAGTTATTTTGAGTAACTGTAAATTATAACTAAACATTCATTTAAATCAAAATATATAATTAGTGTTTTGATCATCTTTAATTTATTTCAACTCAAAGTTTTGAGTACTGACAACTTCAATTACTTAATTAAAATATCCGTCATATATATAAATCCCTCATATATATAAATCCGGACAGTCCAAAAACAGTGACAACAATTCTTTGCAACAAAAAAAAGGCACACCTGGTCAAAGAAAATCAATTAAAATACTACCTTAAATAAAAACAGGATTATCACAGTAAAAAACTGAGTTTTTGTCAATTCAACACTCAAAATGTCGATTTTAAAACGACTAAGGATCATATATGGTCCCAATCTGTCTAGTGTTAAAAGTACACAGTTCGTAGTGTTGAATTTTTTGTGTTAACATAGCACCTTATAGTGTAGAAAAATTACACTCCAAGTGTAAAGTGTTACTATTCATGTAAAAGATTACACATAAAATCAAGAGCCTTCAGACAGATGTTTACATTTCAACTTTTATTTAACAAATGGGCAAAGTGGCAACTTTAAAGCATATACCAGATGTGTAGAGGTTAATTAGTCAGTCACATTAATTAAGTGTTGCACAGAAACATAAAATAGTTAATAAAACAAAATAATCACATTTACCTAGACATGAACAAATATGACGTGTAGATCTGAGTTGTGTAGCATCCATGAATGATGTTCCTCGTTGTCCCATCAGTGAGCAGTTATGACTGTGTGGTCTCTTCTCAGCAATCAAGCTGTTCTTATTAATGCCTGCAGATAAAAGACAAAAGTAACACTCAAGGTCGGCTCTCCAACTGATTTTATCTATATTAAATGTGTTTTTTATATAGAACCCATCTGGCAATAATTTGAGGCAGACAATAGGTAGTGACAGAAATGTCCAGATTTACCTTTTTGAAGATGTTTTTCAGCTTGACAAGATTGATATTTTTCCAGGTCCCTTGCAGCCTTTTGATGATGGTGGAATCAATGAATGAATTAATGAATTAATTAAAAAAAAACAATTAATGACAACATCTCTCTCAGGAACCATTCTGCTAAGTTGATTGTGTAGACACACTATGGCTCTGTTCACAACCTGGCATTAGCACACATCTTGGGTGACACATATGGCCATATACTTTTATTACAGGGTTCGTTAAAAAAATGAACATTTCATCAGTTTACTCAGCCAAGACTTTTGTTATCTCTGAAACACAACTGGAGATATTTTAATAGAACTAAGATTTCTGTCCCTTGAATGACGTCCACGCAACTACCACTTTAATACTTCATAAACTTCATAAAGAGACCTAATCCATAAAGAGAAGTAATCCATATGTATCATGTGGTTTAGTCCAAATTTTCTGTTAATGTTCCCTGATAAATGTTTAAATGTGAAAAAAAAGTAATTCTGTTCATTGTAAAGTGATCAAGTCTCTTCAGAAAATTTGATCTAAACCGCTCAATTCCTTTGGGTTAGTTTTATGATCTCTTTATGAACTTCTTGAAGTATTAAAGTGGTAGTTGTGTAGACTGTCAATGGAAGGAAATTTATCTCATTCAAAATATCTTCATTTGTGTTTTGAAAATGAATGCACGTCTTGCAGGTTTAGAATGACAGAATGAGAAATTATGACAATATTTCATTTTTGGGTCAATTTACCATTTATCTTTTTTGCAGTTTGCGATCTTAAATTAATTATTAGTAAATGCCAGGTGTGAACATTCGCTAATATTGTGTGCCTGCCCATTTAAACTGTAATTTTTTATATTCATTTGTGAGTTTAAAATTTGTACTCCACAGAGAATAACATATAAATGAGACAGACTCACACTTCTGGCATCATCTTCAGCATTCTGCTCCTTTCTTGAAGGTCTTCCATCACTCACACTCAGAGTCATCAGACTCACAGGAGCTTCCTTCACTTGACACTGCAGAAGTCTGGGACAATTCTATTGAAAAAGGACAAAAAACACACACACACACACAAAAAAAAAACACTTAAATTAATTTGGTATAATAATCGCGATTTTCCCTAATTATGAGTATGCTGAGAACTGTCTATTATATGGGTGTCAAATCATAAACATATATATTTATATATTTTTAATCCTTCATTCTAGGGTCAATTAAATGAAACATTCTGCAATTTTCACATGGAGGCCTAAAACATTTTAATTATTTTTTTTATCTGATTATTAAATACATTTGTATAATTTTAATGAGTAACATGAGTAATATGGCATCTTAAAATTAACAGTGTAGTACATTAGAATAAATTAATCAGAATCAGAGAGCGCTTTATTGTCAAGTATAAATATAAGGATATTGCACATTTATTAACAAGTGTTAATTTATCTTACTATTAATTTATTATTTATAACGAAAAGAAACTGTAGATAGATTTAGACATATTTCGCAATTAAAACTTAACTTTGTAGATCTGGAAACATTTAGGACATTATTTAAAATAGCATGCCACATGAATTGATAAAGTACATGCACGCTCTGCCAGTGGACACTGAAAAAACGTAAAGACTGACAGATTTACAGTTTTACCTACATTTGACTTACTTTCACGATACTTGCATAAATGTAACTGTCATTAAAAAAAACTTGGCGGTAGCGCGTTTGTGTCTTAACGCAGATATGACGACATGACGGATGATATTCAGCTCTGAGAACAAGCAACGTACAGATTACAGTTCACACTTAAGCCAATGGCGAATAGACGTTTTTAAACGTGCTCTAATTTTAGAGTCTTGTTTTAGATAACGTCAATCAAATGTTCCTCGTTATAGCAGCTCTGTCTGCAGCGGCAAGGCAGGCACTTTAACACGGTGTTAGGAGTAAAAAAAATAAAAAACAGTTGTTAGCGCCAAATTTTTAACAGTCCCACTATTACCGTTTCAAAGCATGGAAACAGCGAAATGCCGCACTCAGTGTTTTCAAAAACTAATACATTTACCATTTGATGAATTCTCTCATTTTAGTAGAAAACCTACCGAGTGTAAGTGAGCAGCTTCAGTCTTCAGCGCCAGACTCCAGTAACGTTAAACCCAGGCCTCGGCGGGAACAGAGGCGAGAGGATGTGTCAACGAACTAAAATGAAAGAAGCTAAAAAGCATATAACGTTATAACATAAAATGTATGCACATTCCACAATTATTTTACACGTAATCACCTTTTTTTTCCTGGAAATCGAAGTGGCATGAGAAACTTTCACTCTTCTGTAACTTACATCTCTGCAACTCACGAACACGAACTTAACACTAAACCTGACAAAACACTCGCAGTTAGTAATTTCTAAATGTTTTCACCACCAACCATATTTTGAGTAAAATTATCAGCAAAAATGTGTACTTTTATCAAGAGAAAAGCAATCCAACTTACCGCCTCGGTTGCTCGAAGAAAAAATGGTGTCGTCGCTTCTCAAGTCAGCAGCATAGCAGTCACTGAGGGGCGGAGTCCAGACAATTCAGCGTTTTTTTATTTTGTTTGGCACTTTAGTGTAAAAGTTAAATTACACCATATAAACAACGCTGAACACAAGGTTTTTGTGTTTTCGAATCCAAGTGCCAGTGTATCTGTTTGAAACAGGTCTGAGTGCATGTTCGAAGATGACGTAACTTGTTGGTAAAAAACCACCACTAGAGGGCATATGTTTGATATTAAAATATTTAATTATGGGTGAATTTATTTTTCAAGTTCCCTAAACTCTTTAACTGAAGTGTAGTTGTAAAAACTCAAAAAAATATTTACTGTTAACTTAAATCTATGATAATTGTTGAATGAACTCAAAAATAATAGTTAGCTAAACTTTTTGGCACATTTTGACTACCAGGAACTTTCCATTATAAGTTAGTTGGGTTTACAGTGCAGAGACCATTTTTAATCTTATAAATACTGGGAACTATATTCTCACTAGGCGTAGGAGCACAGCTAACGTTACTTGGGCGGAGTGGCTACTTGGGCAGAGTGATTAGCGCAGCACCTGAGACGCGCCGTGGTGAGGAGGAGAGAGTTTGCTTAGAGTTGGAGTAATAGAGTCAGCATTACTAGATAGTACATTTATAGTGTACAATCATGGGTGTTTTTCGCTGTATTGTAAAGAGCTGCAACAATAAACAGGGGAGACCAGGTAATACTATGATGTTTCATAGAATTCCAACCAAAAACGCTGACCTGATGAATCGATGGCCACTTGTTCTGGGTATAGTTCCAAACACACCTGTAAACACCATCACGAAGTATTTCGTTTGCTCTGAATATTTTACTGTAGATGACTATTTTGAAAAAATGCAAGTTGCCACACGGACCATGAAACGTGTGCTAAAGGATACAGCCATCCCATCGATAATAAAGACAGGACAAATTGGATCACCTGTTGCTGCGGTAAGTGTTCCTTTATTGTTATTATTGTGTTGTCATGAACACACTGTCTCGCTCAATAACAAATGAGCGGCACTAAATGTAACTCTCAGGACTAATACATAATGTCAAAGGGTGAGTGATTTATATAGCTACTTAATATTTTGAGCTCATTTAAAATTCTAAACAACAACAAAAAACCTTTTTTGTTTATCTTTTGATTTTTTCATAAACTTTTATTAAAGAAACATGTAAAATGTTGCTCATCAGAATCAGTGGCATGCACAGACATGATGAAATGGCGTTACGAGGGCACAATTGCGGACCGGGGTGTTGGTTTGGAGTCTGTATAGGTTTGTTATCCCTCAGCTAGGGGCTGGCAATATGATAAAAATATAACAACTATTATTATTATTATTATTATTATTATTTAAATATCATGATTCTATCCTGATCCTTTCTAATGTTGGTTTTTCTATTTTGCAAGCTGTTTGAGCATCACAGCCTAAATAATTTCCCTATTATATTCCCTTTTAAGGTAACAGAATATGAAAAAGTGTGGCAGATATTTAGGCCAAAGTGCATGGGTAAAGATAGAAATCTTTGTTTTTATTTTGTCTTTGTTATTAAAAATGAGGACAAAAATACACATTACAAACACAGATATTATAAAAATAAACTGTTTTATTTTCAAATACAATAGGTGTGTTGAGCAAGAGCATTAAAACATTTTTTATGAACAAATATAAAAATAAATCATTGATTCCTATTAAAGCAACTGTATTAAAGCTTTTTTCAGTCAAGAGTATTGAGTGATTTGTCTCTGTGTGTTTGGCTGGGGCAGAGCTGACTGCTACCAACCACGTCCATCGGTGGCGGATAATGGACATTCCTTCAGATATGGAGGTAAGCTACGAAATAAGCTGGGGGCTCCGTGCGGTGGTCCCCAGACGAATAAGTAGTCGTGGACCACCAGCGGAGGTTTATCAGGTATGGAGGGACTAGTTGAGTGGCATCACTAGATCCGTTGCAAAAACTCCATTTATGCCAATGATACTCCTCGACATGGCAAGTACAGTCCGCCATCAACTAAGACTGCTGCCTCCACTGCTCTGTGGGTAGTCTTCCGTGAGCATTTCGTCTCCTCAAGACAAGGCCGTGTTGGGGACACGCGATAGGCAGGCTCAACAGACAGAGACCTGGCAGTCCCCTGCAACTCCACCGTCCATCTGGTTGTCTAAAGTTCATCTCCTGCCACTGGATATTGGATTCTGGAGTGAAGTTGTGGAGATAGGGTTTGCGCACCTCTCTCTTCACATTAATCCACTCTCTGCATATGCTATCACTTCACCGTACAAGTCCTTCGGCAATAGGGTAAATGTGACGGAGGCAGGTCTTGGATCAGACTGGCAGCCTTTAGCATGAGCCCTGCACGGAGGCTGCACAAGCGTGATGGTTATTGTGTGGATGGGTTGGAACAGCGTCCACCACCGGTAGCTTCTTGTGTGACTGAGCAGCCCTCTTCAGGGTCTGCAAAAAGGTGAAAAGGTGACCCAAACATTGCCTGTTCCCTACACTCCTGGGCAGCCCACCGCTGTCGTCAAGGCATCCCATTACGCGGTCGAAAATATAAATCGAAACTATTAATTTCGGCTACATGGAATGTACGCACACTTCTTGATGTGCAGATTGGAACTGACTGACCCTGCAGGCGCACTGCCCTGGTTGCGAGCGAGCTTAACAAATCCGTACCTTCACCAAAGCGGCCGTCTATCAGGCAGTATGTGTTTCCACCCTGCTATTAGTGCGGAAGCTT
Organism: Carassius auratus; assembly: GCF_003368295.1. Lineage (NCBI taxonomy): Eukaryota > Metazoa > Chordata > Actinopteri > Cypriniformes > Cyprinidae > Carassius > Carassius auratus. Next base: position 451,423 of record NW_020525272.1, read on the forward strand.
GGACTCCCTACCGCAGGCATATTCGGTGCCTTGAGGGCTTTCACATCAGATGACTCCAGCTCATACTAGGTGTCATATGGAAAGACAAAATTCCCCATGCGGACATCCTACAGCGCACTTACTCCAGCAGCATAGAGGCAACCATTGCCAGGCGGCAACGGCAATGGGTTGGACACGTTATCCGCATGCCCTCCCACCGCCTACCCCGGCAGGTCCTCTATGGGCAGATATACGCAGCCAGCAGGAGACCTGGGGGTCAGAAGCGTCGCTACAAGGACCACCTCAAGTCGACCCTGAAAAGCTGCAGCATCAACCCTGGAGTCCTAGAAACAACTGCTGCCGACCGCCAGGCATGGAGCTCTGCATGTGGTCTGGGGGTCCAACTGATCGAATCACAGCATACCCAACACAGAACTGTGCTACGTCAGCGCAGACACCAATGCGCCCAGCCACAACTACACCCATCCTCAGATTCTGCACTCACATGTCCCGACTGTGGCAGGACATGTGGCTCTCGGATTGGGCTTTATAGCCACCTTCAGTGGCACCGCCCACAGCAGCGGCTGCCTCCACACTCCAACAACGCATCCTAGAAGTGACGTCATCTTCGAAATCGATGGACTGCATAAGAAGTTTGCTGCATCAGTTTCTTTCAGTTGTTTACTTTAATTTCAGACATAACTAACCGAGTCTATACATAAACCTTGTGTGATTTGACAGAATTAGCATAAAACATAACTTAGTTCAGTAACCAAGCACAGTTTGAAGGGCTTTTTCATTTTTGTGCCGTGCTTTGATTGTGCTCAGAAAAACTGTACATAATAAAAGCACACGAAAGAAACGTTTAAATAACCAGTTAGGCTTTAAATGTCCTGTTTTTCTTGTTATTTTGAAGCTTTGAATGTTTTTACAGTGTGCTATATAACATTGAGGAAGCTATCCTCAGCATAATTTGTTGAACATAGTTTTACATGTGGATTATAATTTTCGGGAACCGAGTTAAACATAAATTGTAACCATTGATCTCCAAGTACAGCTTCCCTGGTAGGGCCAAACAAAGGTGATTGGACTCCGAGATGAAAATAACAGCGTTTCAACGACATGGCAAACACAAATGCAGCTCTTCCTCTTCTCCGTTGGAGCACAACAAGACCACGCCCCCTTTTTTGTGTATTCATGTGGGCGGAGGTTAGTCAAAAAAAAATGACATCATTACTGCAGGAACTAGAGGGATGTAGTCCAAAGGGGTCGTTTTTTTGTAGGCGAATTCTGTTAAATAAAATATCTCACTTGGCATTGAACTTTGAGCTTTAGAATTTTACAGATATTATTTATACTCTAACAACAACATTACACACTAACTAAAGTTAGGGATCACAAAGAATGGGACCTTTAAAGCAGATGCAATATATATATTAGTGCTGTCAATCGATTAAAAAAAATTAACTAATTAATCGCACAATTTTTTAAAATTAATCGCAATTAATCGCGATTAATCGCAATTAAAAGACTGAAACTTTTTGGATATGTAAATGTAAAATGTAAATAATTAATGTAAACTCAAGACAAAGAAACTATTTAAATTCAAAATATGATTGTTTATTGGAATTTTTGTTTAACTTGTAACACAGATTTTCTCATGTACCTACAACATACCTGCAATAAACCATCAATATCCTCCAAATTAACTGTTGGCTTGAAAGCCATATTTATTACAGAAATAAAAACACAGGCATGTAAGTACCATTTGAATTTCAAAACAATCAATGCCAATAAAAAACAAAAATGATTTCCATGTTGAATTCTAAGTGGAATGCAAAAAAATTCCAAAGTATAGTCATTGCCAGTGCTTTAAGTGGGCCAGTACGCACCTGTACTCAGTACCGCCACTTCCAAATATAGCTCTTGAGCGTACCGCCACCTCTCCGTGCGCCCAGAACGTGCTTGTAGCGTACCGGTACGCTCATTTGGACATCTGTTTTAATAGAGGTTTTAATCTTTTACCTGCACTGCCGATTTTCAGAGCGCCCTTCACAATGCAAGCTTCCTAATTCATCCCACCCAGAGCAGAAACTACATTACCCATTCACCCTTAAGTTATACAAGTGAATAGCGCATGTGTCGCTTTTCCCACTGTTAAGTGTCAACAACTCAACGTGGCCGGAGAAGGTGTGTGAAACTCGTTGGGAGTTATACTAAAGCAAAATCTTGAGTATTTATTGTCTGATAAACATTAAAAACTGTCTGCGGAGGTTGAGTCGTCCTGCAGCCCCCGCTGGCTGCTCATTGGCTGCAGCATCTTTTTTCTAAGTTCTAAAAAAAATACCGTAGACGGCAAGGCACAAATTTAGATATTCATTTATCTAATTAATCTATAGCCTATGCACAAAGACAATATGATTTTTTTGTCCCCTTTTTGTTTTAAAGCTTGATGAAGAGAGAGAGCGCAAGTTGCTGCAGCTGAGGAGGACAGTGATGCACGCGTACAGGAGTGATTGACAGTTCGCGGCACTGTGTACAAAAAATACTCCGCTACACAATTATTTTGTTTTTTCGTTTAAGCTTATTAACGTTAGCGTTACAGAAAGGTCTGATTTACGCACTGTTACAGTCATTGTTGTTGTTTTTTTAAACAATGACATTTGAGTTCATGATTTTAATGTTGCTGTTTCTTGTGGCAGACTAAATGAAGAGTAATGTTTCTTGTGGCAGACTGAAGAGTAATCCGGCAGAGTTTTATACTGAAACTTTCCGTCTAAAAGTCCTTCCTTGGTCTAATCCATATTTATTTGCACGCTGAACACACATAGGCCACAACTGGAAATAAAAAAAACTGCAACCGCGTTAATTGCGTTATTTTTTTTTAACGCGTTAAATATTTCAAATTAATCGAATGCGTTAACGCGCTAATTTTGACAGCACTAATATATATATAAAAGTCAAAAGTCAAAGTGAAAGTCATGACATTTACCAAGTATGGTTGCCCATACTCAGAATTGGTACTCTGCAATAAAACCCAAGTGCACTCACACAGCAGTGAGAAGTAAACACACTGTGAACACACACCCGGAGCAGTGGGATGTTATAGATCCAGCACGCAGGGAGCAACTGAGGGTTCAGTGCCTTGTTCAAGGGCACTTCAGTCATGGGTATTGAGGGTGGCAGAGAGCGCTGTTCATTAACCCTCCCACTTACAACTCCTGCCAGCACTGAGACTCGAACCGGCGACCTTCATTTATTTGAATGCATTTGTTTTTTTGCATTTGAGAGCGTGATTACGAGTAAATTGGTCCTGTCTGTCTGTGCAGCATCTCTCTACTAATAGTGATGCTGTGGATCCTGATTACTTCAAAACACAAAGACATTTTTACAAGAACTTTTAGGTTTCAAAGCATTTTATTGACAAATCGCAGGGCAGCTTTGATAATATTTTTGTTTCTGTGTGTGAGTGATCCATTATGTGTATGTGTGTGCGTGTGCCGTACAATCCTTATAGGCAGAACTAGTTTAGAACGGCTATAGTTACAGCATTAATTGTGCTAGTGATTGAGTGATAATGGAGCACTCTCCATGGAGAGCTAGCGGAAACCTTTCAAAAAAAAAAACCCCCCTCTTCAGACAAAATCACACTGTTCAGCTCTCAATGCACTTCGATCCCATACGCAGCTTTGGGGTGGACAAAGAGAAGTTATCAGAAAAAGTAACTGGAACATGCGCGATCACAAAACGAAGATGATAAAAGCGGCCGTTTGTTTGCATGCTTTGTTATATATTCACATTCAAAAGCATCGATGTAGAGTAAGTGATACATTGATCATAAGCTATTGGTTTAATTTATCAGGACTCAAAATTAATCACACATAAATACACTTATTTCTATTTTATTTATTTATTTTTAACGCTTATGAAAATAGCCTGCTTATTCAGTCGAGTCTGTTTATTAGCCACAATTTTTTTTTATGACGTGAGCTAAAATCTAGAGATGAGGCTTTTGACAGATAATATACATTACTAAAATACACGAGAATACGAAGGTGACGTCTGATTTCCTCAAACGGTCATATTTACCATGTTTACCATGGTAATGTTAATGCTTAGCGTGCACAGACTTTTTCATCGCTTATACATATTTCTGCCTTGTATGGTGATTATAATACACATCGGATCAAGTTATTTCAAACACTCGCTGCTGACTGAAAGAGAGTTTTGAGCTTGATTTATTTAAAAAAAGTGTTTAATGCTGGTGTTAAAGCTGTTATCTTTCCGAAATGATCAGCAGGGCAGACTCTCTATTTTTATAAAAGCTCCCGAACAAAAATCATTATTATATTTTGATGATATGCAACGTGGAGCTAAACTCTTGAAACGAGACGACAGATAAAATGTAACTTAATAAATACACAATTGTGATAGAGAATAAAAAGCTTACGTCTGATTTATCCAAGCGGCCATATTTACCATGTTTACTATGGTAACGTTAATGTTTAGCGTGCATAGTCTTTTACATCGCTTATAAATATTTCTGCCTTGTTTAGTGATTATAATCCACATCGGATCAAGTTATTTAAAACACTTGCTGCTAACTAAGAGTGAGTTTTGAGCTCAACTTATTTTTAAAAGTCTTTAATACTGGTGTTAAAGCTGTTATCTTTCTGAAATGATCCGCAGTGCAGACTCTAACATTACTCTAAAATTACTTAAGTAAATTACTAAAGCTTTTTTTTTTTACATCGTGTGAATGTTGTTGATTATAATGAGAGAACTTGAGTTTAATCGTGAGGACGTTTTATAAATTCTTTAGAGTTTCAAAGATTTAATCGTGCCGGTTTAATTTTATTCGTTTCTTGTTTTAGGCAAATTAGGCATAAATAATGGGAACGAAATTATACAGTGCTTCACATTTAAACATGCAACAATTTCTTAATCTTAATTTCTCAATTTCTGAATAATATAACGCATAATTTATTTAATATAAATAATACTGCACACCTTTTAAATGTGTCCAATCTAAAACATGGTTTAATACCATGTAGCTTAGAAAATATAAGCACAGACTCTTTCTCTTTCTCGTTCTAAGAAATGCACATAACTTCATAAATACCAAACTTTCATCTGTGAATATTAAATATTAAATATATTAAATATTTAAACTATAGTGTTTTTCTTTCATTTTCCTTGACTGAAGACATCAAATGTAACACATCAGTGAGGCAAAACTGACGTTTATTTGCGAAAATGTTCTTTGATGCGCTTGTTTGATAACTTGTGGTTAAAGCGCCACTCAGTGGTCAAAAGCTGCACATGCACTTTATACCGCTGCCGCCGCCGTGGTAGGAGTGGCGTTAAAAGCGGCGTTTTGGATGTCTAGTTAGTGTACATTGGTGGAAAGAAGAAACCACCCTATGCATCGGTGGAACATATTCCATACACGTTCATCTAGACATTCTGGTATGGTCAAAATTAGTTCCTCTCCCTGTGTCTGTCATATGATCCTACATGTTCATGCAGACTTTAACTCATGCAGTAAACGTCATCATGCACTAAAACTTCACAAATAAATAAGTAATATTAAAATAACAAATTTTTGGTCTTCAGAACTACCAAAAGTCCAGCGTTTTGTGACCTTAGGGAGCGTGATGGGTTGTAGCGTGGTAGAAGGCTAGTTAGGTACGCAGGAGCTAAACCATTTAGGGCCTTATAGGTAAGTAATGATAATTTGTAACTGATACGGAACTTGATAGGTAGCCAGTGCAGAGACTGTAAAGTTTGGGTAATATGATCATATTTTCTTGACCTTGTAAGGACTCTAGCTGTTGCATTTTGGACTACCTGTAGCTTGTTTATTGAAGAAGCAGGACAACCAACCCCCCCCCCCCCCCCCCCCAAAAAAAAATACAATAATGTTGCCACTCTAATATGTCTTGCAATATCCGTGCATGCAAAGGTTAAGCGTGATCCTCTTGTTTACTATTCTCAGGGTCTAAATGAACATGGGACATTATATTAGGCAGTACTATGATACGGTCTAAATCCTGACTGGAAATCAGGATAGGATACTGGAAAGGATACCACCTTTTCTAGTATCTTGGACAGAAAAGGGAGATTCAAGATTGGTCTATAATTAACTAGTTCTTTGGGGTCAAGTTTTTTTTTTGATGAGAGGCTTAATAACAGCCAGTTTGAAGGTTTTGGGGACATATCCTAATGTCAATGAGGAATTAATAATAGTCAGAAGAGGATCTATGACTTCTGGAAGCACCTCTTTTAGGAGCTTAGATGGTATAGGGTCTAACATACATGTTGTTGGTTTAGATGATTTAACAAGTTTATACAATTCTTCCTCTCCTATAGTAGAGAATGAGTGGAACTGTTCCTCAGGGGGTCTATAGTGCACTGTCTGATGTAATACTGTAGCTGACGGCTGAATGGTTGCAATTTTATCTCTAATAGTATCGATTTTAGAAGTAAAGTAGTTCATAAAGTCATTACTGCTGTGGTGTTGGGAAATGTCAACACTTGTTGAGGCTTTATTTTTTGTTAATTTAGCCAGAGCATATTACAGTGTCTGACATCGTGCTTGCAAGTTCACACACCTCTTTAAAGTTATTTTTAGTGATCTCCGACTGGCGAAGTCGTACATTATAGCGCCGGCATGAATAACAATCTTACTGTATTAACGTTTAGCATTAGTCAGCACTTTTAAATTTGCCAAGATGTCAGGCGCTCTGGCTCCCGGTAAACATTTGACTATGGTGGCTGGTGTCTCTATATTCACGTTCCGTACAATAGAATCGCCAATAACTAGAGCACTTTCTTCAGGTTTCTCAGTGGGTGCATCACTGAGTGGGGAGAACCTGTTTAATGTTTTGATCGGAACAGAAGAGCGGTGTTTTGACCCACGACTACGCTGCCTCACCGTCACCCAGTTGCCCTGCTGCAGGAGCTCTGCTGGAACCGGACAATGTACAGGAATCCCTGAGCTAGACGCATCCAAAGCCATATCTAGAGCCCTAACATTCTTACTGTCCTCAATTAAAGTTTGGATGCGTGTCTCTAATTCTGAAATCTTCTCTGTCAGCCTAACTGTTTCCCTGCATTTATCACATGTGAATCCCTCATCAGCGACAGAGATAGATAAACTGTACATGTGGCAAGAGGTACAAATAACAATAGCAGGAGAAGCCATTACTCACCGTGCTTGATGAAATATTCTTACTGCGGTTGTTTGATGAACTTGTGAAAAACTCGAGTGAGAGAGAGGAGAGGAGAAAAGAAAACAGCGATAGGTTCGAATGAAAACGCTAATGACAAGCTAACGAGTGCTAACGCTTTGCAGGTGTACTGCACTCACGGATATAAAATAAAAGTGAATGATCAAAATTAATCTGATAAGATTGATTGATAATATCAGAAATATGGTGTGAATTAAGTTATATTTATCACTTTAAAAAAAACAGAGTGATAGTAGGATAAAGATTCTAGAGTAATAAAATAAAAACAGCTACACAGAGCTACGATTAGCTACAGAAGGCCAACAGGAAGTAGAGAAAACACTGTCCCAACTATGAAGATGTGCTTCTAGGCTTTGACCCCTTTTAATTAAGGTGATGAGATTCTTTGATGGTTCTTAACAGGTTGTGATTTGGTTTACGAGTAAATACTGCCATGACTCTACACTTTCTTGCACATGAGCTCTCTTTCTCTCTCTGCAGTGCATCTAAAAAGTTTACGATCAAAATTTAAAAAAGTTATGGGCCGCCAATTTTTCAGGTCTGTCTTATCGTCTTTTTTGTGTAATAATGTCATTATACCCATCCTAAAACTGTCTGGAAGTCGATTGAGGTTGTCAAAGTAATTAAAATCAGCCAATAAGCCTCGTCTTAAAATTTCCCCAAAAGTCAAGTAAAATTCTAAAGGAAGACCATCAGCTCCAGGAGACTTACCCCTTTTGATTTTTTAAATACTTTTATCTATCTCAAGGAGGTTGAAATAATTTATTAAAATACCATTATCTTTTACTGTTTTGTATACAAAGGTTAGAATTTCATTTAAAATACTTTGATCACTATTCTTTTCCTCATACAGCTACTCATATAAGCTCTCAACTAGTTAAAATGTCTTTTGTGTCTGTTTTAATATCTTCTTTATCTTTCAAACTTACCATTGATCCACCTCTGTTAACAACTTTCTTAAAGAAATACCTTGTGCATTTGTCTCCCTCCTCTATTTCCTTCTCTTTACTTCTCAGAATAACTCAACTTTTAACCTCAGCCAATTCCAGCATTTCTTTATTTACTTCTTTAATTTCATCAATAATATCAAAACCTTGATTTATAAAGATTAAAGTAGTGTTGTAATTGCTTTTGCAGTCCCACCATTGTTCTCTTTTCTTTTTTCCCACCCAGCTACAAAAACTCTTGGTCCTTGCTTTCACCATCTCCCACCACTGTGCTCTTGAATCAAAAAGTATTGTAAAGTCTGCCATTTGCTGTATTGCTCCATATATTCTTTCATTATATCCTGATCCTCCAACACGGAGTTTAACTTCCAAAGACCTGTGCCTGTGGTCACACCCGGTGGAAGTGATAGAGTGCAAGAAAGCATAGTGTGGTCAGAAAAGAAAAGGAGGGTTGATCTAGCATCCATTAATGACCAGTGTCTGATAAAAACATAATCAATACGAGAGGCTCTCTTACTATCACCACTGAACCAGGTGTAGCCCGCACTATACGGATGCAATGATTTAAAAACATCAGTCAATCTAAAATCTGTTATGTTTTTCAATAAATTGTCATTTTGTCCTCTTTAAAATCCCCCCTGCCCCTTTCCTATATTTTCTCTGCAGAATACAATTAAAATTTGGCCATTTGTCTTCCCACTTCTTATAATTGGTTAAAAAGGGGAGAGAACATTCTTGCAGTAAAAAAATATCAGAAGGGGGTGTACTTAAAAAGGATCAAATGTTCTGTGCTCGTATTTGTCACCATACACTTCTCACATTTAAAGCTGAGATTGTGATTGTCATGAGCAGTGATATATAAAACAAAAATTATTATTAAATAAAGGAATAAATATTAAAATGAAAGGTAAAACCTTAAGGAACTATAGACATTTATTCATAAAATAAATAAATTACTTGTAAGTCAGGCCTTTCCTTTATTCCTATAAGGGAGGAATCTGGAATCTGTCTTTCCCCAGAGCTGCCAAGTGCTAAAGTAAGAACAGATTTTTTTTTTATTAACACCAAAGCATTCTTTAACAACAAATTCAATGTGCAAAAAATACACAATAAGTCCTCTTTCAGAATTGCATCATACTATTCAAAAATCAATGGTCAAATGTACATTAAGTTTCAAAATCAAACAGAAGTCCAAAAATAACAGTAATTCCTTCTACCCCACCCCAACCTTCTGCAGCCCTCTCCATACCCTTCTAGTCACCTCATCCTCAAAACATGTTCTGAACGCTTTAACCTCTGCCGACATTTTCCCCAGCAGTTGTAAAAATAATCTTTCTAGGTTCCAAACGAGGATTTTTTTTCCTCAGAGACATTGTTCTCCATTCCCATAGAACATGCTTCCCCTCTGAGATTGTATCCCATATGACTCTCCTTCGTTGTGCTTCAAAAACATCTAAACCCAGCCTGTACAACACTAAGTCCCTTGTAATAATTGGCCCACTCCATCTCTCCCACCACAACATGACTGACCTCCAGAGCCCTGCAGATCTTGGACATGACCACAAGGCATGCTCTATTGTCTTCTCTTGGCTGCAACCTGTTGGACACCTTGGAGACCTGCCAGAGCCATGTCTATACAACCTCTCTCTCACTGGTAACCGACTCAGGGCAGCTACCCAGTTGAGATCTTTGCAAAGGCCTGTTAAATATGACGGCCACAACATTTTCCAACTAACTTCATATGGCAAATCCCCTATTTTTTTTATCCCTTCCACTAACTCCTCACTCAGTCTGTGGTGTAGTTTCCTTTGCTCTAATATCAGGGACTGCTCTAGACACCAAGGTTTCGGAGCAATAAATTGTGCCGCCCTGCGCTAATGCTCTGGCCTATTTGCCAACCAGGGCCTCGTTCCTTTCCAATTGCCCAAAGATCTCAAAGGAAAAGTCAGCAAAAACTGACTGGCCTTGTGCTCCCTCTAATGGGATGTTAAGCAAGCTGTCCAAGAGCAGAAAATAGCCTCCATCTTCAATGGGATGCAAGGGTCTCCCCTTCCACCATCCCTCATCGGGCTGTACATCTGTCCCCTAGCAACCATTTCTGTGCTTTTCTTCCACAAAAAAAAAAAAAAAACTAGATTTTCTAACCTTCTCCCAGACCAAAAGGGAACTGGGAAAACATAAGCTAAATAATTTAGGCTTGGGAGAAGATCAGCCTCCTCTACACCTCTAATCTTCCCCACATGGACAGCCCCCTAGAACTCCACCTTCCTATCTTCCCAGTTTTCTTTAGTGCTGTCTCCTTTAAAAAATCTGACTCCCAGAATCTTCAAACTATCTGCATAAATACTATACCCTCCTCTTGCTTCTGCTCTTTCAGCCCACTGACCAAAGAACATGACTGATGACTTGCCCACATCCACTTGTGCCCCAGACACCTGGCAAATCTCCTCCAGGATTTTACCAACCACCTCAAAGTCATGTTCTGAAGTCAAAAACATCTGTATAATCTCTCATCATCTGCATAAGCAGCACATATTCCTTCACCTCCAGGCAAGTGGACCCCCCCTAAGAGAAGGTACTGCCCTCAACAAAGGTTCTAAAGATAAAATATAGAGAAGGGGGGACAAAGGACACCCTTGCAATACTCCCCCTAACTGTTTCACCTTTTTTGTAAAATGTCAATTTATCCCTAGTCTACTGAATACCTCTCTATAAAGCAATCTAACACCCTGAACACTGGACCAAACCCCTTATGCCTCAAGGTTGCATCCAGATTGGAATGGCCGACCTGTCAAAGGTCTTCTCCTGATCTAAGCTCAAGATGGCTAAAGGAAGCTGCCTTTGCTCTGCCCAGCTGATTATGTCTATAACTAAGGCCAAGTTCATAGACACTGACCTCCCCAGCATGCCACGTCTGGTCTGGCTGGACAACTGCTCCAATGACCTTCTTAAGTCTCTCGGTCAAGACTTTTGCCAACACCTTGTAATCTGTGGTCAGCAAAGTAATTAGCCTCCAATTCCCTAACTCTTCCTTCGCCCCTTTCTTATGCAGCAACGTTACCAACCCTGTTCTCATCGTCATCCCAACTTTCCCCTTCTAAAGCACTCCTGGTATACTCCCACCAGTTCACTTCCTACCCAAAGCAAAACCACCTCATAGAAGACAGCTGGAAGACCATCACAACCTGGAGCCATGCCTTTTTTCAATGAAGCCACTGCAAAACCAACCTCTTGCAAGGTCAAGGGCCCTTCAGGTGCTCTTTCTTCCTCCATTAAACCCCTCCCATATTGTCCAAAAACTTCCCATATGCGGTAACTAAAGTAGTTCTTTCACTGAATAACTCTATGAAACCCTTCAGCATCCCCTTCCCAGATGTCTGCATCCCCCACCCTTCACCCCTCAAACCCTCTATGTAACTTTTCCTTTGCCTACCCTGCACCGTTGCAAAGAAAAAGCTGGTAGGCTTTTCATCATGTAGTCTCTTCCAGATGCTTGAACCTTGTAAAAAGAACTTGCTTCCTCCCAATAATAATCCTTCATCACCTCCTGCAGATACGGAGTCCTAGACCATCCATCAGCAGTCCCCAAGGCACCCCCTGTCCATAGAACTTGCAACTCCTCTGAGCACATTTATGGCAGAAAACTGCAACCCTCTCCTTGAATCCCTCCCACCATTCCCCTTGTGACTGAAACAAACATTGCAGATTTTTCCAACCAGCTATCAAATTAAAGAGCACTGTACAAATTACTATTTGTATATAAAATTGCATCGAAACTTTCCAAAAACCCCTTCCTATCACCCAATTTACTCGGGGCGTAGACATTTACAAAGCAAAAACCTATCCCCCTCTACTTCACATCCCCAACCACTACTCTACCTGGGATAATGACAATGGCAGACTCAATAACAAAGTTTCATGAATAAAATAAGATTTCCACCCCATCTGCATTGACATTCCCCACACCCCAAAAGGAAGGATCCATTTCCCACCCCGCTGAAAAAACGGAGGCATCATTTTTATCCTTCAAATGGCATTCTTGCAAAAAAACATCCCAAGATGACATGTTTGCTTTTCGCTCTAAATATTTTTCCCCTTTCCCTTCCCCTTCCCTGTTACCTCAGTCCAATCTCCTCCTTCTCCTCCCTCACTCCTCTGCTCCATTCCCCTCTTATCCCGCAAAATTGACTTGACCCTTTCCAAAAATCGTGTCAGACCTCATCATGATCAACTCCATTTCCATTGCTAAGGGAGACTCCACTTCACCACCTGTAGACCCTGCCTTCCCCAGCTCCATCTCATCGTAAATGCAACACCGTACCTTGTTTCTGTCACCTGGCTTTTCACCATTTCAGCACCTGCAACGACTTATAAAGGGCCTGCCTCTTGACTTTCCCCTCTGCATGGAACACTCACTAGTAGACCTCCAAAATCAGCCTGCAGACCGTGTCTCTCCTTAAATAAGCTGGCATATGTTTTCTGTCTGCTAGGGCATACCCGGAACAGATGATCTCCTCCTCCATATAAACTGCATGTTTTTGGTTCTGGACAAGCCGATGCAATGTGTTCTGCAGATCCACATAAGAGGCATCTCTTTCCTGTGCAGTCTGCTATCACATGGCCCTGCACGCCACACCTCCTGCAGTACACTAGTTGACCTGGATAGTGCAAAAAGCCCCTGTTTGATCAAATGAAGAAAGACCCATGTTGTTTAGAAATAAACCACCTGGCGATGCTGTGTCTGCATGCAGCTTAACAAGGTATCCTCCTTTCACTGTCTCACAATACCTGGCTAAGAATGCTAACACATCACCATGTTCCACAAAAGGATTGTACAGGTTGATCGTTAGCGGCAGAAAATCCTGAGCAAAGGTAGGTAAAGGTGCTAGTGATCCTTTTTTTTCTCCCATGCTTCATTGAATGCCACGCAGTCTGTCTGTTGGAATAAAAGTCAAATCAATAAAGCTAGAACCTGAAAAATATTGCAAACAAAAAACGTATCTCAACAGCTCAGTAACCACGAACTCTCTTCTAAATCTTCTCTTTACGTCAGTAGCTGCATCCAACTTGACTTGTCAGCGAACAGTATTCTTCAACCGCACCACCATGGTCGGCAAAGGTGCATCCTCTCTCGCTGGATACATTTGGGTCGATCACACTTGATCTTAACCAAAAGGCTGAGAAGCGATGCTTCTATGATGCAGCGGGGAGGAATCCGAAAATGGCGATGCCCATCTTTGGTAAGTCAGGGAGACCTGAAACACTGGGGGATGGTAGTACCCTCCCACATCTGCAACATCACCGGGCCTCACCCCGATCAGCCTGATAGTGGCTCTGCAGTGATGGACAGTACAGCATCGCTCGTAACTACCAAATGGTTTCTTCGCAGAGTTCATTGGAATCCTTGGCTTGAGCTGAACAAGACGCAGGTCTCAGATTGGCTCGTCGCTCTGACGAAATTTTTGGCTATTTTGGATTTTCTCGTAAACATTCCTTTGCAACCTGGCACCAGGTATTTTACCCAGTGCCACCCAAATTCTCTGGAGTCTGACTGTCAATATTCTTCCAAAAATTGAAATTTCCATTCACATTGGCGAGGGGACCTCAAAACGTCCTAAGGTGTTGTGTCTGAAGTGGCTCAAATGGCTATAACTCCAGGAAGGAATGAGATCCCTTCACCCAAATTGACACACCTGTGCACGGGCTTAGTCAAAGGTCAGGTAAAAAAAAGTGACGTGACATACAGCCAAGTATGGAGACTCAAACTCAGAATTCGTGCTCTGCTTTTAACCCATCCAAAGTGCTTGAACACACAAACACACCGTGAACACACACCCGGAGCAGTGGGCAGCCATTTATGCTGAAGCACCCAGGGACCAGTTGGGGGTTCAGTGCCTTGCTCAAGGATACCTCAGTCGTGGTATTGAGGGTGGAGAGAGCGCTGTGCATCCACTCCCACCACCTACAATTCCTGCTGGCCCAAGACTCGAACTCACAACCCTTGGATTGCGAGTCCGACTCTCTAACCATTAGGCCACAACTTTCCCACAAAAGGGTGCTGCGAGAGGCCACTTGGTGGTTTAAGTTAAAAAAAGGAATATGAATTGAAAAAGGACAAACAAACAAACATGGAGACAGCTACAGCTAGGCTGTAGTCAGTCCAATCGACTTTCAAAGTGAGATCTGTGCTAAATACGAACTATACCAGCCACCAGGGCCTTTTTCAAGAGCGTAAGTGACTTTGTTTCAAGGACGCACAGCACATACCAAGCATGTGACAGAACACCTCATTCTGAATTTTTGGAGAAAAACCCCACTGTAGATTAAGTGACCCCAACTAAGCAAGCCAGAGGTGACCGCGGCAAAGGAACCAAAACTCCATCGGTGACAGAATGGAGAAAAAAACCTTGGGAGAAACCAGGCTCAGTTGGGGGGCCAGTTCTCCTCTGACCAGACTAAACCAGTAGTTCAATTCCAGACTGCAGCAAAGTCAGATTGTGCCGAAGAATCATCTGTTTCCTAGATACGTCTAGATACGTACTGGATCCGGGTGACTGCAGTGACCCTCTGATCTGGATACAGACTGGATCTGGTGGCTATGGTGACCTCGGAATAAGAGAGAAACAGACAAATATTAGCGTAGATGTCATTCTTTTAATGATGTAGCAAGTACATCGGGTGTTATGGGAAGTGTTCCCGATTCTGGTTTACCTAATTAATGCAACCTAAAAATCCTTTAATGGATTTAGATATTAAAAGCATATTAGTGTGTTATGTGTAAGCCAGGTTAAAGAGATGGGTCTTTAATCTAAATTTAAACTGCAAGAGTGTGTCTGCCTCCCGAACAATGTTAGGTAGGTTATTCCAGAGTTTAGGCGCCAAATAGGAAAAGGATCTGCTGCCCACAGTTGATTTTGATATTCTAGGTATTATCAAATTGCCTGAGTTTTGAGAACATAGCAGACGTGGAGAATTATAATGTAACAGGAGCTCAGTCAAATAATGAGGTGCTGCACCATTCAGGGCTTTATAAGTAATAAGCAATATTTTAAAATCTATACGATGTTTGATAGGGAGCCAGTGCAGTGTTGAATGGACCAGGCTAATATGGTCATACTTCCTGGTTCTAGTAAGAACTCTTGCTGCTGCATTTTGGACTAGCTGTAGTTTGTTTGTAAGCGTGCAGAACAACCACCCAATAAAGCATTACTATTATCTAACCTTGAGGTCATAAATGCATGGATTAACATTTCTGCATTTGACATTGAGAGCATAAGCCTTCATTTAAATATATTTTTGCAGAACTGCAGTTTTACAAATGCTAGAAACGTGGCTTTCTAAGGAAAGATTGCTATCAAATAGCACACCCAGGTTCCTAACTGATGACGAAGAATTGACAGAGCAGCCATCAATTCTTATTACAGTGTTCTAGGGAGTAGGATGGCCTATATTATCGTCCGATATGAGCTTATTGCATTTTGCGTTTATAACAGCTGATGAAACATGAGAAACAGAGTCTCATGCTTCTCTCATGTTATGAGTGTTGCATAGTTTGCCCACCAGAGGGAGGTCTGCAACTCCCCAGTTCACAACAGGACCAGAAATCCACTACAGAAGCGATCAGCCAAGCCACGGAGATGTACTGTTTTGACGGTGAGTCTGTCGTTCGTCATGTGAAATGATTTAGTTCATACACTGTATATAAAAACGGTGTGGTAGTTCTAGCTAACGGTCCTATCATTATTACTTCTAAATATTCTGTAACATCACTTACAGCCGCTAATGCATTGCTATATTAGATTAGCCACAAAGCTAATACCAGTGGAAGAGCGCGAACGTTAATAAGAGGTCAAACTATAACGTTAGCGTTGAACTTGTTGTAAATATATCTGCAGTGTTTCCCACATGATCACCGCGTAACTGTGGCAGGGGGGCGCGTGCAGTCAATGACTAGAAGTTATGTACAGCGTGCCTCGAAAAAACAACTGTTATGTTATTCTAGGGCTGAAACGATTCCTCAAGTAACTCGATTACAAAAAAATTCCTCTGCCTCGAAGCCTCTTTTAATTTATTTTAAATCTCACGTCAGGTTCTTTGGCACTGATTTTTTTTAATGTGACACAACGAGTTTACGCCAACCACAAAGTGGAAGGAGACACAAGCACTGCGTCCGAAATGCTATACTGCAAGGAGTCAGCAATATTTTGATTTGAGGGCGTGGGCAAACGTAAAGTGATGTAAAGTGACATTCAGCCAAGTATGGTGACCCATACTCAGAATTTGTGCTCTGCATTTAACCCATCCGAAGTGCACACATACAGAGCAGGGAACACACACACACACTGTGAACACACACCCGGAGCAGTACACACACTGAACACACACCCGGAGCAGTGGGCAGCCATTTATGCTGCGGCGCCCGGGGAGCAGTTGGGGGCTCGATGCCTTGCTCAAGGGCACCTAAGTCGTGGTATTGAAGGTGGAGAGAGAACTGTACATGCACTCCCTCCACCTACAATTCCTGCCGGCCCGGGACTTGAACTCACAACCTTTCGATTGGGAGTCCAACTCGCTAACCATTAGGCCACAACTTCCCAAAAAAGATGGAGCGCTCCACAGATTTGCGTGTCATCCTTTCGCAGGGGCCATGCTAGTCTTCTCCAATTTTTGTATATGTGCCGCCATGGCGAGCAGAACGTCGTGGCGTGTGTCCATTGCAAGATAGAGCTGGCATACCACAACTAGGGCCCTATGATTTCCGCAATGCAGAAAACGCGGAGGGAATCGTGAAATCCAGTCATAAAAATTTACAGTTTAACGCAGAATGGCAAGGAATTTGCCAAATTTTTTATGAATTCAATAAAAATAGGTCATTGCACTTACATCAAATTACGATATGGACGAATATCTGTAAATATTAAGCCGGAATAGTCTGTTAAAATATGAATCCTGCATGTTATATGTGTCTCTGTTAATGAACGGTGCAGAAGCGCCTCTTCATTCATTAAACACACGTAAGCGCGCATTAAGCTCGCGGTGAATTCAGCGTCTGCTGTCTCACTAAATAAGAACGTGAAAACATGAACAACATCTCCAGAACTGCTCTGACAGTCACTTCATGAGCATTTGACCGTTTGATTTGGGTAAAACTAGTGTCACATCACATACACAGAACTGTAAAGGTGCATCAACCCATCAAAATAAAAGTCCAGTTAAATACTGTTGTTCAGCAGAATGTACGTAGCTTATCACTAAAAACTTTTTTTTTTTTTAAGTTTTAATCCCACAACATTTCTTCCATGTTTTATTTTTTTAATAGTAAATCCCCTTTGTTTACCAAAAAGTTAAGTACATTTTCAATAATTAAAAGATAAATTAACTTTAATGTTTTATGTGTTTAATGTACATCTCAGAAAATGCTTTATTTAAAACCCCAGCTGAATGGCACTTAAATGCACTTAATTCATCTGTCAACTTTGTCATTGTTCACAGTACAAATACAGAAAGAGAAACAATGGGTAATAATTAAATGTTTATTTTTCATGTATGCGTTGCATTCTATGCATTTAAAAAATAAAAATAAAAACATTTTTCTAAAAAGGAAACTTAGTTGTTCATTTTAAGAGACCCAGGAGTCTTTTTCTCTTGCATAATTAATATTGCACTTTAATTAAGCAAAAACACATTTTATCTGATTAATCGATGGAATTTTTGGTAGAATACTCGATTACTAAAATATTCAATAGCTACAGTCCTATGTTATTCTAACGCTAATATAGCTTCCTTTTTAGTGGGCCCTTTAAATGCTTGCTATTAACTTGTTTGAAGGTGGTTCTTCTCAAAATTGACAGCGGTGTGTTC
This sequence comes from Carassius auratus, assembly GCF_003368295.1. NCBI lineage: Eukaryota > Metazoa > Chordata > Actinopteri > Cypriniformes > Cyprinidae > Carassius > Carassius auratus. Next base: position 469,463 of record NW_020525272.1, read on the forward strand.
ATGACACTAACGTTAACCATTCAACTTCGAGTAGCTGCGTCAGAAATGATTAACCATAGGGAACATGTAAATAAATCTGAGCTGAACAAGCGCTTTTTTTTTTTTACAGATTATTTCAAAGCAGCTTTACAGACATAACAGAACAATTTTGTAATAATATTGTTAAATATAAGTAGGTAATAGGTAATACCTATTGCTTGACAAAAATATATATATATATTATATATAAGTCTAATGATGACATGAGTAATGATACATGGTGATATTAATAATCTCTCTTTCTGCCCTACAGATGGCTGAAAAAGGTGAATGCTGTAGCAGCAAAGTGTGGGACTACTTCTGCAAATACTTTAAATTTAGTATTATAATTTATTTACAGTACGCACACATAAACTGTTAAAACCAGCTTCAACTGGAAGAAAGTAAAAGAGTTAAATGTTTAAAATTAGACTTTTTTTGATCATTAAAAAATATATACTTTTGATGTGCAATTTAGTCATTGAGACCGTAATCTAAGGCTTTTTTTTTTTTAACATAATCTCTTCTGGAAAATGGTTTATACAGCCCACATACATAGAACAGGCAGATATTTTGCTATTGAATGTTGTGTAAGTGCAGTTTATAGGAAATGGGTCTAATACCCATTTTCAAAATAAAAATATCGGCTTATAAATCGGCTCTTTTCGAGTTAATATCGGGATCGGCCCCCAAAAATCCATATCAGTCGGGCTCTACTAGGGAGTCTCAAAGTTGTTAAAAACAGCCAATAATTCATGTGCTAAAATATCCCAAAATGTAAGATAAAACTCTAGGGGAAGTCCATCTCCTCCTGGGGACTTCCCCTTTTTAAAACTTTTAAGAGCTTTATGTAATTCTAAAATAGTAAAATCTTGGGAAAAAAACTTATTTTGGCCATTAACATTCTTGACTAAAAAGTTTAAAACTTACCTTGCCGTATCCTAGTGTACATCTTTTTTACTATACAAATCCTCATAAAATCCTTCTACGTTTTTTAAAATCTCTTCTGTTGTGTTTACATCCCTCCCTCCTACCTTAACTGTAGTTATTGCCCCTCCCCTTGTTATTATCTTTAAAAAAAATAAAATAACTTGTACACTTTTCGCCTTCCTCTATTTCTCTTTCTTTGCTTCTTAAAATAACACCTTTACTTTGGATACAAGAAAGAACTGACATTTCTTTTTTTACATCTATTATTTATTTGCTAAAATCAAAACCATTATTTAAAAGATTAAAATATCTTTGTTGTCTTTTTTTGCAACCCCATCATGTATCTCTTTTCCCTATTCTTTTTGTCTTTCCCTCCCTTCTTAAAAAACTGTCTTGTCCAGACCTTTACCATTTCCCACCACTGTGCATGTGTGTCATAAAAGTCTTGGAGGGTCTGCCATTGACTGAACTGCTCCTTGTCCACACTGACTACTGTACCTCTTCATCCTCTAAAAGGGAACAGTTCTGCTTCCACAGCCCTCCCCGTACTGTCACACCAGTTCATAGTGAAAGGGTGCAAGGGAGCATTAAGGGATCTGAAAAGAAGAGCAGGATCAATGTAGCATCGATTCGAGAGGCTTTTTTTTTTTACAGTCAGCTAACCTAAAATCTCTGACTAAACATTGTAATTAAATGGATGCCATATCAATCTTAAAATCCTTTCCTACCCCCTTGCTGTCCGTTTTAGATAAAACACAATTAAAATCCCCTGCTACCACTAGGGGAACCCTACCTAGCATGTGGGGTTGCAGCTCTTCTAAAAGCTCATACCTATCTTTCTTTTTCCCATAAAACCATACACATTTAGAACATTAAAATCCTTGCCTAAAAAGTCAGATTTGCTAAAATTGCCCGCCCATCCCTCACCACAGTGCTGCCCTTCACCAAGATATTTGGATTGTTTATTAATATGGCAACACCGTCATTTTTGTTAAAATTGGACCATCTCCACACAGAAAGCACTGGGGTCCAAAGCTCCTCTCACTCCCTATAGTTCAATAAAAAAAAATAAACCACATTCTTGTAATAAAAACGTATCTGACTTAAAAGATTTTAAATAGGCTAAAACACTCTCTGCTCTTATTTTGATCTTCACACTTCTCACATTAAGAGTATGAGGCATTTAAAACCGAAGACAATAAAAGGACTAGAAAAGAATAATTAAAATCATGTTATATCTTGTTGCACTTGCCATTCTTTTTCCTCAGAAGAGCTGGGATCAGGAGGGCAAATGCTTTATGCTTCAGGGGCCACAGAGGGAACCTCTTGTGACTCCTTTGGCGTCGATGCTGTTAGCTTAATGTGCAAAAAGGAAACCTCATTGGGGGGACTCTAGGGGCCACATGCACTCCAGATCTACTGAATTGGAGCTATAGAGCTGATGTGCTGCCCTTCATTTTTTCTCCTCCGTTTCGAAGAGTGGAGATCCCACAGGTCTTTTTTGCACCTGAGCATTTGGAAGTAAACACTCTCTCTCACTTCAACTGGATTCCTGCATCCCGTCCAATACCGTCACTAGGGAGGAATTTTTTTCTTCCTCACTTTACTGTCCTTCCATGACCATCTCTTATTCATTTGACTCTGCCACTGTGGCCGTCCCATCGCCTTCTCTTTCCTTCGTTCGTTTGTTTGTTGCCCATGTGGTGAGGCCATTTTGAGCTTGTTGGAAAAACTTTTAGGGCAATCTCTGTAGAGGTGGTTTGAATCTCCACAAAGATTGCACCGACTGCCATTGGTACATTCTTCAAAACCGTGTCCAATTTTTCTGCACTTCCCACATACTTATTCTTGGCATACATCGGCTAAATGTCCCATTCTACAACATTTTCTGCAGAGTTTGGGCATACCTTGGTATTGAATGTAGCCTCTGTTCTCTCCAAGCACGATCATAGAGGGGCAGATGTTTCAGGCCTTGGTAGCTCCCAGCGTCCTCCCACTGTTTGATGGGGATTCGCCAGGTGCATGTCCAAATGCAGGGGCGGATCTAGAAAAATATTGATGAGGTGGCAAGAAGGGGGCAGGAATTTTCGAGGGGTGGCAACATAAGGCAGACATATATACAGTATTGTTCAAAATAATAGCAGTACAATGTGACTAACCAGAATAATCAAGGTTTTTCGTATATTTTTTATTGCTACGTGGCAAACAAGTTACCAGTAGGTTCAGTAGATTGTCAGAAAACAAACAAGACCCAGCATTCATGATATGCACGCTCTTAAGGCTGTGCAATTGGGCAATTAGTTGAAAGGGGTGTGTTCAAAAAAATAGCAGTGTCTACCTTTGACTGTACAAACTCAAAACTATTTTGTACAAACATTTTTTTTTTCTGGGATTTAGCAATCCTGTGAATCACTAAACTAATATTTAGTTGTATGACCACAGTTTTTTAAAACTGCTTGACATCTGTGTGGCATGGAGTCAACCAACTTGTGGCACCTCTCAGCTGTTATTCCACTCCATGATTCTTTAACAACATTCCACAATTCATTCACATTTCTTGGTTTTGCTTCAGAAACAGCATTTTTGATATCACCCCACAAGTTCTCAATTGGATTAAGGTCTGGAGATTGGGCTGGCCACTCCATAACATTAATTTTGTTGGTTTGGAACCAAGACTTTGCCCGTTTACTAGTGTGTTTTGGGTCATTCTCTTGTTGAAACAACCATTTCAAGGGCATGTCCTCTTCAGCATAGGGCAACATGACCTCTTCAAGTATTTTAACATATGCAAACTGATCCATGATCCCTGGTATGCGATAAATAGGCCCAACACCATAGTAGGAGAAACATGCCCATATCATGATGCTTGCACCTCCATGCTTCACTGTCTTCACTGTGTACTGTGGCTTGAATTCAGAGTTTGGGGGTCGTCTCACAAACTGCCTGTGGCCCTTGGACCCAAAAAGAACAATTTTACTCTCATCAGTCCACAAAATGTTCCTCCATTTCTCTTTAGGCCAGTTGATGTGTTCTTTGGCAAATTGTAACCTCTTCTGCACATGCCTTTTTTTTAACAGAGGGACTTTGCGGGGGATTCTTGAAAATAGATTAGCTTCACACAGACGTCTTCTAACTGTCACAGTACTTACAGGTAACTCCAGACTGTCTTTGATCATCCTGGAGGTGATCATTGGCTGAGCCTTTGCCATTCTGGTTATTCTTCTATCCATTTTGATGGTTGTCTTCCGTTTTCTTCCACGTCTCTCTGGTTTTGCTCTCCATTTTAAGGCATTGGAGATCATTTTAGCTGAACAGCCTATCATTTTTTGCACCTCTTTATAGGTTTTCCCCTCTCTAATCAACTTTTTAATCAAAGTACGCTGTTATTCTGAACAATGTCTTGAACGACCCATTTTCCTCAGCTTTCAAATGCATGTTCAACAAGTGTTGGCTTCATCCTTAAATAGGGGCCACCTGATTCACACCTGTTTCTTCACAAAATTGATGACCACAGTGATTGAATGCCACACTGCTATTTTTTTGAACACACCCCTTTCAACTAATTCAACTAATTGCCCAATTGCACAGCCTTAAGAGCGTGCATATCATGAATGCTGGGTCTCATTTGTTTTCTGAGAATCTACTGAACCTACTGGTAACTTGTTTGCCACGTAGCAATAAAAAAATATACGAAAAACCTTGATTATTCTGGTTAGTCACATCGTACTGCTATTATTTTGAACAATACTGTATATATATATATATATATATATATACTGAAATTTAGTCACAGTTATCACAGTTTGATGATAAATAGTATATGTGCACACTACAAAAGGACACAGGCTATCATTTACAAACTTAATCTCATGCAATCAATGTCTTGCATTTGAAACAGTTCATATAAGGAATAAGTGAGCATACAATGTGATCTCACTTAATAGGAGATAGAAGTGTGATAGAAGTAAGAGGCCTTATCACAGGCAAGACATTAAGGTTAAGACACAGGTGATGAGTGGCAGATTTGTGAGAGGGGAAGCAAACATTTTTTTGACTGACTGTATACAAAATAAGAAAAAAAAAAAAAAACAACAACAACACTGCTTCATATTCAGCCGGATTTACACCATTTACACCAGTGTCACATTTTAAACTTTGTTTCTTACTAATAATGCATACAGTATGCATCGACATGTAATTAAGAGCATTATAAAAGGTTAAGTGCTATCAAAATGTCAATTTATTATAAGAAACACAAGACTTTCAATCAAGGCAAATTGAAGACAGTACTCCCACACTTTCATAAATATGTGGACTTTGCAACAAGGGGAGAAAACATTCTGGACCAGGTCTATTCCAACATCAAACAGGCATACAGAGCTGTTCCACACCCCCATCTGGGAAACTCGGACCATCTTTCTATTATGCTAATGCCATCTTACAGGCCACTGTTGGTGGGGAACAAACCATCTGTGAAGCGGATTAGAACTTAGCCAGAGGGGGCTACTTCAGCGCTCCAAGACTGTTTTGATTGCACAGATTGGACTGTTTTTAGGAAGGCTGCCACTTCCAACCAGCATGTCAATATAACTGAATACACGGAGTCTGTGACGGGATACATATCCAAATGCATGGAAGATGTGACCGTCATAAAACATATCACCACAAGGGCAAACGACAAACCATGGTTCACCAGGGAGGTATGTGAGCTCCTAAAAGCACGGAATGCGGCTTTCAAGTCTGGAGACAAAGAGGCCCTCAGAACTGCCAGGGCCAACTTGAACCGAGCCCTGAGAGAAGCAAAGTATGCCTATGGACAAAAAATCCAGTCACACTTTGCTGATATAAAAGACCCTAGAAGCCTATGGCAAGGCATCCTGTCAGTAACGGACTACAGGCCCAAACTCTTACCATGCGAGGACAGCACAGACTTCCTAAACTCACTCAATTCATTCTTCAGCCGTTTTGAGGAAAACAACACCACCACTCCGACAAAAGCTCTACACTGCTTGGACAATGCAACTCTTCAACTTGACCCTGCCGACGTGCGGAGGATTCTTCAAAAGGTGAACCCCAGGAAGGCTGCTGGTCCTGATAATATACCTGTGTGCTTAGAGACTGTGCTAACTCACTTACAGATGTTCTCACAGATATCTTTAACATCTCTCTGAGCCAAGCCATCATACCAGAATGCTTCAAAGCCACTACTATCATACCGCTACCAAGGAAATCACCAGCCACAACACTGAACGACTACCGGCCTATAGCACTCATGCCCATTATGATGAAGTCCTTTGAAAGGCTGGTCAAGGCTCACATAACATCCAGCCTACCTGCCACATTTGACCCTTTCCAGTTTGCATATCATCCCAAGCGCTCCACTGATGATGCCATAGCAACAGCACTTCACCTCAGTCTGGCTCATCTGGAGAACAAAAACAGCTGTGTGCGGATGCTGTTCATCGACTAAAGCTCTGCCTTTAATACAGTTATTCCTCAACATCTGGTGAATAAACTCAGTGCTGTAGGCATCAGCACCCCACTTTGCAACTGGCTACAAGACTTTCTCACGAACAGACCACAGACAGTAAGAGTTGCCAAAAACTCTTCACAGACTACCATCATGAACACTGGGGTTCCTCAAGGATGTGTGTTGAGTCCTCTGCTGTTTACATTGATGACTCATGACTGTCGTGCCAGATACAACTCAAACCACATCATCAAGTTTGCAGACGACACAACTGTGGTGGGCCTCATCAGCAACGACGACGACTCCGCATACAGAGATGAGGTACACCAACTCATAAATTGGTGTGACACTAACAATTTACATCTAAATGTTAATAAAACAAAGGAAATAACTGTGGACTTTAGGAAAAATCACAGGACACACACACCCCTCACCACCAATGGCAGCGCTGTGGAATCAGTGAAAAGCACCAAGTTCCTGGGGGTGCACATCACTGATGACCTGTCATGGTCTACCAACACCACCTCCCTTGTCAAGAAAGCTCAGCAACGCCTCCATTTCTTACGCAGGATGAGAAGAGCCAATCTCCCTCCACTGGCACTCACTACCTTCTATAGGGGTGCCATTGAGAGCATCCTCACCAGCAGTCTCTTTAGTTTGGTATGGTAGCTGCTCTGTTGCTGACCGTAAAGCTCCACAGAGGGTGGTGAGGTCAACTGAGAAGATCATCGAATCAGCTCAACCATCCATCCAGGACATATACTCATCCCGATGCCACAAAAGAGCTACCAATATCATCAAAGACTTCACCCACCCCACACACAAACTGTTCACCCTCCTACCATCTGGCAAACGCTACAGCAGTATGCGTTGCAGGACTACCAGATTCAGTAATAGCTTTTTCCCACTGTGGAAAAGGCATACTCAATGTTTGCAAAATACTCATATGCACATATGTCAATATCCCATTGCACAGAAATGCATCCCCTTGTTTACAAAACTTATTTATCTTCATGCTGCTACTTGCACTTTGCCATATTGTACTTTATATTGCACTACAGTAAAATACCTTAACCTGACTATATTCTGAAACTCTGTGATAGTCTGGAAACTGTAAGCTCACTGTAGGCCATATGCTATGTTTATTTGACTAAAATAAATTTATTTTGCTGAATATCTAGTTGTACTTGTTTAGTGGTGTCCTATGTTAAGTCGTATTTTTAGTTTATGCTTCGTTCAGTTCAGTTCAGTTTATTTATATAGCACATTTAAAAACAACCATGGTTGACCAAAGTGCTTTACAATGTCTAGAAAAGAAAACTAGAGAGTCACATACAAATAAAACAAATACAGTAAAAACATACCAATGTCACAGCTCAGCTTGATATAAAAGCCAAGGAATACAAGTGTCTCTTAAGAAATGACTTAAAAATTCCAACAGTCTGAGCAGTTCTTATGTGTACAGGTAAACTATTCCACAAATTAGGTGCCACCACTGAAAAAGCCCGGTCACCTTTATTTTTTAACTTAGTTCTTGGAACACTGAGGAGCACCTGACTGGATGACCTCAATGCTTTAACAGGGGCATAGACGTGTAAAAGCTCTTATGTAAAAATGCTTAGTATGTGTGTATTGTGTGTGTGTGTGTGTTCCTGGCACAGGGTGTGTGTGAAGCGTCTAGTGCAGTAGTGTTGAGTTGGAGGTGTTTGTAGTTAGTGCATGCTTTATGCTGCACGCTGCTTGCAACTTTCTGCTTTTTTTAGCTACCGCCGCTGGCTAGCCCCCTTATAGGGGTGAAAAGAGGAGTCGAGTGTGTAAGTCTCCTCCGCCAGTACACAGCCTCTCCACCACCAAGACTCTTGCGGTGCCTCTTCGTGGCCACACATGGTAACTGGGTACCTCGCAGTCCCAGGTTGAACTGCAGGGGATCTCGGAGCAGAAGTGGGTCCCAGAGATGTGGTGTGCAGGCCCACCACAGGGTGGACATGCCCTGACGCCCGTCAACCACTGCCCCAGCTATGGGTAAATAGCCCCACTGCCTTGTGTGTAAGCCTCTCGAGGCAAGGCTAAGGGAGTACACCCCAACAGAAAAGCAATGCGCTGGTGGTGCGCAATAGGCGGGCCTAAACAGAGCTAGGTTCCGGCAGCCTCCTGCAGCCAGGATGGGGAGCTGGTCGTCCTGGGCTTACCCATGCCACCAGACCTACCTCATCAGGGTGAAGATAGTGCTACTGGAGAGAGCGCAACCCCTAAAGCACTTTAAAAATTACAAGCGCAGGTTTCCACCTCTGACCATGGTGAATATTACCTGGATCTACATCTGGTTGAAGTCTGGCGGCGATGGGGTGTCTGCACCTGTCGGGTCATTCCACTTCTGTGGTCAAAACAGAATAAATAAATCCTACAACCTTAAACTGGCAACATGAAACATAAGAACTCTCCTGGACTCCTATGGCAGATCTGAAAGACCCCATAGAAGAACAGCACTGGTTGCAGCCGAGCTGCACCACTATGATATCGACATTGCTGCCCTGAGTGAAACCAGGCTCCTTGATGAGGGGTTTCTAACAGAGGAGGGAATGGGTTACACCTTCTACTGGAAAGGCTATCCCACAGGTGGACAACATCTGCATGGTGTGGGACTGGCAATTAAGAACACACTACTGCCAAGACTCACTGAAACTCCTGTGGGGATCAGTGAAAGATTGATGACCCTCCGTATCCCCCTAGTGAAGAACCGCTATGCCACACTTCTAAGTGTGTATGCTCCAACTTTACCATCTGACATTTATTAGTTCAAAAATTGCCAAATTCTGTAACCTTCTGGTTTATACAGCAAGTTCTATTTGTGACTGAATTCTGCGATTCAATCCGTGTCGCTTTGCAAACACAGACGGGGTGAATTTATGAATGAAAGTGTTAAAGTTCTGACACAAAACGAAGTGAGTAACGTATCACGTAGTAGACTACACCACTTGTAACATTAGTTAGCGAAATAACATTACAACTATGCTAGCACTGTGCTTTCATTATAGCTTCATTTCTTGATAGACAGATAATAAATTTTACCTTTCCTCCTGTGTCTCCTCGCGACTCGTTTCCCTCGCTTCGCGCGCATTCAAAGTTTTCCAAACAAATGTAAAATATAGTCTCTTGCCGCTCTGTCGTCCTCTCGTGCTGCTGCATTCACTGCAGCAGTCGGACATCGGAGATTCGCGCTCGTAAATTTTCAAATTGGCCATAACTTAATTTGTTGCTGCCAACTGGGGTGGCAGCTGGGGTAGATCTGCCCCTGTCAATGTGTAGAAGATCTTGTTTACATCAAAACTGAAACCAAGCCGTTCACACAGAACGCATATTTCGCGCATTTTCTAGAGGGACACCGTTGGACTCGCGTCTCACACAAGAGAGCCGCATGTTTAGAAAGACATGTAAAATTAATGTAATAATTTTCTAAAAATATCTCGAGACTATATGTTGGGTTTTTGTTCCCCATCCCACTGCATCTCATGTTTTTAAATGAAAAAATTTATTCTGCGTAACTGGTTTTCCACCCTTTTTATTTATTTAACAATGCATGCATACATGACGCTGTTTTTTTAATAGTTCTTTAAGCAACTTAATAATAAATGGTTCATAAAAATAATTTTAAATGTTATGTTGTTTTTTCACAGTCATGTATTCTAATTCTTTGAATAAACGTGCAGTAATATTTTGCTCGATGCGCTATCTTGAGGCCTCAGAAGTGAAGCAAAAAGCTTTTCTTTACCCTAACTGAAATTATACATTTTAAATTAGAATACAATCATATTTAAGCAAAAAAATTCGAATTTAGTTTTTCAGTTATTTTGACAGCCCTAGGCGATTCACAAGAACGAAACTGTATGAGACTGAATACCGGCAGAATTCACATTTCTGTTGTAAAAAGAGAAACATTGTGGAGAAGTATTATTTGCTGTTATGCGGGTGTGTCCTGGCTCAATAGAAAACTAAACTGTCCCCAAGCTGCAGTTGCTCTGTGACGCCTGTTCAAAAAAATAATAAATAAATAAATAAACCTGGACTCACCCCGAGAGAAGGTCATTAAAATCAATTTCTTATTTTCGTTTTCGAAACTTGTGTTGGTTGATTCGTGTAATACATTTTCGAACATAAAGTGACAGTCGACACGGTCACGGTTTTAGACTAGAGGGGAGAAAGGATGGGAAAAGGTCTGGGCACAGATTTTCCAGAACTTCGTGCCAAGTAAAAGCGGTGTCTAGCTGTTTTAATGAATTTTTTTTAAATGTACTATGGTGCCCAAACCCGTATGAATTTGAACATAGACCGGTGGCAGCCGCAGCCATCATTACCAAGAGAGAACCGTTGACTCTGACTGAGAGTATGAGACGAAGCGAACGCACAGGCCACAGTGTGACATCCGTTAACCAATAGTGTAAACCTAGATGACGTCACAGGTTTAAGATAGCCTTCTTTTGTATGAAGGCCTAGGAAATTTATATATTTACAATACTAACATAAATATAATTAATAGTATTTTATTGCTTTTGTATTAGTTGTTTGAAGAGTAAAAAAAAATTGGTCGGTCTTAACACAAATTTACAATCGGCAAGTCGGTCGGACTAAAAGCAAAAAAAAAAAAAAATGAGTCTGTGCTAAATTGACAAGTTCGGTCGGGTTACGGCAAACAAGAATATTTTTAAAGATGGCCATACCAATTCATACACACATCTGCACTTTGTTGTTTCTGACGAGAGAATTTGCCAGAAAGAGGTATTCAGTCAGCGAGCGAGTGAAGGAAGAACCGGAATTTTAGCGATGACTCATCTGAACACCTCTGATTGGCCATTGCCTTAAAAAGCTCAACAGAATCGTGTGTGATTGGTTATAATGCGTGTTGTAAAAATGCACCTATCTCTGGCTCAGCGGCAGCAAGCGAACACAGATCTGAATTTAGCAGCTAATGATATGACTCGCTGAATGTTCTCACGCCGGTGTGATTGTATTAATATTAATAAAATATTAATCGGCTATTTTTTGTCTTTTGGACACTGCATTCAACTTGGTTCCCTTCTGTTATAAGTCACACGTTCAACAAACTAATGTCACAGGTATCGTGTACTGTAATCTATGGAAGGCCAAAAGGGTCAAATTCACGTGAATTTTAACGCGTCAACAACACGTTAAATACGTGTTGTTTACGTGTTAAAAATCAGCGCGTACTTAACGTGTATTTAACGTGTATTTCACGTGTTAAATACACGTGAAGTACACGTGAAGTACGCGTTAAAAATCAGTTTGAACGGGTCAATGTCATTGGCTGCTGAGGATTTGGGTCAAACCACTTCTGTGAGCTTAGAGGGGTGTACCATTCACAGACAGGCAACCATCATTTAACATGCTATAGATCAGCTTATTCAGCCTTATTATTTTGTTTTTTTTTTTGTATAGACTATAGAAATAATATAATTTAATTGCAGTTTTATGAAATATTTATTTTTAAAATAAATATTAATTAACATTTTGTGGTGATAGTATAGGTGATCTATAGCATGTTAAATGATGGTTGCCTGTCTGGGAATGGTACACCCCTCTAAGCTCACAGAAGTGGTTTGACCCAAGTCCTCAGCAGCCAATGACATTGACCCGTTCAAACTGATTTTTAACGCGTACTTCACGTGTATTTAACACGTTAAAGTGAAAGTGAAAGTGAAGTGACATTCAGCCAAGTATGGTGACCCATACTCAGAATTTGTGCTCTGCATTTAACCCATCCGAAATGCACACATACAGAGCAGGGAACACACACACACACACTGTGAGCACACACCCGGAGCAGTGTTCATCATTTATGCTGCGGCGCCCAGGGAGCAGTTGGGGGTTCGATGCCTTGCTCAAGGGCACCTAAGTCGTGGAATTGAAGGTGGAGAGAGAACTGTTCATGCACTCCCCCCACCCACAATTCCGTCCGGCCCGAGACTAGAACCCACAACCCTTCGATTGGGAGTCCAACCCTCTAACCATTAGGCCACGACTTCCCTAAATTAAATACACGTTAAGTACGCGCTGATTTTTAACACGTAAACAACACGTATTTAACGCGTTAAATACGTGTTGTTTACGCGTGAAATACATGTATTTAACGTGTTGTTGACGCGTTAAAATTCACGTGAATTCGACCCTTTTGGCCTTCCATAGTAATCGAATGTAGCCCAAGTTATACCTGTTAAACAGTAGACAGCACACGCGGTGTTCATCTAATAAAGATCTTCATCGCTAGCAAATAGCCTTTTCAGATTTGCTTTCAATTTAGTGCAGTTCCATAGCAACGCTTTGAATGCTGCTGATGTTAAACGTTACAACTCTAAATGAACCGCTTCAGTCGCTCTGTGCTTGCGGCAAGGAACTAGTGATGTGTCGTTCTTGAACGATTCGTTAATTTTGAACGAATCTTTAATGTGACTCGGGAAGAACGAGTCGTCTCGGGGAGTGATTCGTTCAGTCGCGCATGCGCATTATTCTATGGGTTCTGTTCTAGTAGTAGTAATTCACCTGTCAGTCAATGCAGTCTTGAGCCGGAAAGAGAATTGATTAGTTCATAGTTCGAGTCTATCGGGTTTTTGACTCGTTCCTCAATCACGTGACAGCCCAATACGTTAAACCCAATGCAATATGAGCCGGAAAGAGAATTGATTAGTTCATCTCATGAGTCTTCGGGTCGAGTCATTCCTTAATCACGCGACAGACCCATACGCTAAAACCATAGACACTGACAGTAAAATAATGCAGATAATTGAATAGTTCATCTTTCGGTTCTTCGGGTTTTTCGTTCTTTTGTACTGTGTGACAACATTGGCTAGAGTAATTAGTTCATTTACAACTTTCCTTACAAAATGGGTGCGTAGTACTTATTTATTATTAGTAGCTATTATTTACTCTTACAGTAACGTGATGCATTTCTGGATTCAAATTGTTGTTTTTAATTTCTGTCATGGTGGTACTTTTCCATAACACTGAATGTGGAAATAAAGAGTTGGTTATGCTTAAAATGTTGATCTTTTTTTCTGTCTGTTTGTTTGTTTTTGTTTAGTTGTGCAGTTATTAAATCAGATTGTCTGTGTAAACCATACTTTTGTAACATATGACACTTTATAAACATTAAAAACACTGTACATACTTTTGAATAGTTGTTTATTGTTTATTACAGAAAAGCTTTGTAACAAAGAGGACAACTATTCCAAAATAAATTAAAATAATAAAAATGTAAATAATTAAAAATGAAATTAAAATTAAAAGATAATAAAGGCACAGGGTCTAATAACCTTAACAAATGAACTTTAAAAGTAAAATATAAAAAAAAAAGAAAAACTAAATATTGCACAACAAGCTATTCCCAAAATAATTTTAAACCATTTGAATAAAAAATAAATGAAAATTAAGAGATACTAAAGCTACGGAGCCTTATAACAATAACAAATTACCTTTTAAAATCACAACAACAAAAATATTGCACAACAAGCTAGTCTTTTTCTAAATAAATAAAAATAAATAAGCTTTAAAATAAATAACACACTGTGGCTATATTTTTAGGACTTGCTTTAAGGCATGTTTACATTATTAAAAAAAAAATAAGCTCCCTGACCTTGGATGGGCTGAGTCTGTGAGTTCTTCTGTCTGAGATAATCTGCCCAGTTTTAGAAAAAAACATTTCAGATGGCACGGATGTGGCCACAATGCAAAGTCTTGTCTTTGTGACTTCAGAAAGGCTTGTGTATACTGGTGAACATCTCCTCCACCAGGCCAGAGGGTCTGATGTGCGGGGTAAGAGTGGCTCTGCAAGGTTGGCATCTCCATCATAGCATCTGAGGTCTCAGAAGAGGTAGCAGAAGCCTCAAACTTAACCTCTCGTCAAAGTCTTCCCAAAACATGGCCCCTGCACTGGCAGCGCACCAGGATCTGAAACTCCTCACTCTGAGCTGGGTTAAAACTGTTAAAGCTGAAGTTATCATAACCTTAATGTCTTTAACATTAATAATTCAAATTCAAAATGTTATTTGCTTTTAATGTTTGTCATTATGTCCTTTTTTGAGCAATCTTCTTATACATATATTACACCAATATGTCAAGTCTGCCTAAGCAATTATTATACCAGCAAACAGTGTTCGAACTATACCGTGTCCTTTGGGGGAGCCCCCTTTTTTTTTTCTTTTTTCTTTCTTTTTTCTTTTTGTGCGCTTGCGTGTGCCTCAAATAACGACTTACAACAGCTACAAGTGTATTCACTATTATACATTATCGACACAAGTGCCTCAAAAAAGAACTTACAATAACTTTCAAAAATACATAACAGCTACAATTGTGTATGCACTATTAATAATCCGTTGTGATCACATTAGACAACTGAAATTGCACTTCAAAATATTCACATTATCAATATTTTTGAGACCCCCCAAAATTTCACATTCCTCGTTTTCAGGGGAGCCCATGTCTTATTAGGGGGAGCCGAGCTCCCCCTAGCTCCCCCATAGTTCGCACTATGCCAGCAAACTCAAAATTGGAGTAAAAATGAACAAACTAGTCTATAAATACTTTGTATTGTAGGCTTGGATTATTATATTATTATATAGCCTAGTGTTTATTTACCGATAGACAGTCAAGAAGACAAATGAATCAAAATTTTATTTATAACAGGGTTTTATTTATTTATAAAATAATAACAAACCACAGATCCTCAACAAACAGTAACAAAAACACAGTGACAGAAATGTCAGAAATAGCGCATGGGTCTGTCACGTGATTAAGGAACGAGTCAAACTCGACCCGAAAGACTCATGAGATGAACTAATCAATTCTCTTTCCGGCTCGAGACCGCGCTAGTTTTGCGTATGGGGCTTTCACGTGATTAAGGAATGACTTAAACCCGAAGACTTCTTGTCAGATAAGAGGTGAGATGAGCTAATCACAGACTGAAGACCCAGGTAAAGAATGAGTATTTTTTTCTTTATCTCATAGCATTTTATTTTTGTATTGTTTGTAGTGTGATCAACGTTTGCGTAAGTACTAGATGTGTTGGGGAGGTAGCACTTAATATTTTAATAACATTTTGCTAAAATGAACGAAATGAACGAAATGACTCGAAAAAAGATTCGTTCATTTTGCTGAACGAGACTCAAAAGTCCGAGT
The DNA here is from genome assembly GCF_003368295.1 of Carassius auratus. NCBI lineage: Eukaryota > Metazoa > Chordata > Actinopteri > Cypriniformes > Cyprinidae > Carassius > Carassius auratus. The sequence goes on from NW_020525272.1 coordinate 485,064, forward strand.
CGGTAAAATGATCCGAACTTCCCATCACTAAACAAATCATTCAAACTGATTCATGAACCAATTCACTCGTTTGCCAACTGGTTTGAGCAAGCCTTTGAACAGAATTGACTCAAAAGAAATAATAATTCGCGAATGAGCATCGCTCATTGCCCAGAGAAAAGTAGACTACGCGATTGGAATAAACTGAAGCATTTATAACCTTTATTGCATTATGATAAAGTAACGAGAGGAGCATCGCCCACAGTAACGAAGTAAAAGTACAGATTATTTCCAAAAAATGTACTCAAGTAAAAGTACCCATCTTTAAATATACTCAAAAAACTATTAGTTACCCCAAATATTTACTCAAGTAAATGTAACAATGTAAATGTAACTCGTTACTACCCACCTCTGGTGAGAATACTGTGGGCCAAAAGTATGCCCTCTATAAGTAGCGTCCCAGCTGAAAATGTGGAACTAGGGCCCCAGCAGACCTCACAGTATGCCCACACTTTGTAGGGAAATGTGGACATAAACCTGTTTACAACCTTTGTGGCCTTAACAAATAAAACTTTGTACCTGCAGAATGCTGCAATATTACTATTAAATCACATGCAGAATAATTATAAGATGAAAGTAGAAGTAATAAATTAAAGAGTCATAAATTTCGAATACAGCCATGTAATGAATGCAGAAAAAAACTGTTCAAAGGTTTAGGATAGATAAGATTTTTAAATGCTTTTGAAACAAGTCTCTTATGCTCACCAAAACTACATTTATTTGATAAGAAATACAGTTAATGCAGTAACATTATGAAATATTAAAATTTTAAATAACCGTAAAAAAAAAAAAAATACTGTTTTACTGTAATGTTTAAATTTCAGCAGCCATTACCCCGTTCTTCTGTGGCATACAATCCAAAAGAAATTATTACAATATTCTTTTTTTTTTTTTTTTTTTTTGTATCTCTAAAACAGTTGTGCTGCTTCATTTTTGGAAACCGTAATATTTTATTTTTCAGGTTACTTTGAATAGAGGTTTTAAAAGAGCAGCATTTTATTTTATCTTTTAAGTTTTTACTGTTGCTTGTTATTAGTTTAATGCGCTCTCCCTGAATTCAAGTAATATCTTAAAGAAAAAAAAAATTAATCCCAAACTATTGAACACTAGAATATATTGAATAGATTTATACAACAGAATAATTACCAATTATACCTTCATAATGTATCAGGTTGATATTGGTCGCAGTGGTTCCAATCACACTCACACTCTCTCTGGACCAATCAGGACTTGGCTGCATGCTATATAGGCAGGGGTTCCCTATGGACACTCCTTACTCTTTGTTGCCGGAGGCACATTTCTGCTCTTGACTCTTCACGGTGCAGTTACGGTAATTCGACAGGTAATTCAGTGGGCTGATTTGACTCATCTATTGTTATTCCTGGGACGGAACCGGGTTGAGTTTGGCTGCTGGCTCAGTGTAGCTGTATTATCGTCACTATTGGTGTGAGGCTCCTTGATGGGTACGTATGTATACTAGTTGACATTACGTGTATATTTTAATCACAAACCGTTACTGACTTTGGTTTGTTTGTGTGCATCAGGGTTGTAAACCGCTTCGCTTGTGCTGGTATCTGCACCAGCCCCTCCTTTCCCTGTCACGCTGCTGTTTTGTCTCAACTATTGTTTTAACTGTAAACTGCTTAACCAGATATAGCTACAGGAACTCACTCCAAGCTCTGAACGCCGTTACGTGCCTTCCAGCACCAGGACCTGTTGCCCAATTGGGTGTCTGGCAGGGCTGTATTTGAGTGATTGATGCCACAGATGACAGATCTTTTGGACTGATTGTGCTCCTTAATGTGTGTGGAGATTGGGGTCTATGTTTATGGGGTTTTGTTAAATTTATGATTAAGTGATTCTTTTGGTTAATTTATATTTCTTAAAGTTTTGATTTTCATTTTTGCTGAAACTTTGATTTGTTAAACTTTGGTTCTTTTTGTTAGGCTATAGGCAGCTACTAAGTCCCCTTTGCTGCCTAGAATTGCCTTAGATTGAAGTTGCTTTTGTTTTCATTTATTTTTGGTTTATTGATTTATTTCCCTCCCCAATAATTGACTGTTCTCTCTCCCACAGTGCTGAGTGCCGAAAGTGGTGGTGTTGGTGTCCTCGGTGGTGGTCTCTTCTTGTGTGCTGTGTTTTCCCTTGGTTGATTATTTTGGGTTTTTTATCACCGTGTGTGTGTGTGTGTGTGTGTGTGTGTGTGAGTGTTCACATGTGATTGGGGAATCCTTCCCTGAGATCCCACACCCCTTGACCCTACCTCGCCACTGGTAAGGCCTCAGCACTCATTTCCCCTATTTTAGGATGTATTTTAGTAATTGTATGAATAAAATTGTCTTTTAATGGAACTACGTCTCTGGCATCATGCATAATTCAAACCTGTGTGCTTTTTGTATTTTGGTGGTTTAACTATTGAGTCAGTCAAATCCTATTCTCGGGGTGAAATTCCCCGGGTGGCGTTGCCGGTAAAAGTCCTACTCGCCACAATAAGAACATTAAGTAGATATTATAGATAAATCAATGCCCTAAAGGGCACCAGTAGAGCTCTGCCTGATTTCTGATCGTATGCTCCTTCCACCGTCCCAAGTCTCTTATGTTACAGAGCCACTTTAAGAAGTCTCCATTTTAGATGCTGTAGCATGGCCGCTTTTTATTCCAGCATCTACCTGAGAAAGAAAACAACAAACCTAAACAAAGTCAAAAGTTTTTTGACAGGGCACTTTTTTTTTTTTTTGGAACTTTGTTAATAATAAATAAATGTATGCTTTACTGATAGCAGAGATACACAGAGTGTGAATGACTAAATGAGAGCAGTGGTTGATTGAGAGTGAGATTAAGGGAAAAAGGGAAAACTGAATGAAAGACTAAAATAATTCATTTACATTTTCAAATTTCAGTTCTAAAGATGTTCACTCATACACATATCTATATCCAATATGCGTCTGTTGTGTAATTTTTTTCCCACTTCAACAACAGAAGGCATTATTGAGTACATAATTAAAAATTGTTTTAACACAAGGTTAAATTATATTCTGGCAAAACACTGCGATATTACTGGGGTGACCCTGATTCGACAGGAGGAGGCCGATTTGACCACCAACCTCACAGTTGAATATTCACAGCTGTTATGATCACGCCATTTTGGCTATAAATGCTCAAATGTCTGATTTCACATAGAACTACCGGTGTTCCCCCAATAAGTTTATATTCAACCTATTAAGATAATGCTGTACATATGAATCTGAAAATGAAGCTTTAAATATTTTAACGTGCATGATCAAATCCAACCACTCCTATAGATTTGAGTTTCACTTTCTATAATCTGAGACCAACAGAGAAGCATCATGGCGGCAGGGATTTAAAACTTTAACAAGACTCAAATTGACACAGACAGAGTAAAAGACTGGAGTTCTTACACTTGGGTAGGGTGCAAGTGATTTCAAAACATTTCAGCCAGTTAAGTATATAGTGTATATATTATTTATCTTGTATAAGATGCATTCGGTTGAGTCGCGCTGCAGTAAAGCATGGTACGGTGAATGTAAAAATGCAGAACATTAAATAATATTAAAACATGCAGAATAATAATACCTACTGTCATATACATAACATTATAATGAGAGCACAATTATAAAAAAAAGTATCGTATCGATTATCGGTAAGATTAGAAAATTCCAATTCGACTATGAAAATCCTTAGTCGAGGACACCCCTAAATATTAACACTTTTATAAACTAACGTTACGGTGTTCGCTGGGTTTGAGACTTTATGCCAAGAGGAGTCACAGATAAAAATTGCTTATTATTGTAATACAGTAAGTAATACAGGTATAATAAGTAAATGACAGACCTTTCATTTTTGGAAAAATGAGTGCTTTAAAAATTAACTAATGACTTTAACTTTATGCATGAATATGCAGCTTTAAACAAATTAAAGTGTACTTACATTACAAAAGATGCAGTGACTTGTTCCTAGTGACTCTTTATCTGCATTTATCTGCTTTATCTGCATCTTTCAACTAAATGGAGAAAAAGAGGAAACATCAATGAATATCAGTGAAATATTGCATATATCAATACAATTTAAAATGTATTTTAAAATGAGTTTATCTCCAGTCTGTCCACACACCCATCTGAAGTGTGTGATGACCCTGAAGACCTCCATCAGCTGCTTCAGCAGTACAGGATTGAGACTGGAGCTCATCTCTGCGATCAGGACTAGATGGCAATCAATACTCAAAAGAGAGAAGACAAGCATCATGTTAATGGATTAAAACTAAAGTAAAAAAAAAAAAAGTAGTATATGGTTTAATATCTGAGAATGGAAAAGGGAGAAAAAATTATTTTTCACTTAAATATAACATAGGTTTGTATGAATGAATGTATATACAAATTAACTATACAGTCAAGAGAAAACAATTTAGGGCTGAAACGATTCCTCGATTAACTCGAGTAACTCAATTACAAAAAAATGATGTAGGCAAATTCCTCTGCCTCGAAGCCAATTTTAATTTATTTTAAATCTCATGTCAGGTTCTTTCGCAATGATTGTTTTGATGTGACACAACGTGTTATGTCACCCACAAAGTGGAAGGAGACACAGGCGCTGCATCCGAAATCTCATACTGCAAGGAGTCAGCAGTTTTTTTATTTAAGGCCGCGGGCAAACGTGAAGAGAACATCGTGGTGTGTCCATTGCAAGATAGAGCTGGCATACCACAACTAGGCAGTGTTGCCAACTTCTTTCAATGGAAAGTAGCTAAACCCTGCCTGAAAAGTCGCTAAATGTCGCTAGATGATGTCATATGCTAATTAGCATATTCATGACGTAAGTGCGTCATATTATCTTGCCCTTTCTGTGCTCATGTACTGCATTTTAAGGCAGCCAAAATTCTCAATAAAAGTTTTTTATTATATTTGAATGTTTCTGTTGTCAGACAACGGAATTAATATTATAATGACTGAAGCGCGTCTATTAAGACTACATAACCAGCTCTCAAAGATGTTAATCTCTGCACTAAAATTCTATTCACGACATTGTCTAATGAAATCACATACACATAAGATTAAGATAATGATTGTACTGTGATTTCGGCTATACTTGTATGTAAAATAGAGTTAGAAGCAACAGAATATATTTTTTCAACTGAAAGTGCTGCTCCTCTCTGCTCCTTGAACATAGCAGATGCAGAGAGAGAGAGAGGCGTGTGCGCACGCTGGGAGAAATAGAGAGAGAGAGAGAGAGAGAGAGAGAGAGAGAGAGAGACTTGACTTTGACAATCCTTTAATTTACCATTTTTCGGACAAATTACATAATTACATTACTACACATAATATAACTACACACAAATTCCACCACACCATACGTAATAAATATTACAATTTAAAAATTTTCTAAACACCTCACAGTTTAAAAACAGATCAGAAAAACAAACCATTCGTTGTTTAAGAGAAATAAAAACAATTAGAAATTAATTTGCAGAGAACCATCAATATCAATTTCACATAAACACTTTTCCACTCCCCAAGTATATTTAAATGTTTCTATGTCTTTAATCAGTTGATAGTACGCATGTTCCACCGTTAGCCTTGATTTGACTAAACCCTTTAAGATAGCCACTGCATCGGTTGACCCCACACCATTTAGTTTACCTTTACGTGACAGCCATATTGCCATTTTGGCCTGCCCAAACAAAAAGTTTAGCATCACGTGGATCTGCTTTCTATTTTTTTTATACATGGGTCCATAAATAAAAAATACAGGTGAGAACACTTCTCCTAAATTTCTACACCATTCTTCTATTTGAGATAGCAAAGCTTCAAGTCTACCACAGTAAAAAAACAAATGCAAAACAGTTTCTATTTGCCCACAAAATAGACATTCCTCCCCTACCTGTGGATCAATGTGTGCTCTGTATCTGTTTGTGGCTATTAAACCATGCACAATTCTCCACTGAAGGTCCCCGCACCTTTTTTCAATGGGAGGTTTGTACAAGGTCCCCCAGCTTCTTTTAGGGGAAGTGCCTGGTCCAAAATCCTCCTGCCATTTAGATTCTTTTAGTCCTTCTAAAGAGTTCATATGTGAGACTTTGACACATGTGACATACAGTGCTTTTTTCCCAGTTTCACTGAAAAGTTCCATTTCAGGAGTCTTGAAGGTAAGCAAAATCCCTTCCCTTTCTTGAAAAGCATTAAAAGCAGGTGCAATTTTTAACTCTGGGAAAGGAACATCTATATCTTCATTTGATGTCTCCAAACCACGTTTAAAATCCGTTGGCAAACGTTCAAAGAGCTCATTCAACAGTCTCTGTGTCAAGCGAATTGACCTCACCCCCAGCTTAGCGGCCAGCATCTCAGCAGACATCCATTCATTCGTTGTTATTAAATGTCCAATCTTTGTTATTCCAACATTCCTTAAAACAGTCCTCATTGTTGATGACTTCAAATTGTCCAAGTCCACAACAGGATTGTACAGCAGGGGTTCCTCTCTCATCCAAAGGCCTCTCACATCCTGGAGATTCCTTGATACATTTAATATTTTCCAGGCTTTCAACATAGACTGATAAAAAGGTGTCAGTCCAGACAAATCCATTCCTTGAGTGTCCATTAGAAAGAAATGTCGGTCTAGCCCCATATTGCCTGCTTTTCTTAAGAGGGCACAAGCTACTCCAGTCCAGCTTACATCTTTTCCATAAAGTAGTCTTTTTGCCGTCTGAAGCCTGAAAGTCTTTATTCTGCTTCTAATGTCCACCAATCCTTGGCCTCCTTCTTGTCTAGGTAGATTTAACGCAGATGCTCTCAGCCAATGTTGACCAGACCAGAAGAAATTCACCAGACGTTTTTGAACACTTTCCACCAATTCCTCAGGGGGTTCTAAGACAGTCATTTTATGCCATAAGGATGAGGCAACAAGGTTGTTGCAGACCAAAACTCTTCCCCTGTATGATAGCTGGGGGAGCAGCCAATGCCAGTGAGACAACCTTGCACTCACCTTTTCCATCAGGCCCTCCCAATTCTGTTTCTTATATTCCTCTCTACCTAAAAATACCCCTAAGTACTTTAACCCAGCCCTTCCCCACTGTAATCTAGCTGGAAGCTGCGGTCCATTATAATCCACACCACACCATAGTGCATCACTTTTATCCCAATTTACTTTGGCAGATGAAGCTTTCCCATAACTCAGCAAAATATCTTTTAAAACCTGAACATCATATCCATTTCTTAAAACCACAGTGATATCATCAGCATATGCTGAGATTTTCACACAATCATTACAATTTAGAACATTTGTCTGTAACCCCGTTAGCTTTTCTCTCAATTTACAGAGGAGAGGTTCAATGACCAAACTATATAGTTGCCCTGAGAGTGGGCATCCCTGTCTTATGCCTCTTTGTACCTTAACAGGAACACTTAGTCCACCCGCCATTTTTATCATACATGTGGCATTATTATACAACAATTTTATCAATGAAACAAACTTGTCTCCAAAACCAAAAGCCTTTAAAACCTTGAAAAGAAACTGGTGATCAACTCGATCAAAAGCCTTTTCCTGATCTAATGATAAAATTCCTATATCAACATTATTTTCCAAGGCATAATCAATAACATCACGCACTAAATGCAAATTATCAGTGATACATCTATCTTTTATACAATAGGATTGATCTTTGTGTATAATTCTGTGCATTATCTTGTTTAACCTGTTAGCCAAACACTTTGATATTAGTTTATATTCGGAACATAAAAGTGCAACCGGTCTCCAGTTCTTTATTAAGGTAAGATCACCTTTCTTGGGAAGTAGGGTTAAAACTGCTCGTTGACAGCTTTTAGGCATCAAACCTATTCGAAAAACTTCTTTTAGTACTTCGTGGAAATCAGTTCCAATTAAGGTCCAGAAGTGCTTATAAAACTCGCCAGGTAGACCATCTATACCTGGGGTACGACCTGAGGCAAGTCCTGATACCGCAGCACTTAATTCACCAAAGGTAAGTTCTGATTCCAAAGTTTTTTTATCTTCAGCGTTTAAACAGGGAAGGTTCTGTAAAAGTTCATTCTGGCTCTTCTCATCTGTGTTTTCAGCAGAATATAACTTAGAATAAAAGTCCACTGCCAATCTTCGCATTTCTACGGGATCGCTTGTATCATGACCATTACTGTTTTTCAAACTAAGCATTTTATTTTCTTGTACACTTTTATGTTCCAAGTTAAAAAAAAAAGAAGTAGGCCCATCCATATCTTTCAATAACATAAACCTGCTCCTCACAAGAGCACCCTTAACTTTCTCATTTAGAACAGAACTCAACTTTAATTTCTTATCACTCCACTCTTGTACATACGCATCAAGATCTCTCATCATGTTCTCTTCAATGACTAGAATTTCTTTCTCAATCCCTTCCAAAGTTCGTTTCAAACACAAAGTTGAGTAAGATGTATATTGTTGACAATATTCTCTTATATGTGTTTTACCAATTTCCCACCAGAGAATTATGTTTTCATATCTGCATTTTTCGCTTTTCCAAGTTTCCCAAAAATGCTTAAAGGATTCACAAAAAAACTTATCTTGAAGTAACTTTACATTAAAATGCCAATATGACCTCTTATTTCTTCTCGATATCAAAGTACAGTCAACAGTAATAAGCTTGTGATCAGTAAAATATGTGGGGATAATAGCTGTATGTACAACTCTATTTTTCATATTATTTGATAAATACAATCTATCTAAACGTGCAGCTGAAATTCTCCCCTCATTCACCTTTACCCAAGTATATTGTTTTACCATAGGATTGTTTTCTCTCCAACTATCCGTGAAGTTAGAAATTTTTACAATGTTAGCTAAAACCGTAGGTGACTGAAAATTAGGTTCTTCTCCATTTCTATCAAGAGATGGATCAAGTGTACAGTTCCAATCCCCTCCTAAAATGATCAAATCATTAACCTGCTGTTGTTTTAAGAAGATCTTCAATTTATTAAAAATATTTATCCTATCAGATCCAATATTAGGTGCATATATATTAACAAAAACAAAAAACAGACCATTTATATCAGCTCTAACTGCCAATAACCGTCCTGGTTCAATTTCTTTTTTTGACAGAATTCTAACTTTAGTGGTAGGAGAAAAAAGAATTGCAGCTCCTGCACTCAGGTTAGTCCCATGAGTAAGAACACACTCATTACCCCACCACAGTCGCCAGTCAACCTCATTATTCATATCACTATGAGTTTCTTGCAGGAAAATCACATCTAAATTTTTCAACCTGATAAATTCTATTATATTTCCTGCCTTCTTCCTATCCCTCATCCCATTAACATTTAAGGATCCCACCCGTAAAGTGTCCATCAGAAGAAGAGAGAGAAAAAAGACAGACAATAAGAAAAGCGTATTACCCATAGTGATTATTAGTTAGATTTTTTACCCCTCTTTGGTCCAAATTTTTCAGTTTTACCTTTATGTCGAATTGCAGTGATGTGTTTTCTTAGTCTAAAACGCTTCTGCTGTGAAAGCTCTTCATGATTGCTATGTCTCCTTGCCCACATAACAGATGTTATAAACTTCTCCAAGTCTGGAAAAAAATCACTAACTTCAACTTTTCTACCCTTCGTTTCATCAAGAAATTCACTGATTTCAGCCACAGTATACAAATCTTCCTTCGCCACTGTTGGCATATCTACACCTTCCACCCATTGATCATCATCTTTCATGCTATCATCTGTACATTGAGACATTCCATCCAACTCATCTACTGAGCCTTCCTCCACTGTTTGTACATCTGTCTGTGTCACATTCTCAACCACATCTTCAACTTCATGATTTGAATGCCTGACAACAGCATAACTACATCCAGCTTTCTCACCATCGCTTTCACTCACCTCATTATCCCCGATGATTCGTTCAGCAGGCCTTTTCTCTGTCACTTTTTTTCCTGCCGTTGTAATTTCCACGATATCCGAACTGTTGTTATCTTTTGACGATCCGCTCTCGGTTGAAACGACAGGCAAAGGCTGTTCATTGTCCACTTTTTTGTGCGGGCAATAGAAACGTTTGTGGCCCAAATTTCCACATTCGAAACACTTAAGATTATCAGTACTCGCATACAGCATATATGAACTTTCTCCATGACTCACGCGGAACGAAATCTCTAAAGTGCGCTCGGGAGAAGTGAGAAACATCAAAACCTGCCGCCTGAACGAAAGGACGTGTTTCAATGCCGTGTTTTTACATCCCAGCGGGATCATTCTAACTGGACTAGCAATTTTTCCATAACGAATCAACTCTTTAATGATGGCTTCATTTGAGATGAAAGGTGGCACGTTTGAAATTGTTACTTTCGTGGCCGGAGCCGCCAAGGGAGTCACAGGCACAAAAGTTTCATTGATCCAAATCCCGCTCTCTGTCAGCTGATTCACTAACTGTTCCGTTTTTAAAAACACTACAATCGCCTTGTTCATTCGTGATGCTGAGAGAATATTCTCAAAACCAATCAATTCTCCCACCACCACGAGAACATCCTCCACGCTAACACCGGGCTCGACCACACACCTGCACCCATTACGCATGGACACGTGTGGGTTTACCTGTGCAGTGTCAGATGCCATACCGTCACGCGACAAAAGCCGCGAGCGGCTAAAAATACAAAAGTACTTTTACTAAATAATAATTAAATTTAACACCAAAGAGGGGAACAAAGAAAAAATTAGATAAGAAGAAAAGTTTTTTCGCTCGCTCAAACCACCACACTCCACTCTTCCACCACACTCGCACATGCGCACCCTCTCGCTACCCAGCATGCAACACACCAGAGAGAGAGAGAGAGAGAGAGAGAGAGAGAGAGAGAGAGAGAGAGAGAGAGAGAGAGAGAGAGAGAGAGAGAGAGAGAGCTCGTGCGGCAGTACCGGAGAGTCTCAGAGACTAAATAAGGTCTGTCAAAAAAAGTCGCTAGATTTGTCGCTAGTCGCTTTTTTGGAAAATAATTGTTATAAATTGCTCATTTTATTGTTCTTTGTGGATTGTAACAGTACTCTGCACATGGCTTTAGTTCTTAGGTTTGATTTTACAGAGGTATGCCATTACATTTGTCAAGTTATTTGAACAGACATGCATGATTATTGTGTGTATATTATTATTATTATTTTTCAAGATGACATGATCAGGAGGTGGTGGTGTTCTGTTCTCCTGGACAGCTTCACTCCGCAAATGTATGTAGCTGTTTAAATGTTGCTACATGAAACATTACTCTGTACTATATCTAGCAATATACCTACCTCTTGACATTTGTTCTTTTAGAGCTCAACCACTGAGGGGAGGAACTTCACCATTCAAAAGACAATGTCTTCAGGCAGAGTCCAGCAAAGCAGGTTATTTGTGCACATACATTCATTAAGAACTAATAATTACATGTGTGTACATGCAGAGGTATTTTAGTTATTACAGCTACATAGTTGTTCAGATATGAAATTGGGATTATGTAGAAGTACTATATTGGTCAGCAACGTGGATTATTTCATATATAGCTATTAGTTAACATCAGCATCAAAGACTTTTGATGTCTTTTGAAAAATTCATCTTAATTCATTTTCAGACAGCAGCGAGTGTTTTAAATCAATCAATCAATCACCTTTATTTATATAGTGCTTTAAACAAAATACATTGCGTCAAAGCACTGAACAACATTCATTAGGAAAACAGTGTCTCAATAATGCAAAATGATAAAAAAGGCAGTTCATCATTGAATTCAGTGATGTCATCTCTGTTCAGTTTAAATAGTGTCTGTTTTTATTTGCAATCAAGTCAATGATATCGCTGTAGATGAAGTGACCCCAACTAAGCAAGCCAGAGGCGACAGCGGCAAGGAACCGAAACTCCATCGGTGACAGAATGGAGAAAAAAACCTTGGGAGAAACCAGGCTCAGTTGGGGGGTCAGTTCTCCTCTGACCAGACGAAACCAGTAGTTCAATTCCAGGCTGCAGCAAAGTCAGATTGTGCAGAAGAATCATCTGTTTCCTGTGGTCTTGTCCTGGTGCTCCTCTGAGACAAGGTCTTTACAGGGGATCTGTATCTGGGGCTCTAGTTGTCCTGGTCTCCGCTGTCTTTCAGGGCAGTAGAGGTCCTTTCTAGGTGCCGATCCACCATCTGGTCTGGATACGTACTGGATCCGGGTGACTGCAGTGACCCTCTGATCTGGATACAGACTGGATCTGGTGGCTACAGTGACCTCGGAATAAGAGAGAAACAAACAAATATTAGCGTAGATGCCATTCTTCTAATGATGTAGAAAGTACGGTGTTATGTGAAGTGTTTCCGGTTCCGGTTTACCTAATTAATGCAGCCTAAAAATCCTTTAACAGATTTGGATATTAAAAGCATATTAGTATGTTATGTGTAAGCCAGGTTAAAGAGATGGGTCTTTAATCTAGATTTAAACTGCAAGAGTGTGTCTGCCTCCCGAACAATGTTAGGTAGGTTATTCCAGAGTTTAGGCGCCAAGGAGGAGGAGATGACGACAGCCTTCACGTGGCCCCCTCCGTGAGTAGCAAGAAATGGTGCAAGACCAGCTTGCGAAACTAATGTCGCCAACCAGTCATCATCTAGCTGGCAGACCGAGGTGCAAGAGACCGAAGGGACATGGTGCGTCCATGTCAGGACGAGTGACCATCCCGACCATCGAGTACCAAGGTCTGTCGGTGTTCCAACTTAATGTAGAGGGCCTTACCACCGCCAAAATGGAAGTCATCTACCACCTCGCTGACTCCCACAAAGTAGCAGCCGTCCTCCTCCAGGAGACACACCGTGACAGTGATAACATCCTCAAGCTGCCCGGTTTCCAGCTTGCTGGGTCTACCCACAGCAAACAGCACGGACTTGCAACCTTTGTAAGGAACAACCTTAGTTGGACAGCCACTGGCCAATCTCCACCAGGCTCGAGTATCGAATGGCTGTCCACTTAGGTGCAGACCACAACGGTTGTCAATGTCTACAAGCCCCCACCATCAATGCTGACCATGGCATCACTTCCACCGGCACCTGCACCCGCCATCTATGCAGGGGACTTTAACTGCCAACACATAGATTGGGGTTACAGCCATACTACACCAAATGGAGAGATATTAAGCCAATGGGCCTCCAGTGCCAATGCGTTGCTGCTGTTCGACCCCAAAGAACCTCCAAGCTTCTTTTCAGCACGCTGGAATACCCACACCAACCCGGACCTGGCTTTCGTTGTGTGGCACACGGCTCAAAAGCCAGAGAGACGTGTCCTGGATAGATTCCCCCGCTCACACCACCGACCGTCCATCATAAAGGTCCCATCCCTGGTGCAGGCAGTTGTAGGGAAACCCGTCAGGAGATGGAACTTTCGTAAGGCAAATTGGCAGTCATTCACTGAGGAGACAGAAAAAGCATCATTCTGTCTCCCAGATCCAGACAACGCTGATGTGGATGCTGGGTATGCAGCTTACTGCAGAGTACTCCTTGGGGCAGCAAGGAAAACCATCCCCCGTGGCTTTAACACAAATTACATCCCGGGCTGGGATGGAGAATGCAGCCACCTCCTGCATGTCCACCAGCAGGCAAGCTCCAGGGAGGAAGTTGAAGAATCTGCAACGGTACTTCTGCAGAAGCTAGATGCCACCCGTAGGTCAAGGTGGATAGAAGTAGTTCAGTCAATTGACTTCACCCACTCCAGCCGTAAGGCATGGCGGGCAATAAACCAGCTGACAGGTAGAACACCATCGACCTCCCGGTGCCCAATAACAGCAAATGCCATCGCATCCCAGCTCCTTAACCCTCTGGAGTCTAAGGGTATTTTTGGGGCCTTGAGAAGTTTTGTCATGCCCTGACATTTGTGCTTTTTTCAGTTTCTTATAAATATCTAAATGGGTAAAGTCTAATATCACTGTAATCAGCACAAACTGGGCTATAATAATATGTTAAATGCATGCATGTACATGATTGTATTTTTGAGAAAAAAAATGTTATGCATGGTTAGTGAAAAACTAAAAATGTTAAATCACTTGAATAAGGCAATAAAACACATACATAAAATTGGTTGCCGGAAAAGTTGAGAACTGGAGCTTGTAGCCTAGAATTTTTCTTTCTGAATGATGTGAAAATCATCTTGTTTACTCACTCACAGAAAACAATATATTGATTTAAATTTTCTAAAACACTTTTTGTTGGTAAAAGTCATATGCGAGTAGGCGTCAACTATCATGAATATCATTGTGATTTACACCTGAGAAGACAAAGGCCTGCATAATGAGCCTCTCATTCAACTGTGCCACTCTGAGGGCAAATATTTTGGCATCCTTTCTCTAGTCACACAATCCTTCAGAAATCCTTTTAACAATCTTATTTTCTACCAAATAAACCCCATTTATTATCATTATTATTATTAATGTTGAAAAGAGCTGATAATATTTTTCAGGTTTTTTTTAGGGGGAATAAATCGAAAGAACTGCATTGTTTTTACATTTGTTAGAGTTATCTCTATTTGTCACATTTATATTATTTACATCAAGCTTTTGAATGGTATAGTATTGTATATTGTTATTGAAACTTCATAATGTTTCACTTGATTATACATTTAGTCAGGAATTATAGTTTGGAAAAAGTATTTGGAAAAAGTCTAACTAGTAAAATGTTTACACGTTATGTGAAAACTAGTACAAATAAATAAAAAGAGACTTACTCATGTTTATGATCTCTGCTGAATAAAGCGCTTCGTTCTTTTTTCTGAGGAAATCCATTTCTCAAATCCTCAACCACATCACATCTTTTTGGGGTGAATTATGTCTTATTCCTCTCATCGCGAAGCAAACAGTAAAATAAAATAAAAACTTGAAGAATAGTCTCGCTGCTTTTTCTTCTGTGTGGGCGTATTCAAGCCGCGCGCTTCAGTTTGAATCTGAATAGCGCGTTAAGCGCGGGGGCGTGGTCACATTAGATATAATGAGCGGAGATATGAAAAACAGATATTGCGTTGTTTTCATATGGATTACTTTATCTCAGAATATTTGTTTTCGGCAGCACTTGTTTAGTTTAAAAGTAGACATTCCAGGCTTTCTATAGATATCTCTCTCATGTCTCTTCGTTGAGTATTCACGGAGTTACAGTTCATTTTAATGAAATGTTTGTACATGACGATCAGCGGAGATAAAGACTGTAGACAGCGCACCTTGTTTGTTATCTTTATTTTATAAGTGCACAAAGGTTTTTTGTTATTATGTCTGTATCCAAAAAAAACTAGACCCTTTACAGATTCGATAGATGTATTGCTCTTATCTGTACGATTAAAACTGAGAGTGTAATTTAAGTTCTTTTCAGGGTTATCAGGTGAAAACGACTCAAAACGCATATATGCGTTAATCGACTCGAAAGGGTTAAGAACAGCTGTTTCCCTGATGCTGATAAGAACTTTGCCCGCACAATATCACACCAGGTGACTTCCCTGTATAGAGCAGCTAGTGTGGACGCCAACTTGTCAGGGGAATTTACAACAGCTGAACTCCAGACTGCCTTGAGTAAGACCAAACAAGGGAAAGCACCAGGCCATGATTACATCCACCCTGAGTTTGTGACTCACCAGAGTGTAAGAACATCTGTATGGCTCTGCTCATTCTACTCGACATGCCTTCGGAGGTCCATGCTCCCGAAGATATGGCGCCGCGCTGCTGTTATAGCCCTTCCAAAACCAAACAAGCCTGCGGAAGACCCCAAATCCTACCGACCCATCTCACTGCTCTGTGTTCCATTTAAAACCCTGGAGAGGCTGATCTATAATCGTATCGAGCCAATAGTGGACCCTCAACTCCCACGGGAACAAGCTGGCTTCCGGCGCGGTCGGTCAACGGTTGACCAGGTGACACTGCTCACCCAAGACATTGAGGACAGCTTTCAGGAAAAACAGAAGGCTGGAGTAGTGTTGCTTGATCTTACAACCACTTACGATACCGTTTGGCACCGCGGACTCCACCTAAAGCTACTAAAGATCATTCCCGACCGGCACATGGTGAAGTTCATCATTGAGATGGTGACGAACCGCAGCTTCACCTTAAAGACAAGTGACGGTCAATACAGCAGGCTTAGAAGGCTGAGGAATGGTGTTCCGCAGGGATCTGTCCTTGCACCGATGTTATTCAATATCTACATCCATGACTTACCGGAAACAACATCCCGGAAATATGGTTACGCTGACGACCTGGCCATTATGATGAGACAACAAACATGGGAGCAGATACAGGCCAGCCTAAACCAGGACATGGACACCTTGGCAGCCTACCTGCGTGAGTGGCGTTTACAGCTCAGCATCGGCAAGACAGTTGTAGCAGCTTACCACCTGAACAACAGTGAGGCCAGACGGGAACTGGACATATTCGTTAATAACAAGCGTCTTGAGTTCCAGCAAGCCCCACGGTACCTTGGCGTACGCCTGGATAGATCTCTAACATTCAAACAACACCTTGAAGAAGTGACGGCCAAAGTGTCATCAAGGGTGGCAATAATTCGACGTCTCGTTGGTACTAGCTGGGGTGCAACTGCCAAGGTGCTTCGAATATCAACAGTAGCTCTCGTCTTCTCCACAGCTGAATACTGTGCCCCAGCCTGGTGCAGAAGCCCACACGCCAGGAAAGTCGACACTGCCATAAACACCGCCCTTCGGACTATAACTGGCTGCCTGAATTCTACCCCTGTCTACCATCTGCCAACACTAGCAGGAATTGCCCCGGCCGGCCTCCGACGAGAGGCTGCTACCCTCGCTCTTGCAAGGAAAGCCCAAAGATGCAACTGGCATATCCTGCACGATACCACCACAACAGCACTGCCTCCTCATAGACTGAAGTCCCGCCACCCGTACAACAAGGCGGCACAAGACCTGCTCAGGTCCATCCCTGAGGACCTGTCTACAGAGGCATGGCTCGCGGCAGCTTGGAAGCAGGAGTGGGAGTCAGCAGGACCCTCACGAATCCACCGTTACATCTTTGACCCTGGAGGCGGTCTTGAAGGAGAGGATCTGCCACGTCGGCAATGGACTCTGCTAAACCGCCTGCGAACTGGGGTGGGACGTTACAAAGCATCGATGAGGAAGTGGGGCCTGGAGGACAGAGCAGTGTGTGAGTGTGACCGCTCCGCCAGAGCAGACCGCTGAGCACATAATCACCACCTGTCCACTGTATAAACCACCTTCGGAGGCCGGCCTCTTCGACGTGGGACCTGAGATGAGAACGTGGCTGAGTTCTACTGAGCTGGACATTTGATGACGACACACGAAAGAAGAAGAAGAAGAAGGCGCCAAATAGGAAAAGGACCTGCCGCCCGCAGTTGATTTTGATATTCTAGGTATTATCAAATTGCCTGAGTTTTGAGAACGTAGAGGAGTATAATGTAAAAGGAGCTCATTCAAATAGTGAGGTGCTAAACCATTCAGGGCTTTATAAGTAATAAGCAATATTTTAAAATCTATACAATGTTTGATAGGGAGCCAGTGCAGTGTTGACAGGACCGGGCTAATATGGTCATACTTCCTGGTTCTAGTAAGAACTCTTGCTGCTGCATTTTGGACTAGCTGTAGTTTGTTTACTAAGCGTGCAGAACAACCACCCAATAAAGCATTACAATAATCTAACCTTGAGGTCATAAATGCGTGGATTAACATTTCTGCATTTGACATCGAGAGCATAGGCCGTAATTTAGTTATATTTTTGAGATGGAAAAATGCAGTTTTACAAGTGCTAGAAACGTGGCTTTCTAAGGAAAGATTGCGATCAAATAGCACACCTAGGTTCCTAAAGCCGCGTTTCCACCGCAGGAACTAGGGACTTTGGCCTGGTACTTTGTGTGTTTCCACCGCAGGAACCAGGAACTAAATAAAGTTCCGGGTAAAAAAATGCCCCTCAGAAAGTCCCTGCTGGCGAGGTGGTACTTTTTCAAAGTTCCGGAACTTTCGGGGGCAGGACTTTGGCGCTAAACATTCTGATTGGTTGAGTTCAACCACCATTTATTCGGATCAACATTTTCAAAATATTACTGTTATTGTGTCATGAAATGTAATTTTAAAAGTATTTCAGGCGAGAATGTAGTTGTTTAAAACTCAAATCTGTTGTTTATTCATAAAGACGGCGCCTATTTAAAAATTTGTTAAATAGTGTTTAGTGGTTTGATTTTTAGTGTTTAGTGGTTAAATTTGTTTAGTGGTTATTAAAAAATTTATATATATATAAATTTTTTTTTTATATTACTGTTATTGTGTCATGAAATGTAATTTTGAAAGTATTTCAGGCAAGAATGTAGTTGTTTAAAACTAAAATCTGTGGTTTATTTATAAAGACAGCGCCTATTTAAAATGTGTTTCTCCGATCTCAGAGACGGTGAGCTCCACTCGATCAGCGGGAGCTCAGTCCTCATGTATCCGCAGAGAGCAGCCTCTCCTGGGATAGACCTTCTGATATGTGCCGCTGGCTCTGATGTGTCTTTAGTGGTTAAACATAACATATAATTCAGCTGCGGGGTAAATCTAACAGGTTTTCTTTGGTCTATATTCAATTTATCTACATGTTAAAATGAAAATAAAAAAGGCAAATTTATATAGTATTTTGTTTCATTGTAATGGCTGCATATACACATATCTCTTAACTAAGTACATTTCTGCAGCTGTTATTATGCTTAAATGAAAACCAAAGGAGGCAGTGGTATTTGATATCCTATTTCGTTTTATTGTAAATATACAGTAAGGAAAATTGCAGTAGCCAAGATGAGCTGACTGAAGTTATCAAGTACGCTGCTGTTTATAGATTTACCGGACTTGCGTTGTCAGGGACATCACACTTCCCAGTCGAATGCACAAAGTCTGAACTAACTACCGATGATGCACGTCCAAAATCAGCGTACTTTTTTTTTAATTTTTTTTTATCAGCGGTACTTTGTATTGAGAAACGCGCGCGGACCTACGTCACCAGTCATTTGCATAATCTTCCCGGTACTTTACACCGCGGTGGAAACGCAGAAAGAAAAGGTCTGGGTGGAAAAAAGTTCCTGGAAAAAAAAGTTCCTGGTAAAAATGTTCCGGGTAATTTCGGTGGAAACGCGGCATAACTGATGACGAAGAATTGACAGAGCAACCATCAAGTCTTAGAAAATGTTCTAGGTTATTACAAGCAGAGTTTTTACTATCGACTATGCATTCCATTAGTTTTTCAAATTGGTGTGTTTCACCGGGCCGCAAAGAAATATAGAGCTGAGTATCATCAGCATAACAGTGAAAGCTAACACCATGTTTCCTGATGATATCTCCCAAGGGTAACATATAAAGCGTGAAGAGTAGCGGCCCTAGTACTGAGCCTTGAGGTACTCCATACTGCACTTATGATCGATATGATACATCTTCATTCACTGCTACGAACTGATGGCGGTCATATAAGTACAATTTAAACCATGCTAATGCACTTCCACTGAAGCCAATAAAGTGTTCAAGTCTATGCAAAAGAATGTTGTGGTCAATTGTGTCAAACGCAGCACTAAGATCCAATAAAACTAATAGAGAGATACACCCACGATCAGATGATAAGAGCAGATCATTTGTAACTCTAAGGAGAAGAGTCTCAGTACTATGAGACGGTCTAAATCCTGACTGGAAATCCTCACATATACCATTTTTCTCTAAGAAGGAATATAATTGTGAGGATACCACCTTTTCTAGTATCTTGGACAGAAAAGGGAGATTCGAGATTGGTCTATAATTAACTAGTTCTTTGGGGTCAAGTTGTGTTTTTTTGATGAGAGGCTTAATAACAGCCAGTTTGAAGGTTTTGGGGACATATCCTAATGACAATGAGGAATTAATAATAGTCAGAACAGGATCTATGACTTCTGGAAGCACCTCTTTTAGGAGCTTAGATGGTATAGGGTCTAACATACATGTTGTTGGTTTAGATGATTTAACAAGTTTATACAATTCTTCCTCTCCTATAGTAGAGAATGAGTGGAACTGTTCCTCAGGGGGTCTAGTCTGATGTGATACTGTAGCTGACGGCTGAATGGTTGCAATTTTATCTCTAATAGTATCGATTTTAGAAGTAAAGTAGTTCATAAAGTCATTACTGTTGTGGTGTTGGGAAATGTCAACACTTGTTGAGGCTTTATTTTTCGTTAATTTAGCCACTGTATTGAATAAATACCTGGGGTTATGTTTGTTTTCTTCTAAAAGAGAAGAAAAGTAATCAGATCTAGCAGTTTTTAATGCTTTTCTATAGGATATGCTACTTTCCCGCCAAGCAATACGAAATACCTCTAGTTTTGTTTTCCTCCAGCTGCGCTCAATTTTTCGGGCTGCTCTCTTTAGGGTGCGAGTATGCTAATTATACCATGGTGTCAAACTGTTTTCCTTAACCTTCCTTAAGCGTAAAGGAGCAACTGTATTTAAAGTGCTAGAAAAGAGAGAGTCCATAGTTTCTGTTACATCATCAAGTTGTTCTGAGGTTTTGGATATGCTAAGGAATTTGGATATATCAGGAAGATAACTTAAAAAGCAGTCTTTTGTGGTAGAAGTGATGGTCCTTCCATACTTGTAACAAGAAGTGGTTCTTCCATACTTGTAACAAGAAGTAGAATTTACAATTTTGGCTATATGAAGTTTACACAGATCTGAGATATCATCACTTGGCTGAATATTTTCAACACTATCAACATCAATTCCATGGGACAGTATTAAATCTAGAGTATGATTTCGACAATGAGTAGGTCCTGAAACATGTTGTCTAACACCAATAGAGTTCAGAATGTCTAGAAATGCTGATCCCAATGCATCTTTTTCATTATTGACATGGATATTAAAATCACCAACTATTAAAACTTTATCTGCAGCCAGAACTAACTCGGCTGTAAAATCACCAAACTCTTTAATAAAGTCTGTATGGTGGCCTGGTGGCCTGTATACAGTAGCCAGTACAAACATAACAGGGGATTTATCATTAACATTGGTTTCTCTGGATAATGTTATATGAAGCACCATTACTTCAAACGAGTTATACTTGAAGACTGCCCTCTGAGAAATCCTGAAAACATTGTTATCAATTGAAGCAACTCCTCCCCCTTTGCCTTTTAGACGCGGCTCATGTTTATAACAGTAATCTTGGGGGGTGGACTCATTTAAAATAATGTAATCATCAGGTTTTAGCCAAGTTTCTGTCAAACAGAGCACATCTATATTATGATCATTTATCATATTATTTACAAAAAGTGTTTTCGTAGAAATGGATCTGATATTCAATAAGCCAATCTTTATCATTTGTTTATCCATATTGCATTTGTTTTTTATTTGTTGAACCTCAATTAAATTGTTAACCTTAACTTGGTTTGGACGTTTTTTGTATTTTCTAGTTCGGGGAACAGACACAGTCTCTATAGTGTGATATCTAGGTGAAAGAGTCTCTATGTGCTGAGAATTAACTGACCTCTGTGACGGGAGGCAGCTAGCAGACGGTCGGTTTAGCCAGTCTGTCTGCTTCCTGACCTGGGCCCCAGTTAGTCAAGTATAAACACTAAGACTATTTGCCATATTTCTAGAGAGAAGAGTGGCGCCACCCCAGGAGGGATGGAGACCATCTCTTTTAAACAGGTCAGGTCTGCTCCAAAAGCTCGTCCAATTGTCTATGAAACCTATGTTATTCTGTGGGCACCACTTAGACATCCAGCCATTGAGTGATGACAATCTGCTATGCATCTCATCACCACGGTAAGCAGGGAGGGGACCAGAGCATATTACAGTGTCTGACATCGTGCTTGCAAGTTCACACACCTCTTTAAAGTTATTTTTAGTGATCTCCGACTGGCGAAGTCGAACATCATTAGCGCCGGCATGAATAACAATCTTACTGTATTTACGCTTAGCATTAGCCAGCACTTTTAAATTTGCCAAGATGTCAGGCGCTCTGGCTCCCGGTAAACATTTGACTATGGTGGCTGGTGTCTCTATATTCACGTTCCGTACAATAGAATCGCCAATAACTAGAGCACTTTCATCAGGTTTCTCAGTGGGTGCATCACTGAGTGGGGAGAACCTGTTTAATGTTTTGATCGGAACAGAAGAGCGGTGTTTTGACCCACGACTACGCTGCCTCACCGTCACCCAGTTGCCCTGCTGCAGGAGCTCTGCTGGAACCGGACAATGTACAGGAATCCCTGAGCTAGACGCATCCAAAGCCATATCTAGAGCCCTAACATTCTTACTGTCCTCAATTAAAGTTTAGATGCATGTCTCTAATTCTGAAATCTTCTCTGTCAGCCTAACTGTTTCCCTGCATTTATCACATGTGAATCCCTCATCAGCGACAGAGATAGATAAACTGTACATGTGGCAAGAGCTGCAAATAACAATAGCAGGAGAAGCCATTACTCACCGTGCTTGATGAAATATTCTTACTGCAGTTGTTTGATGAACTTGTGAAAAACTCTGCTTGCGATCTAAGGTGGATTTTTTTCACCATATAAGACAGAAATATTTATATTCAATGTAAAAGATCTTAATGTGGATCATGCATACAAATATATACAAATATCTCACTGGATTATTACAATTAATGGCAAAATGAATGTGTGAAAATGTAAACTAATATATCCTACTGACACACTACAGCAAAATATATAAATAATTGGCTTAAAACTATTTTTTTCAATGTGAAAATACTAACATGGCTAATACTTCTGCACAGTACTGTATATATTAACATTTTATTAGTGGTATTATAAAGAATGAGTATGCAGTTGTGACAACAATCTATAGAGTTTGTTTAAAGCAAGGTTGTCTGTATTCACTGTTTATATAATGTTTAATAACTTTTATATACATGTATAAATAAACCTATGTATGTTTTTGAACAGCTTCCCCTGGAAATCCTCAGTGAGGTTATTTTGTCAGCGGGTGACTCTGCATATTTGACACTTTCTCTGGTTTGCAGATGGTTTAGGGATGTGCACACTCAAGAAGTTTTTCGGAAAGCGGCACACTTTGCCTGGCTAGACAGTAAGATTTCCCCCTGTTTAATGCTCATTCTCCAATTGAATTTTGTAGTACGAGGCTGTTAATTTTTTTTATTATTATTATCTTTCCTGTATTTTGTCTTTACACTATAACAGTGATCCTCAAATCTGGCTTGCGAGATCCACTTTCCGGGGAAGTTTAGCTCTAACCCTAATCAAACACACATGAGTTTGCTAATCAGTTTCTTCAGGATCATTAGAATATCACAGGCGGGTGTGTTTAATTAGAGTCGGAGCTAAACTCTGCAGGAAACTGGATCTCGCGAGCCAGATTTGAGGATCACTGCACTATAAGTTGTGTCCAACTGGAAGAATGCTCCTCCTGTCTCCTGACTGGAACGAGTTCAGACGGATGTACAGCATCAGGGAACGCTTGCAGTGCAGAGCCCTTTTCAAGGTTAACCCACCAGGGTACAGGGAAGAGGCCGGCGTGGTGATCTTCTGGGCTTTTGTTTACACAGGATTTTGTTCCAAGGACTGAAACACATTTGTGTGTTAAGTCATTGAAGGGAAATAGAGAATGAACTGAGATCAACTGGTTTTTGATGTATTAATTGATGTCATTTAAAGTTAAACTTTGCAGTGTATAATGTTTTAATAAAAAAGCTATGGCAAACACGTGCATGACAACAGGTTTCACTCATTTACATCCATGGGCGTAGGTTTAGGGTGGGACGCTAGGTACTAGTCCCTATCAATATTTTGAGATGACAAATTTGTCCCCACCAATATTTAGCAAGCTCCTTTGCACTGCTATTTGGATCGATACTAACGGCCAGGACGACGACAGTACAAGAAACGCCGTAATTTGATTTGCGGCGGGGTATCTGACAGGCTACAGGCGCGTGCCGGGACTACTTTTGTGCTTGCACTAGCAGCGAGCGGGTGGTTTGTGTGTGCGCGCATGTTGACGACGCCGACGGTAAGTTACCAGGGCTGTCTCTCTGCCACATTCAAAGGCCAGAGTAAAAACATTTTAGTATTCTGTTTTTTTTGCCCCTTTTTGTACTTTGTAGATGCAACCCAAGAAGAAGAAAGAGGGCATAAGAAGCTTTTTCATAAAGCAGAGTCAGAGTGTAAGTAGGCAAAATAACTAGCTAGCCACACAAATAAACTAGCAGCTGGGGACTACGGACGAAAATTAGCCTCTGGCTAAATCTGGTGCAATGCATGAAATGTGAATTTTATGTTAAAAATTGTGCATGGTCCAGTTATAAAAAAAAATCAAAAAGTAGTGACTGACCAGTCACTAATCAATGTTATCTAGTTAAACAATGATAAAATATTAGAATATGATCTGTAGAATATGACTGTAGAATATGATTTTATTCTAATGTTAATCTAGCTTACTGCTAGTCTCATACAGACAAACTAACACACAGATTAACATACATTTCAACACATTAATCCACAAAACCATGCCCCCTTCATATTTAAATTGCTCTGAAATATAAACATGATGCGTTGAATGCATACTGATATGTGACATATCTGACGTGTATTTGCCTTAATAATGTAACTGTATGTCATGTACATCAAGAGGCCCTTGACAAAGTGGACCTTAATGATGTAGGCCAACAGTTTGTATCTGTAAATGAAAGACGTAGGCATCTGTTTGGAAAGTTTAGATAAAAAGAAGGAATCAAGAAAATGCTGTAAAATGTGGAAAGTAGCCATAATGGAGTTATACTTATAAGTAGAATAAAGATTTTTTTTGCTTTTTTTTGGTTTATTATTATGCTCCAAAAGTTATCAAAGTCTACCTCTTGCAACAGTGTTTTTTGTAAGTATAAATAGGCTACTTTACTGACATAGTAAATTATGTTAGTTTGTTAATAAACCATATGGTTGTTCAGCATTTCACATTCCCAGGTATTAATGTGAGTGTAATGGAGGGTAACTAGTGTTTATAACAGAAAAGGGTTGTTATATTTATTTATTTAGATTTGTTTCCTTGTGGCAGAGTATTTTTTCTTAGTGTAAATACTAATGTACATAATTTATGTTAATTTGGTTGTATAGCATTACACAGTCTCAGGTTTTTATTTTTTATTTTTTAAGAGTGCATTTTTGAGATTATACAGTTATACTAGCTCTTTAGGGACAGTATACAGGATGGTATATCAGGATCAGGATACAATATAATGAGATGAAGTAGATTCACTTCTGTATTGTGATATTCTGGGGGGGGGGGGTATGGGGGTATCCCCACCAAAGCTGAGACCAAACCTACGCCCATGTTTACATCAGTCTATCATTCTTTAAGGTTTCTCATATTTGATGGTAACATCATTTGCTATGCATTGCTCATAATTAATTTTTAATTTAGTTGTGACAGTTCGGTGTAATATTTATTCAATTACCAATTATTTTATAAAGTGTTTAAAGGGGTGATTAAATGTATTATGTTTTTATATAGAAGAGGGTAACTAAATAAATTCAGGATTATTGAGGTTTTCAGTAGTGCAGTTCAGAAAACAAATAACAAAGTGACGAGTGTTTTTGGGCAAGTTCTTTAGAACCTGTATAGTTACTTCCTTGCAAAAAGTAACCATGGGTTTATTGTAGTAAAAATATTTGTTGGCATATTAATTACCATGTGCTGTAATTATAAAAGAGACTGGTGACAATTTGTTACACACACACACACACACACATATATGTATGTATGTGTATATATATATATATATATATACACATATATGTATGTATGTGTATATATATATATATATATATATATATATATATATATATATATATATATATATATATATAATTTGAATGTATAA
The DNA here is from genome assembly GCF_003368295.1 of Carassius auratus. Taxonomy (NCBI): domain Eukaryota; kingdom Metazoa; phylum Chordata; class Actinopteri; order Cypriniformes; family Cyprinidae; genus Carassius; species Carassius auratus. The sequence continues at coordinate 510,921 of NW_020525272.1, forward strand.
ATCAAGGTACTCCATGACTATCAACATAACCATACTTCGCATTATTGCCGTGTCATTTTCAAAAACCAGCGAGTAATGCTGAGGTAGCGTCTACAGCCGTTGAGGGAGTAGACCATTTATTTCTGTTCGTTGTAATCCAAAACTCTTTGTATTTATACAGGATGTTGTGGAAACGCAACAATAAATGCAAAAACACAACATTTATATTTGCTTTTTAATTTATATTAAAAATGTATTAATCTGAGTGTCTACTTCCGCATTCCAATCCTGCTCACAGCGTCATAATTCTCTATACCAATAAGCTGTAAAATCGTCACTCATCTGTACACCAATAAGCTCATCTTAATCATAAACCAATAACCGCTGAGGTGGGCGGGGCGACACGTGTCGCTCCACCCCAACGTGTCGCCCCGCCTCATCGTCCAGACTGCACTCTGGGCTACTTGCATCCGTGTGTCTTAATTTGATTAATTAAAAATCTATTTTAACCATTTTCAACCGTTGCTGTATTGTGGGGTGTAACACATAATCGCCATGGGGAAAATAAAATGAGAATGGATTAACTTTACACTGCTTTCCTGCTTGGAGGCGCGACGGAGACCATAACATCTGAATATTAGTTTATATAGCTTAAGTTAACATTGAAAATAAGGGAAATTTCTCGAGCTACTCATCCAAAATACGGGAAATTTCAACATTCATCTTTTTGTTGCTATCCCTCTGCTGACTGCAAAAATTTGTACTATAAAACTGCTGCATTAACTAACGTTAAGCGATTTGTGAAGCTAGGTCTAACGTGACTTTAGTTACAGATTAGCGTAAAATCGTGCTCTCACAACAACCACGTTATCTTAAAAAGCCCAACATCAAGCTAAGGTTGCTTTCAAGTAAGAAAAACGATGCTTTGAAAACATCTGTTTTGCTGGAAGGACAAGGAGTAGCAACAGGACAACAGCACAGAGACTTGACAGGTCTGATGGAGGGGCTAACGTGATATTTTACAGGAAAATAATAAAACGGGAAGACAGCGGGAAAACAGCTAAAATACGTGAGAACCCCGGAAAAACGGGAGGGTGGACAGCTACTAACTACACTTTTGAAACACATTGTTAAAAGTCCATGTGTGAATGGTTGTTAGCACTAACGGTTACTAAACTAGCAGCTAGGTAACGTTAGAGCGCAGCTTACCGGATTACTAATACTGTTTGCCGATGATTTGCAGCTCCTGAACCCATCCATTTGTGAACTATACATGAGACTTGACTTGTAGCTTCGGAACTTTTCTGAAGTGTAGGCGCTCACAAAACAAACAAGGTAGCTGAAGATATCTGTAATGCAAAAGTGCGGCAACAAGTCTCCGTCGGTACTCCACTATTTGTTGGGAATTTCATATGGATCCAAACCGTTAATAGTGCCGATTGTGTCCATATACCGGTCCCTGGCATCCCTATTTAGCGTATCCCTATAAATCCCAGAACCTTTTCGCTATTTTGACATCTTTTTTTCTTTCTCCCAACTCTGCTCTTCTAGTTCAACTTGGTGTATGTTTACATTCGCGAAGCTGGCAACATGGCCGCCACGTCCCAGAATGCAACTCGGCGCCCAAACCCTATTTACAGTTAAACGCGGAATGGCAGGATTTGCCAAATTTTTTATGAATTCCTCAAAAATAGGTCATTGCACTTACATCAAATCACGATATGGACTAATATCTGTAAATATTAGGCCAGAACAGACTATTTAAATATGAATCCTGCATGTTCTGCGTGTCTCTGTTAATGAATGGAGCAGAAGCGTGTCTTCCTTTGTCACACACACTGAAGGATCTAAGGACGTGAACACATGAACAACATCTCCAGAACTGCTCTGACAGTCACTTCATGAGCATTTGACCGTTTGATTTGAGTAAAAGTAGCGTCACATCACATACACAGAACTGTAAAGGTACGTCAACCCTTCAAAATAAAAGTCCTGTATTACTATTGTTCAGCAGAATGTCCATAGCTTACTACTAAAAAAAAATAATATTTTTTTTTTTTAGGTTTAATTACACAACATTTTTTCCATTTTTTTATTTTTAATAGTAAATACCCTGTGTTTACCAAAAAATTAAGTTTGCTTAATTTTCAATAATTAAAGGTAAATTAAATTAATGTTTTGTATGTTTAATGTAAACAATCTATTAAGACTGTGTCTGTATCCCAAATAGTGAGGTCAAAATATAAATTTAATATAGGATCTAGAAAAAAATCTTATCGTGATTAAACCAGAAACATGTAAAGTAAATTAACAAAAACAATCTTTAAAGTTTGGGCTCATATATATTAGATCACTCACACCCAAAGCAGTTATTGTAAATTAAATGATCACAGATAGTTTTGCTTGACTGAAACCTGGCTAAAACCAAATTATTATTTTGGTCTAAATGAGTCGACTCCACCAAACTACTGCTATAAGCATGAGCCCCGTCAGACTGGTCAACAATATATAGTGATATTCTCAATGTTACCTAGAAAACATGATACAGGTTTAACTGTTTTGAAATACTTCTGCTAAATGTTACACTATCAGATATGCAATAGAAATCTAATGTATCTCTTGCTCTGGCTACTGTTTATAGACCACCAGGGCCATATACAGAATTCCGAAAAGAACTAGCAGATTTCCTCTCAGACCTTCTGTTTACAGTTGATAAGGCGCTAATCATGGGAGATTTTAATATTCACGTTGATAATACAAATGATGCATAAGGACTTGCGTTTACCGACCTAATAAACTCTTTTGGAGTCAAGCAAAATGTCACCGGGCCCACTCATCGTTTTAATCATACACTAGATTTAATTATATCGCATGGAATTGATCTTACTGCTATAGATATTGTACCTCAAAGTGATGATGTTACAGACCATTTCCTTGTATCGTGCATGCTGCGTATAACTGATATTAACTATATGTCTCAGCGTTACCGTCTGGGCAGAACTATTGTTCCAACCACCAAAGACAGATTCGCAAATAACCTGCCTGATCTATCTCAACTGCTATTTGTACCCAAAAATACACATGAACTAGATGAAATGACTGGCAACATGGGCACTATTTTCTCTAATACATTAGAAGCTGTTGCCCCCATCAAATTGAAAAAGGTTAGAGAAAAACGTACTGTGCCATGGTATAACAGTAATACTCACTCTCTCAAGAAAGTAACTCGTAGTCTTGAACACAAATGGAGAAAAACTAACTTAGAAGTTTTTAGAATTGCATGGAAATACAGTATGTCCAGCTATAGACAGGCTCTAAAAACTGCTAAAACAACCAAAACAATCCAAGGTTTTTATTTGGCACAGTGGCTAAATTAACAAATTACCAGACGCCACCTGATTCAAATAGTAATGACTTCATGAATTTCTTCACTGATAAAATAGATAACATTAGAAATACAATAGCGAATGTAGATTCTATAGCATCTAACACTTCAGTTTCATCCATTGCACCCAAAGATAAACTGCAGTGCTTTACAACTATAGGACAGGAAGAGCTAAATAAACTTATCACTGTATCTAAACCAACAACATGTTTATTAGATCCTGTACCCACTAAATTACTGAAAGAGTTGTTACCTGTAGCCGAAGAACCGCTTCTCAATATCATAAACTCGTCGTTATCTTTTGGTCACGTCCCAAAACCATTCAAGCTGGCGGTTATCAAGCCTCTTATTAAGAAACCAAAACTAGATCCTAGTGTACTGGCAAATTATAGGCCTATTTCAAATCTTCCATTTATGTCTAAAATTTTAGAAGAAGTTGTCTGCTCAATTGAGCTCCTTCCTGCACATGATCTGCAAATGATCTGTATGAAGAATTTCAGTCAGCTTTCAGGCCCCACCATAGCACAGAAACTGCACTTGTTAAAATTACAAATGACCTGCTCCTTGCGTCAGATCAAGGCTGCATCTCATTTCTAGTTTTTCTTGATCTTAGTGCAGCGTTCGACACCATAGATCATGACATACTCATAGATAGATTACAAAACTATACAGGTATTCAAGGGCAGGCTCTAATATGGTTTAGATCCTACCTGTCCGATCGCTACCATTTCGTTTACTTAAATGGGGTGTCATCTCATTTATCATCAGTAAAATATGGAGTGCCACAAGGATCCGTCCTAGGTCCCCTTCTATTTTCAATATACATGTTGCACCTTTGTAATATTATTAGAAAACACAGGATTAGTTTCCACTGTTATGCTGATGATACTCAGCTATATATCTCAACAAGACCAGATGAAACTTCTCAATTATCTAAGCTAACAGAGTGTGTTAAAAATGTAAAAGATTGGATGACCAATAATTTTCTCCAATTAAATTAGGATAAGACAGAGATATTAATTATTGGACCAAAAAACACTACACAGAATCTTGTAGATTACAATCTGCAACTAGACGGATGTACTGTTACTTCTTCTACAGTCAAAAATCTGGGTGTTATATTAGACAGCAATTTGTCTTTTGAAAATCATATTTCCAAGGTTACAAAAACAGCATTCTTCCATCTTAGAAACATTGCCAAGCTACGAAACATATTATCTGTTTCTGATGCAGAAAAGCTAGTTCATGCATTCATGACCTCTAGACTGGACTATTGTAATGCACTTCTAGGTGGTTGTCCTGCTTCTTCAATAAACAAGCTACAGGTCGTCCAAAATGCAGCAGCGAGAGTCCTTACGAGGTCAAGAAAATATGATCATATTACCCCAATTTTACAGTCTCTGCACTGGCTACCTATTAAGTTCCGCATCAGTTACAAATTATCATTACTTACCTATAAGGCCCTAAATGGTTTAGCTCCTGCGTACCTAACTAGCCTTCTACCACGCTACAACCCATCACGCACCCTAAGGTCACAAAACGCTGGACTTTTGGTAGTTCCTAGGATAGCAAAGTCCACTAAAGGAGGCAGAGCTTCTTCACATTTGGCTCCCAAACTCTGGAATAGCCTTCCTGATAATGTTCGGGGTTCAGACACACTCTCTCTGTTTAAATCTAGATTAAAAACACATCTCTTTTGTCAAGCATTTGAATAATGTATCTTAAACTGTGAGTATAGTTGTATCTGATCAAATGTGCATTCTTAATCTTTAGCTTGGGTTAAAATAATTAATTGTACTTTGTTGGAACAGCAGCTATGATAGTGATGTCTCTATTTTGTTTCTCTGTTTCTGCTGGATCTTCATCCCATGGTAACTAGGATTTACACAAGCTCCAGTCTGGATCCAGAACACCTGAAAGAGATGATGCTGACCCTCAGAGGACCTCAGATGCTGCTAACCCTGAATCAACAACAGAACTAACAAATATTGCTACAAGTGTGACTGAATCATATATTAATTATTAATAATATTAATAATGTTCATCATCTGGCTGACTACGACTACGACTTGTATACATTTTTCTACAAGTCCTGTCATACATGCAAAAACTGACAGTCACCACTTATAAGCTATTACTAAATATTGTAGAAACATAATTTTAAAGTTGCTTTGTAACGATTTGTACTGTAAAAAGCACTATACAAATAAACTTGAAAACTTGACTAATGTGCATCTCAGAAAATGCTTTAACTGAATGGCACTTAAATGCACTTAATTCATCTGTCAACTTTATTGTCATTGTTCACAGAACAAGTACAGACAGAGAAACAATGGGTAATAATTAAATGTTTCTTTTTGATGTATGCATTGCATTCTATGCTTTTAAAAAGTAAAAATATTTTTTTTCTAAAAAAGAATACTTGTTAATTTTAAGAGACCCAGGAGTCTTATTTTCTCTTGCAGAATTAATATTGCACTTGATTTAAGCAAAAACATATTTTATCAGATTACTCGATTAATTGATGGAATTTTTGGTAGAATACTCGATTACTAAAATATTCGATAGCTACAGCCCTAACATATAACTACATGAATAAGAGAGAGGATCCATGGCGGGATGTCTCAAAAAATTTGATTGAGTGATGGTCTTAAAAGCCATCTGTTCTGGACACCTGTTTGTACACCCCCCTCCCCTCCCCTCCCCTCCCCTCCCTGTACACCCCAGTGACCTAAATATGAAATTATGAACCTAAGAAGAAATTTTGGTGGGAGGGAAAATGTGTTGGGATCTATGTGCTTTTTTTAAACTCTGAAAAGGGTAAAATTGTGAAAATGGTATAAGGGAAGATTTTATTAAGGTTTTAAGTACACAGTGCATTTCAAGAAAAAGGTTATAAACACATACGAAATGGAAACAATGTAATGATCGTTTTCGTAGTTGAAAAAGTGTAAAACATTGTTAAAGTTGTAACAAATGAAATAAAAAGAAAACTGGATTACTGGTTATTTATCTTAAACAGCTAAACAAGTCAAAAACTATCAGATATGTTTTGTTAAGCAACACGTTAAAAATATGTGAGAGCTTGTAGCATTACAATTTAAAAAGGTGTTTTGTTACCAGCTAGAAAAGAAAGAAAACTAGGTTACAGAGATTTATTGGATGTGTACCTTACCTCAAACTGAAAAAAGAAACGAATGTAAAGTAAGGATACAAACCAGAAAACTTGGCGTTTGTCACAATGTTAGAAAAAGTTAAAACAAAAGAAAAAAGTGGTATGCATTACACGGATCTAAAATAAAATACATCAGACAAGATACTTGTCCAATCTATACAGTACTTTACCACTAACTAACGTTACAATTTTAAAAATCGAGACCAATACTGACAGTTAAACAAAAGAAAAAAAAGATCTCACAGCAAAGTGTTAACGCATCTCCGTTGATTTGGGCTAACAGCACCGATGACAAACTTAGAATGAGGATCGGGAATGCTCCAGAAAAAAAAAAAAAACACGCCTCCAGCGCTAGAGAGGGCAGGGTGTGATAGCAGCATCAAATAGATTTAAATGTATGTTAAAATACTTGAACTAAGTAGTTTTTAATAAATCAGTCCTTAATTAGTGAAATCCGTTTAAACATAAGATAAATTTTTACTTTTTAAATGATGCAGACCTATACGATTTTTATTTACTTTTAGTCTTAAAAAAAAAACAGCATTGAAAAAGCCTTATTTGTTTTTAGTTTATTAATTACTCTAATCTACGACTAGTCTAAATCTAGACTATCTCCGTCGATAGATCTTTTATTTTTGTCAAGCTTAATTTCTCAAGCTATGTCAATTAACACACACACAAACACACTTTCCTTCTGTCAAGCTTGTGTCGCGTTATCTAGTAAATAAAACAGACATATGTAATTAAAAGTACTCGGTTTAACAATATAGCAGGAAAGAGACGTCATCTCAACCATCGAAACGCGAATGTGTCCGGCATCTGGTGTCTGTGTGATTACTGGCGCGTGCATATCAGTTAGACATCAAGCGGCTGTAAAAACATCTAACGGGTTTTGAAATGCTTGTAACTGACTTGTGAAACTAACTAATTTCAAGGGGTCTGTGTCATTTAACAGACCAAAAACCCATCCACTCATACACCCAATGTTCGTTTTAACAAGACCGAGTTTGTTATATTGCTAGTTTTATTTTAATTACATTTACTATTTTTATTCACACAGTTATTTTTCAAACACCAATGCAAACAGGTCATACAAACACACGTACTTTGATATTTTAAGCCTCAACACACACACGCACACGCACACACAAATATACAAAAAGTATAAATACACGTAAATATACCCAAACATACAAATACAAACACATGTACAAACAAGCCTGTAGAATATGACTTACAAACAATCTCTCACACACACATACTTTCCTTCTGCCGCACTTGTGTCGTGTTATCTAGTAAATAAACCAGACATATGTGGTTAAAAGTATCCCATTTAACAATATAGCAGGAAATAAATATCTCGTCTCAAGTTGTGCATCGAAACGTGACCGTGTCCAGCATCTGGAGTCTGTGTCATTTAACCGCCAAAAACCCATCCACTCAAAGAAACCAATGTACGTTTTAACAAGACAGAGGTTGGTGTGTATATATATATATATATATATATATATATATATATTAGGAATGGTTTAAACTCTTTTAATTAAGTCAAAATAAGTTAAGGAATCTTAGCTCAACTGCAGTCCACGTCTGCTTATGTTAACACAACAACAAGATACACAATCAGTGTTAGCGCGCACACAGACACTAAGACTGTGAGTCAAAAAATAAATGTCATTTATTTATTTATTTTCAGTAATTTACATAAATATTTAAAAATGTTTGCTGCATGATTAAAACACGCTACGCGTAGGCCTATATAAAAAGTGTTTTTAGAAAAAATAAAAATAAAAAAAATTTGTAATTCAGAAATAGACCTAATGCAGACACGAAATGTTTACAAACATTAGGCTATAATAAACACTATAATCATAGCTAGGCTATTTTAGTTCCCCTCACTCCACAACAAATCATTTCAATTAACAGTATTTAGAAAAGAACAAGAATTAAAAATATAAGAAGCTATAGCAATATTAACGACAAGACAAAACTAATTAATTTTTGGCAAAAATAAAGCTTAAACCAACGTTGGTCAAATTCAAAATCAAATGTTTCCGTATTCGCGATGTATTTGAATGCAAAATTATTATTTATTATGTACTTCACTCACGTTCCAGTATCCATGTAAAACTAAATGTTTTGCATAACATCACGGTGGTAGGTGTGTGTGTTTGAATTTTTTTTCACGTTTGACTGACTGTATTTTATTATGAGAAACAGTCTGCATTGTTAAGAGTGTGTGCGCATGCTGCGCCGCTGCAATCACTTGATTTTTTATGACTGCTTTTAGTCATAAAGATAATCCGAATTTTAAAAGGTTTGCCTTTATTTGTGTACATTCACAATAAAAAAAAATATATGTGCTTTTGTAAAATAAGCTTAAAGAAAATAAAAAGCATACCCCCTGATAGCACACGTACATCTCGGAGACGTCTATTTTACGTCTGCAATATGTCTATAGGATGTTTCCTTTTAGATGTCAAATAGATGTCAATTAGATTTTAGTCTTTAAGATGTTTATGATTTAGGATGTATGTAAAACTGACATCTGAAGGACGTCTGTCAGACGTTTGTAGACAGATGCTTTCCAGATCTTTAACTGACATTTTACAGATGTGCGCATGCTGGCCGCTTTCTGCCATCTGGGTTTATTTGGCGCAGCACAAAAATGAACCGAAACTTTTTTTCTTTCATTTTCTTAATTTTTAATTTATGTAAAATATATTTCTGGTGTAGGCCTATTTATTCGTAATATTTATATAGGCCTATAGATAGCCTAGCTTTATTATGTTTTTCTGATAGTATTTATAACACTTATCCTTTCTAATTTAATTAAATTCTATTTTAAATGAATCTTGTTGGTTAGGAGCGTCAGCTGTCGGTTAGGAAAAATTACAAAAATTAACAGTTACGTCAGTAACGTCACAGTGCAAAGAATATAGAATAATAGTAGGCTAACTGTATAATTAGTAGGCCAACGCTGTATGCGTCCGAGAGTCGGACTCCAAATTTCATTCTAAGAATTATTTTGAGGTTAATAATCGCAAAGGAAAACTGTTCAGCTTCCGGAAAATTCTCGTCTGTTTTCATCTGGGCCTATTTGAGGAATGGGCCTAATGCTGCAGCATCAAGATTTGTTGTATTACAGTTTTTTTTTTTTTTTTTTTCGTTTGACTGATGGTGTTTTGACTGGCTGAATGTGTAATTGCAAAGATGATTTCTGAATAATGTGATTGTGACGGTCACGGAAAGACCGCACATTCAACATGGACTTTAACACACACAGAGACTGTTTAGTGATAAGAGTTTATTGTAATTATTGATCAGAGTGAATGGAATACCTGTAAATGATGTGTATTGTTCCCGTGTAGCATTTGTCCCGTGATTTTTAGAGTCCCGGTAGGAAACCATGGCAGGAATTATTGGTTCCGCTTAGGGTGGGAATCTACCATGTATTAATTGAGCGTGGGGGTTTCAGGGGCAACGCGGCCGAGTTGTTGCTGTTATTTCCTGTTTAATGTGAATGATTTAATAACATCAAAGTAGATTTATTAATTATAACATCATGCCAATATGTTTCTTTTAGACGCTGTGTATATATATATATATATATATATATATATATATATATATATAGGTGCCATCCCTTGTTCTACACTAGGTTCCTCACAATGAGTCACAGTAAAACGAAGTTTCTCTAATCTTTTTTGTCTTTTAGGTTTCCTCGACTTACCTGGATGAGCTTCCAAATCTACTCCAAAGTAAGGTAACATACTCAAGGACTGACTATCTGCATTTTGTTTCTGAGCCTTAGCCCGGGTCAAAGCTACACTACAATCTTTTACCATCATGCTTTCATTGTCATCTCTGAGTAGGTCTACTAGAACAGGCAAGTCTCTGCCCAAAATCATTGGATACGGCAAACCATCCACTACACCTACCTCCAATATATAAGCCTGCCCGCGTACATTAACTTGAACACCTACAGTGGGGTACTGCCTTTCTTCTCCATGAACACAACAAATCTGTGCTATAGAAGTGTGACTCCCCATATCTACAGAGACCAAATCTGAATGCACCAGTGATTGCATACTTCCTGTGTCTACCAGTGCTCTAACCTTTTGTCCATTAAGAACTACCTCAACACAAGGCAATATAACTGGGGTTACTACACCGCTAGATCTTGGAAATGTACACATATTGACCTGGGTAGAAGCATTACTAGGGCACCTTGACTGTTTGTGACCTTCTTGTCCACAATGGTAACATAAACTCCTATTCACACCAAATTTCAAACCAGGGCTTTGTTTGGCCGAACCAACCTTATCACTCACAGACTTACCTTCATGGATGGCTCTTACTGTAGTGGGGAAGGAGTGTTGGAATCTTTACTCCCCTTCCAACGCTTGAATGTCCATGGTTGAGTCTTGCGTCGCGCTGCCACAAAAGTGTCTGCTAAGTTGGCGGCTTCTGCAGCAGAGACAGGGCCTCTTTCCTTAATCCATACTTGCAGATCAGGGGCCAACATGCGCAAAAACTGCTCCAAAATGACTGTCTCCCCAATCTCCTCCTTAGTATGATGCTGTGGCTGCACCCACTTGGCATAGTTTTCTTTTAGTCTGGCATACAACTCTTTTGGGGTTTCATCCTCCTTCACTTCTGTTGACCGGAACTGAAGCCGATAAGTCTCTGCATTTATGTCATACTTAGCAAGAATGGCTGCTTTGACTTTGTCATAATCAAGTGAGTCTACCATGTCCATGTATACATATGCAGCCCTAGCCTTGCCCGACAAGAGGGGCACTAACCTAACTGCCCAGTCGGTTGTTGGCCACCGACACGCCATCGCTATTCGTTCAAAAGTAGCTAAATAATGCTCTACATCATCTGTCTCACTCAGTCGTTGCAGGTGTGGCTCTCTCTCAATTCTCAATGGACTCTGGCCTTGGCCTTCCAGTGGAGATGCAGCTGGTGATTCCATCTGTCGGCTGACTGATGTATCCCGTAACACTGAGGGCACTCGCTGGACTGTTGGTTGTGATAAAAGGCCAGTCTGAATATCACTACCAGGCCGTAGATCTGGTGTCGTCCTTACATGCACTTCCTGCTGCAGAAGAGAGAACTGATGCTGCATTGCTCTCCACCGAGCATCTTGTCGGTCAGCCTCTTGCTCCAGGCGACGGTCTCGAGCCTGCTGCTGTGCGAAATGTGAACGGAACAGGTCTCTCAACTCTGCGAGTGAGACATCCTCAGTGACACTCCCCAGTTCCACTTCACTAACATCACCTTCCCCAACAGCTCTACCGGGTTCCTCCACCTCAGCTTGATCCGTCCGCACCTTTTTAGGAGCCATTCTGAGCCGACACTATGCCACTGTTGACTGCAGTGGAGAGTTAAAAATAAAACAAACAAACAAAAAAAAAAAAATCCCTACTGCTCTCTTCTGGCTATCCCACTTCTGACACCAGTGTAATGGTCAGCCTAATAATAGGCACCACAAATTTTGTAGCCCAATTAAACAGAGGCAGTATGAATACACAACTTTGAAATGTAAACAAATATTTATTTAAACTTACAAAAGGGCAATCATCCAAGCCCAATAATATAATTAAACATGACAAAAAATAGAAGGAACAAAGTCTTAACCAAAAAGAAAAATCCAAATTAATTTCAAATGCAAAATAAAGTTTCCAAAAATAACTTCCTTAACAACAAAGTCAATGTCAAAATAACTAAACAAAATACCCACAATACCTACAACCCTCAGGCCACACTCTCCACTGCAGCAACAAACACAGACTACCTTCCATTACAAAGTCATTCACATTTATACTGGTGGCCAGCACCATTACCCCATGGGGAGGGACAAACTCACATACAACACTTTACACATGTTCACCTAAATATACAGCGTCTAAAAGAAACATATTGGCATGATGTTATAATTAATAAATCTACTTTGATGTTATTAAATCATTCACATTAAACAGGAAATAACAGCAACAACTCGGCCGCGTTGCCCCTGAAACCCCCACGCTCAATTAATACATGGTAGATTCCCACCCTAAGCGGAACCAATAATTCCTGCCATGGTTTCCTACCGGGACTCTAAAAATCACGGGACAAATGCTACACGGGAACAATACACATCATTTACAGGTATTCCATTCACTCTGATCAATAATTACAATAAACTCTTATCACTAAACAGTCTCTGTGTGTGTTTGTGAGTCTGTGTTTGTTGCTGCAGTGGAGAGTGTGGCCTGAGGGTTGTAGGTATTGTGGGTATTTTGTTTAGTTATTTTGACATTGACTTTGTTGTTAAGGAAGTTATTTTTGGAAACTTTATTTTGCATTTGAAATTAATTTGGATTTTTCTTTTTGGTTAAGACTTTGTTCCTTTTATTTTTTGTCATGTTTAATTATATTATTGGGCTTGGATGATTGCCCTTTTGTAAGTTTAAATAAATATTTGTTTACATTTCAAAGTTGTGTATTCATACTGCCTCTGTTTAATTGGGCTACAAAATTTGTGGTGCCTATTATTAGGCTGACCATTACAGTGATGTACTCTGAAGTTTTGACTATTGAACAATAAAAAAGTTGAATTACAAAATGACTTATTTATTGCTTCTTTTTCCTTTACTTTTTAATTTTGATAATTACATGGTCTACAAAAAAAGGGATTTTATATTACAAACCTCCAGTGGTAAAATCACAGCTTAAAAAAAGGCCACCACTGAAGACCAGTTTTACGATGGTGTTTTTAGTGCCACGTTGAAAAAAATAATAATATTACGAGATTAAAGTCGTAATATTTCAAGAATAAAGTCGTAATCTTTCATAATAAAGTCGTAATACTATAGTAGAACAAACAAGAATAAAGTCGAAATATTACGAAAATAAGTTTTCAAATATTTGGAATCATCACAATGAAAACAGTTTAATTTTTTGAATTGTTTAACATAAATACAGCGATCTGATCATTAAAGAGCTTGGAAAACACATTATTGTAAGAAATATAATTTGTGTTTCGCTATAAAACTGATTTTGAAAGCTGAGACATTAAAAATATATATCATCTCGGTTATGTATGTAACCATGGTTTTCTGAATAGGAAACGAGATGCTCGGTGACGTCACCGTATGGGAACACCCATCGGTGTGACGATTGTTGAAGCCCTATACCATCCCGCCAATCCTATTGGCCAAATAGTGCATTGTATACCTGGGTGCCGCACGCTATTTCGCTCAGATTACATGAACTGAAGGAGAAGAATGCAATCAAGGTATGGAACAGCCGGGACCGCAGCATCGAAGTGACCTATGAAAGGGAACATCTTGGTTCTGTATGTAACCATGGTTCCCTGAATAGGGAACGAGATGCTGCGGTTCCGGCCGTATGGGAACCCTATACCATAACGCCTGACGTACTTTATAGCTGGGATCCAAGGAAGTATCTGTTTAAGTGGAGAGAACCCGGGAGCCAGGAGCCATCCTCACATCCAGACTGTAAAACTTGATAAAAGTGCTCTGTGAGGACCATTCTGCCGCAGCACAGATATCATCCATAGAAGACCCACTGAGAAAAGCTTGTGAAGAAGTCACTGTTCTCATGGAATGAGCTCTATTTCCTAAGGGCGAAGCGAGTCCGCGCGCCTCAAAGGCTTAAGATATTGCCTCCACCAGCCAATGGGACATGTGTTGTTTTGTGACAGCATGGCCTTTATTCTTATGTCCGAAACAGACAAACAGCTGGTCAGACTCACGCCATGGGGCTGTACGATCAACATAAGTCTTTAGACCTTTGACAGGGCAAAGACTTAGATCTCCTGACCCCGCCTCTGCAATGGGTAAAGCCTCCAAGACCACTTGTTGAAAACTGAAAGGGTTAGAAGCGACCTTAGGGACATAATTAGGCCTCGGTCGCAGCAATACCTTCACGGAGCCTGGTGCAAATTCCATGCACGAGGGTGAAACAGAAAGAGCCTGTAAATCCCCAACTCTCTTGAGGGAGGATAAAGCCACAAGAAGAACTGTCTTCAGAGTCAGGATTTTATCCGGTATAGTTTCCAGGGGCTCAAACAGATGCACTGAGAAATTTTGGAACACAATGGATAAATCCCATGATGGAACTCGCACAGGGCAGAAAGGCCTCAGCCGTCGCGCACCATGTATAAAACGAGAAACCAGTGGATGCCGGCCCACTGAGGCACCATCTATATATAAGTGGTTATCTGAAATGGCTGCCATGTCAACTTTCAGAGTGGCTGGCGTTACTCCATCAGAGAAACGGTCCTGAAGGAACTCCAGTACTGAAGCCACTGGGCAGTAAACTGGATCCATATTACATAATTCCAAACCAGGTCGTAACAATTTCCATTTGAAAGCATATAAGCGTCTCGTAGAAGCTGCTCTAGAATTCAGTATAGTCTCGGTGGTTTCAACAGAAAGACCGGGACATACTAACTCATCCCACTCAGAGGCCATGCCCACAGCTTCCATAGATCTGGCCTTAGTGACAAATCATTCCCTGTGCTTGTGATAGCAGATCCTGTCTGAGGGGAATCTCCCATGGAAAGCCCGCTAACAGACTGATCAGGTCCGCAAACCATGGCTGTGTGGGCCAACACGGAGCCACCAGCAGCAGCTGCCGTATCCTGGATAACACCGCTGGAATTAAATGAATCGGGGGAAAAGCATACAAGCTGGTTCTGGGCCAATTGTGAGCTAACACATCCAAGCCCTGGGGCAATGGAGGGTATAGGGAGAACCATAGCTGGCAATGCGTAGTCACTTTCGGCGCGAATAAGTCCACTCTTGCTTCTCCAAAAATCTGCAAATCCAGCAAATCCACTCCGAAGTTCAAACGTCCGGGGACATGAACCGCTCGGATCGACAGAAATCTGTTCTGAGACCAAAGAAGAATATGTCTCAGCAGCCTGCACAGGGGGTGAGAGCGTAATCCTCTCTGATGATTCAGATACGACACAACTGCTATGCTGTCTGACCTGAGCAGTACATGATGGGCGATCAGCAGATTCGAGAAATACTGGAGAGCTAGAAAAACTGCCAGTAATTCTAACCTGTTTATATGCCAACTACATTGTGTCGCTGTACACACTCCGTGAGCTGGGCGCCCTTGACAAACAGCTCCCCAACCGGTCAAAGACTCGTCTGTCGTGACAGTCTCTCAGGAAGCACAAATCCCCAGCTGGCTAGAAGGAATTCAGTTGACATCCACTGTTTTATTGACATAACAAACCTCCGTGTCACCGAAATTGTCCGATGCGGAAGACAATGGGATGAAATGTTCAAACTTTTCGTCCACCACTGAAAAGGGTGCATATGAAGTAATCCTAGACGGATTATGGGGGATGCCGCTGCCATTAGACCTAAAAGTCTGAGGCACAAGCTCACCATCACTGTGCGACCCGCTATGAAGCGACGCACACATGCCGCGATTGACTGAGCGTGCAGGAGAGATAGCTTTGCTGCCATCACGCGAGAGTTCTATTCCCAGAAAGGTTATCCGTTGAGAGGGAATTAAAACACTCTCCTGGAAATTTGTGCGTAAACCCAGGCTGCTTAGATGATTCAGCACAAGATTCCGGTGAGAGTGTGCTTGAGTCTGCGATTGTGTTAACACCAGCCAATCATCTAAGTAGTTCAACACGCGAACGCCCTGGAGCCGCAACGGGGCCAGAGCTGCATCCATGCATTTTGAAAAAGTACGGGGAGCCAGAGCTAAGCCAAAGGGAAGAACGCGGTACTGATATGCTTTGCCCTCTAAAGCGAATCTGAGGAACTTCTTGTGTCTCTTGTTGATCTGAATATGAATGTATGCATTCTTCAGATCGATCGTGACAAATCAGTTGTTTGGTTGAATCTGAGACAAAATAGACTTTACCGTTAACATCTTGAATTTGCTCGTCCTGAGTGCAAGATTCAAACGGCGTAAATCCAGAATGGGTCGCAACCCGCCGTCTTTTTTTGGCACCACAAAATAGCAGCTGTAAAAACCTGACTCCATCTGAGAGGGATGTACTTCCTCTATAGCCCCTTTGCTCAGCAGAGTTGACATCTTCTGTCGCAGCACCGCTATTTCCTTTGGTTTCACAACCGTGGGAAGAATTCCGCCGAAAGGAGGTGGGCCTTTTCGAAACTGAATTGTGTATCCGTGACAAATTGTGCGTAACACCTATTGCGAGATATCGGGCAAGCGTTCCCACGTGACATTAGTAGTCTCAAGATTTCTGCTATCTGCAGCACTTTCATACGCGTTAAAATGTCCGGGCACGAAAAGCTTGTGGCGTTCGTGAACAGGGGAAGTGCATGCGTCAAAGTTGTTTCGTCTCTTTGTGTATAATCCTGAAACGTGTCCATGGCAGGTATTAATCCAACAAGATGAACATTGGGCTCTGCCGCTAGCGAAAAAGCGTCGGCTGTATGAGCCGACATAAACGGGTCGTCTTTTTTTTAAAAATGAAGAGGAG
Organism: Carassius auratus; assembly: GCF_003368295.1. NCBI lineage: Eukaryota > Metazoa > Chordata > Actinopteri > Cypriniformes > Cyprinidae > Carassius > Carassius auratus. Next base: position 527,955 of record NW_020525272.1, read on the forward strand.
TTGGAAATAATCTATCCAGCAGAAGTTAAATCTATAAAAGACAAGAAAAAGATGAAAGAGATTATACTGAGGGAGAACCCAGAGATACTGCTATCTGACTACAGTGGAGCAGAAAACAGCCAAGTGCTGTGTAACCTGCTGTTCTTCACTGAACAGACATCATCCTGGCACACCGTCCTCTGCTCAAACATGACTTGTGTGACAAAAGGAGGCATCAGCAAAGGCAGACAACTCACTCTGGAAGGAGAGAACGACACAAAGCTGACTGTGAATCTTTACCATAATGGCACAGTCATGGTCCAGGGAGCAGAAACCAGCCTCAGTGAATTCCAGAGGAGCTTCAGAAACCTTAAACACCAGGTTCAAAAGATAAAACAAGATCCTGAAATGAAGAGCCACACAGTGCCCACCACCAGCTCCGTTACCATCTCTGACAGCAACTCAGGAACTCCTCAAACACACAGACACTCCAGCCCTCCTGCGTCTCCTAAGATCCAGGCTTTGAGAGATACCATCGCTGAGCTGGAGCAGCACTTCTGTCTGTTTAAAGAGGAAACTACCAACAGCCTCCATCATCTGCTAAACCTGACCAGCCACCACAGTGTGCAATAAATACAGCAGCTCTGCTCTGCTGTAAAACAACTGGAGGAGGACAATCAAGAGCTGCACCAAGAGCTGAAGAGGGTGAGAGAAGAGCTGGTCAGAAGAGAACAACACGGCCACACACTGGAGAGACTGCTGGAGGAGACCAGAAACCAGCTACACACAAGACAACACAGAGAGTGTCAGCACCCAAACACACAGCACAAACACCACTCAACAGCAGCAGTGTGTCAGCCCACCGTCTCAGAGCTCCTTCACTCCTGCAACCTCTCACAAACTCAAGAGGAATGAGACCAGCAGCAGTCCTCCACCTGTTAGAACACCAGCACCATTCAGGAGCACCAGCAGAGAACAGAAGAGTCAAGACAACATCGTGATACATCGAGACTGGATAAACCGACCGTCTGCTAGCTGCCTCTCGTCACAGAGGTCAGTTACTTCTCAGCACATAGAGACTCTTTCACCTAGATATCACACTATAGAGACTGTGTCTGTTCCCCGAACTAGAAAATACAAAAAACGTCCAAACCAAGTTAAGGCTAACAATTTAATTGAGGTTCAACAAATAAATAACAAATGCAATATGGATAAACAAATGATAAAGCTTGGCTTATTGAATATCATCCATTTCTACGAAAACACTTTTTGTAAATAATATGATAACTGATCATAATATAGATGTGCTCTGTTTGACAGAAACTTGGCTAAAACCTGATGATTACATTATTTTAAATGAGTCCACCCCCCAAGATTACTGTTATAAACATGAGCCGTGTCTAAAAGGCAAAGGGGGAGGTGTTGCTTCAATTTATAACAACGTTTTCAGGATTTCTCAGAGGGCAGGCTTCAAGTATAACTCGTTTGAAGTAATGGTGCTACATATAACATTATCCAGAGAAACAAATGTTAATGATAAATCCCCTGTTATGTTTGTACTGGCTACTGTATACAGGCCACCAGGCCACCCATACAGACTTTATTAAAGAGTTTGGTGATTTTACATCCGAGTTAGTTCTGGCTGCAGATAAAGTTTTAATAGTTGGTTATTTTAATATCCATGTCGATAATGAAAAAGATGCATTGGGATCAGCATTTATAGACATTCTGAACTCTATTGGTGTTAGACAACATGTTTCAGGACCTACTCATTGTCGAAATCATACTCTAGATTTAATACTGTCCCATGGAATTGATGTTGATAGTGTTGAAATTATTCAGCCAAGTGATGATATCTCAGATCATTATTTAGTTCTGTGCAAACTTCATTTAGCCAAAATTGTAAATTCTACTTCTTGTTACAAGTATGGAAGAACCATCACTTCTACCACAAAAGACTGCTTTTTAAGTTATCTTCCTGATGTATCCAAATTCCTTAGCATATCCAAAACCTCAGAACAACTTGATGATGTAACAGAAACTATGGACTCTCTCTTTTCTAGCACTTTAAATACAGTTGCTCCTTTACGCTTAAGGAAGGTTAAGGAAAACAGTTTGACACCATGGTATAACGAGCATACTCGCACCCTAAAGAGAGCAGCCCGAAAAATGGAGCGCAGCTGGAGGAAAACAAAACTAGAGGTATTTCGTATTGCTTGGCGGGAAAGTAGCATATCCTACAGAAAAGCATTAAAAACTGCTAGATCTGATTACTTTTCTTCTCTTTTAGAAGAAAACAAACATAACGCCAGGTATTTATTCAATACAGTGGCTAAATTAACGAAAAATAAAGCCTCAACAAGTGTTGACATTTCCCAACACCACAACAGTAATGACTTTATAAACTACTTTACTTCTAAAATCGATACTATTAGAGATAAAATTGCAACCATTCAGCCGCCAGCTACAGTATCGCATCAGACAGTGCACTATAGACCCCCTGAGGAACAGTTCCACTCATTCTCTACTATAGGAGAGGAAGAATTGTATAAACTTGTTAAATCATCTAAACCAACAACATGTATGTTAGACCCTATACCATCTAAGCTCCTAAAAGAGGTGCTTCCAGAAGTCATAGATCCTGTTCTGACTATTATTAGTTCCTCATTGTCATTAGGATATGTCCCCAAAACCTTCAAACTGGCTGTTATTAAGCCTCTCATCAAAAAAACACAACTTGACCCCAAAGAACTAGTTAATTATAAACCAATCTCGAATCTCCCTTTTCTGTCCAAGATACTAGAAAAGGTGGTATCCTCAGAATTATATTCCTTCTTAGAGAAAAATGGTATATGTGAGGATTTCCAGTCAGGATTTAGACCGTCTCATAGTACTGAGACTCTTCTCCTTAGAGTTACAAATGATCTGCTCTTATCATCTGATCGAGGGTGTATCTCTCTAGTTTTATTGGGTCTTAGTGCTGCGTTTGACACAATTGACCACAACATTCTTTTGCATAGACTTGAACACTTTATTGGCATCAGTGGAAGTGCATTAGCATGGTTTAAATTGTACTTATATGACCGCCATCAGTTCGTAGCAGTGAATGAAGATGTATCATATCGATCATAAGTGCAGTATGGAGTACCTCAAGGCTCAGTACTAGGGCCGCTACTCTTCACGCTTTATATGTTACCCTTGGGAGATATCATCAGGAAACATGGTGTTAGCTTTCACTGTTATGCTGATGATACTCAGCTCTATATTTCCTCGCAGCCCGGTGAAACACACCAATTTGAAAAACTAATGGAATGCATAGTCGATATAAAAAATTGGATGACGAGTAATTTCTTACTGCTAAATTCAGAAAAAACAGAGGTGTTAATTATAGGGGCTAAAAACTCTGCTTGTAATAACCTAGAACACTGTCTAAGACTTGATGGTTGCTCTGTCAATTCTTCGTCATCAGTTAGGAACCTAGGTGTGCTACTTGATAGCAATCTTTCCTTAGAAAGCCACGTTTCTAGCATTTGTAAAACTGCATTTTTCCATCTCAGAAATATGTCTAAATTACGGCCTATGCTCTCAATGTCAAATGCAGAAATGTTAATCCATGCATTTATGACTTCAAGGTTAGATTATTGTAATGCTTTATTGGGTGGTTGTTCTGCACGCTTAGTAAACAAACTACAGCTAGTCCAAAATGCAGCAGAGAGAGTCCTTACTAGAACCAGGAAGTATGACCATATTAGCCCGGTCCTGTCCACACTGCACTGGCTCCCTATCAAACATTGTATAGATTTTAAAATATTGCTTATTACTTATAAAGCCCTGAATGGTTTAGCACCTCACTATTTGAATGAGCTCCTTTTACATTATACTCCTCTACGTCCGCTACGTTCTCAAAACTCAGGCAATTTGATAATACCTACAATATCAAAATCAACTGCGGGCGGCAGATCCTTTTCCTATTTGGCGCCTAAACTCTGGAATAACCTACCTAACATTGTTCGGGAGGCAGACACACTCTTGCAGTTTAAATCTAGATTAAAGACCCATCTCTTTAACCTGGCATACACATAACATACTAATATGCTTTTAATATCCAAATCCGTTAAAGGATTTTTAGGCTGCATTAATTAGGTAAACCGGAACCGGAAACACTTCCCATAACACGCTATGTACTTTCTACATCATTAGAAGAATGGCATCTACGCTAATATTTGTCTGTTTCTCTCTTGTTCCGAGGTCACCGTGGCCACGAGATCCAGTCTGTGTCCAGATCAGAGGGTCACTGCAGTCGCCCGGATCCAGTACGTATCCAGACCAGATGGTGGATCAGCACCTAGAAAGGACCTCTACTGCCCTGAAAGACAGCGGAGACCAGGACAACTAGAGCCCCAGATACAGATCCCCTGTAAAGACCTTGGGCCCTATCTTGCACCCAGCGCAATTGACTTTGTACACCGACGCATGTGTCATTCCTATTTTGCACCCGCGCAAAGCGCGCTTTTCCCTCCACAGAAGCACGTCGCTAAACTAGTGGATGAACTTGCGCTCCCTGGGCGGTTCAGCGCAAAAAAGGAGGCGTGTTCCGGCGCAAACAATCCCTGGTGCTATTTTGATGTTCCATTAAACAATTGCGCCACTGACCAGAAAAAACCTAGTCTAAAGTCAGTGGCGCGTTGCGCGTTGTTCATTCTGCTATTTTAAGGGCGCATGCTTGACCATAATGTATAGCGTGCACAACGCGCATACACTTTGTTCATGTAATCTACACAGATGCAACAGTTATTTTTGCAAATCATAAATTGTTACACTTAAAAAAAATATTAACACATGAGATGACGGAAATCATTGTGGTGTGCCACGAAGATGTGAACAAAATAGGCATAAATCTAGCTTACAAATTATTCAGGCTAATTGTAGTAATTAAGGATCAGACCTGTTTGAGGTCATATATGTATAAGGACATCTGACAAATTGGTTTGTCCGTCAAGAACCAGGAAAAAAAAATCGATGAAACAATTGTGGCTATTTCCTCCCACGCCTGTTTAACCGACGCTATTTTGGGTGGGTTTCTCCCATCCCCATACAACACAACTTCTCTGTCTTTCACTGCTCTTACAAGAACATCAGTCTCCTCGGCTGTGAACCGCTTCTGGCGTGCGCCAGGTAAATACGCCATAATAATAGCAATCCATAATGGAACTTGCGCACCTGCTTTTAAAGGGAATGTTGGATGACGCTCTGATTGGTTTATTTCACGTTACGCCCAAACCACACCTATGAATAATGAAGCTACTTCAGACCAACCCATTTTAGATTTGCGCCGGGCGCAAGAGCCATTTATCCCGCCGGGAAAATAGCAACAGCGCCGAGACCCGCCCACAAACTTACTTGCGCTTCGCGCTTTGACACTTGCGTTTCAGATCGTTAAAATAGGGCCCCTTGTCTCAGAGGAGCACCAGGACAAGACCACAGGAAACAGATGATTCTTCTGCACAATCTGACTTTGCTGCAGCCTGGAATTGAACTACTGGTTTCGTCTGGTCAGAGGAGAACTGACCCCCAACTGAGCCTGGTTTCTCCCAAGGTTTTTTTCTCCATTCTGTCACCGATGGAGTTTCGGTTCCTTGCCGCTGTCGCCTCTGGCTTGCTTAGCTGGGGTTCACTTCATCTACAGCGATATCGTTGACTTGATTGCAAATAAATACGCAGACACTATTTAAACTGAACAGAGATGACATCACTGAATTCAATGATGAACTGCCTTTAACTATCATTCTGCATTATTGACACACTGTTTTCCAAATGAATGTTGTTCAGTGCTTTGACGCAATGTATTTTGTTTAAAGCACTATATAAATAAAGGTGATTGATTGATTGATTGTTAAAAATGTTTGAAATCTTCATTGTAAACTGCAGAGATGTATTTTACAAATTAACCTGTAACAAAGTATTCAAACACAATGTATTTATGTGTATTGTTTCTCATATTAAATTGATGTTATTCAATAGAAAAATGGACTTTAATAGTTCTTGAAGGAACATATTTGACATGGTTAAGGTACAAAAGGGCTTGTCACTGGGGTGGTACCTTAAAGGATCAAATTTGTACCTTAGATAAAGGTACAATATTGTACCAGAAAGTAAAAAAAAAAAAAAGGTACATTTTGGTTTTCCATGGTACAAATCATACAAACTATAATGGTACAAATTTGTTACTTCACATTACGGTACAATTTTGTACCAGTAAAAGGTACCGCCCCAGTGACAAGGGTTTGTACCTTCTTTGGTACAAAATTTTACTTTTTTTTCCGAGAGTGTAGAGACTGAAAGAAGCACTAGGCGGGAGGCGCCGAAAAGCGCGCTGTTTTTGCATCCCTGATATCTACAATTTCCCCAAACAGCCATGTTATCACATAAGCTCAATTTACTTTTCAAAAAAAGTTGGTGATCTTTCCTTTCCCTCTTTTCCTCTCCATGTGCAGGATTCCAAATTAAGGATTCCTACATTGCTTATCAAGCTCTCATGTGCAGTCATGCTCAAATCACATTCACTTTAATCAACTCACAGACTTGAATTAAGTCCTGGTTATCTTTCGTAATCACTGACTGGACGAGTAACGTTGAATAACTAGTCTAGCTGCTAGGTCTGCTGTTAGCTGGCTGATCATTTGGCTTTATACACATAAGTTACAGCTAGAGTTTGAAGATTATTAGATTTTTTTGTTGCTGTTCCCGTCCTGAAAAGTCGAAAAAATATATACAAAATAACAAAACTGTTGCTTTTATTTGATAAAAAAATAATTACGGTCACCTGTTATAGTGATCAATTTTAATAACCATGTTAAAAAGGATCATCATAATTTTACCTCAGACTGTAAATTGAACCACCTAAAATAAACCAACAGGGATATTACAAAAAGAGGAATTTGAAAATATATAATCTGTCTAATCCAAATAAATAATTAGAAATTTAACATTAGATTGATAAAACTAAGCATAAAAGCTCATATGCTTACCTTTGGGCTTTGGCTCAACACAAGATGACCGTTACTGTTTGAATTTCAAAGTAACGTCAATTAGCTCCGTCCCGTTATGAAGGTTGTTCGTTAGTCAGGTATCTCTGTAGGTTTATAAAGTGTCCTCAATGTAGAAATAAATTAATTAAAGGATGGCGGTAGTTATATGTTCAGTCTTTCGTAATAAACTGATTTTTTTTTTTTTACTCATGTGACAGAGTTCCACTTTTACTCAGAAACATGTTGTATTACAAATGAAAAATTAGTTTTGAACGGCAATTGAAATTTTCAAACACATCTCAAAGAACAAAAAACTTTTTTTTGGAGTATAATGAACTTTTATGCAACATTTATAAGTCTCTCATAGATGGTTGGGGCACAGCCTGCTCTTATGAAAGCAGATTCACCAGAGAGAGATAGACAGAGAAGGTTCAGTCACGGGGCGTTTGGGAGCAGGGCTGGGTCGACCACTGGAACTCTGGGTGGCTCCAGGAAGGGAAGCTCAGATACAGCAGGCCCAGAATCAGCTCATCAGCACTGGGCACGGCAGCCAGAGGATCCTGCTGCTCTGGAGCAAACAGCATTCTGGTAATAAACTGAATTATTCTTCCGTCTTCGTGATTGTTTGCGCCATCATGTTTACTTTTTTTTTTCTGGCATCACGTTTACGTCACTAACGTAACATCACGTTAATGCCCCATTATTCCAATCTAATTATCTATTTAAATATATTAAAAATTAATATTTTTTAATCTATTAAACTTTAATTAACTATATTTAGATCTAGATGAAAACTGCTTTTCTGTCAATGCTCCAGTGAAAAATACCACTCAAATAAATAAATACATGTAAGATTGTATATGGTCACATTATGGTACTTTAATTAGGCCTTTGTTTTTAAACATTTATATATTACATTAATTTATCACCTAGGTGTTTCAGAAGAGTATAGGCTACATGTGATATTTAAATCAGAAATCAAAGGATTGCTTTGTGTTTATATAAAGAAAAACTTATGTCGATTTCCTGAGACGTCCAAGAAAATCCTTAGTCCTACGTTCTAATTTTGAACCTCATATCGACGTCCAAGGGACCAAGGAAAAAAAGAGTGATTTTAAGTATAGGGTTTATTCTAATTCTCACTTTGAATTTACATGCGTAATTTATCCTATTTACCCGTTCTCTCGCTAACACACACATTATATGTGTGTATAGAAATCCTTTTTTTATTTACCATGCTTTTAATTTCCTATAAGGTATTTGATGGGCTTAGAATGATAAAAATTGTTCCACTCTTTCCAATTACATTGATTGAAGTGGCGGTTTGAATGTTGGTTTTAATGTATCAAACATGGAATCAAAACCAAGAAGTGCGAGAAAGCCTAACTGAACAGAGGAACAGTGTTTACTGTTAGCCCAGTTAGTGGATGAACACAAGGCCATTCTTAAAGGAAAATTTGGGCCGGGTGTCACAGCAAGGGACAAGAAGCAGACATGGGAGTGTATAGCACACACTATTAACGGTTCATTCCCCATGTTTGTGTGCACCTATAAGCCTGCTATATTCATAAATGCAGGTTTTTGAGCTTGCAAGGTGGGAATGTCCAGTGAAATCTAAATGAACTGCGACACAATAAGATGTTCTGAACGTGCTGTAATTGTTTGTGTGATCACTCTGCTTACAGAAGGTTGTGACAGACCCAAATCATCACTATTGCATTGTTGCATTTTCCCAGTTGCCAAATATCGTAATGTAGTGATTACTTTCATTTCTGGCGATATGGCATTTCTGCGCTGTGTCGGAGATGTTAGCACGTCTCTAATAAGATCAGTCACAAACATGATCCCTGCACGATCTAATCTATAGCGTCTTATTAACTCACTGTCATCCATTGTCTGCAACACATTATTTCTGCCTCTTCGTACATCGCGATATTGATGCTTAAACGACACATCGTGCAGCCCTAGTTCAGAACGACATGAGGGAGAGTAAATGATGACAGAATTATCATTTTTGGGTGAACTAAAATTCTAAAAGTGCACAACTGCACCACATCTGGTGATCTTCAGCCTACCTGCCTTTAATGTTGATACGCCACTAATTTGGGATACTATAATACTTCACATGATTTACTATGGACAAACTGTTTGCTTTTATGCTATTTGCCTTTTTTATGCTATTATGTTTTGACCATACTAATGTGTCTTTTTTTATATTTTAGAATTGAGCGTCTATGGTGCGATGTTTGGTCAGCTGTCTCTGGTAAAGTACTATGAAGTATTGCATACAATGGAAGAAGAGAGAGTGCTTGATTTGTCAGATGAACTGCAGCTCTTTTGTGTGCACTATGCTATTCTTCCACGGCTGAAGTTTGATTTGAAGTGCTTCATGGGTAGCTGGAACAACCATCCCATCAGAACAGAGGGAAATCTTTCACCAGAACAGCTTTGGCTCATTGGAAAGTTGCAGACTCCAGTGGCTGAGCCAGATTTAGAGCTATACTTTAAGCATCTATGCAAAGTTAGGATTCAATATCCAAAAATTATAATTCTGTCTTAATTTCCTTCACCTTAAATGGTAAGTTCACCCAAGGAAAATTGTCATAATTTCCTCATGTTGTTCCAAACCGTAGGACCTTTGTTCATCCTTAGAACACAAATGAAGATATTTTTGGCCAAGAAAGGTAGTTAAAACAAAGTACTCAATGTGTTTCCAGTGGTTTAACCTCATTCTTATGAAGCCAAACTTTATTTACAAAATGTTATTCAAAGTATGTTCATGCAACATCTGCTTTGTGTCAACACAACACGCATGTGTATTGATGTTTAGCACACCTTAAAGAAAACGTTTATCAAATAAAGTCGTAATTATGTTTTTTTGCACACATAAATTCATAAACTCTGGGCTCTGAAACTGATAGTGATGTAGGCTGTCAAATGAGGGACAGGAATCTCCTGGATTTCATAAAAAATATCTTTGAGTTGCAAACATGAACAAAAGTCTTGTGAGTTTGGAACAACATGAGGAAGGACAGAATGTTTAGATGGACTAACGGTACATGCACACTGGTGCAGAGCAGACTGAGCATTTTCAGTTCATTCCTTTAGAAGATGAGCTTCACATCCATGCTCAACTTCCACAGGAATGAACTGAAAATGCTTGCTCTGCTCACTCTATGCAAGAGTGCATGGAACGTAATGCTTTAAATCATCAAAACGCATGTGAATTTCATTCGTCTGTGGGCAAGATATTTGGCACAATTTAACATGTCATTCATTCATACCCAGGTAAAAAGGAAATATATTTAAATTGTGCTTATTTTGATATACTTAATGTATTGTAATGTATTAATTATATATTTAAATGTGTTATTTTGAGATATCTTAAAGTATGCTAAATGTACTTTAATATGTATTTAAGTTCAATTTTAAGGTAATAGTAATACATTTTATTATACTTAATTGTGTTAAAATGGATCTATTTTACAGGTACATTTAGTGTATTTTATTAGTATTTCTTTATATTGCATTTTTAAAACATTTTACATTTACTCTAGGAATACAGCTTAAGTATATTTTTAATTTCATAATAATGTGTTCCCAGTATATTTTAAATATGATATCAGCTTATTAATAATGTATTAGTAGACCCACATTAGACCCACTATTAGTACATTCAAAATATATTTTTTGCAAAACCATTCATTATGAAATTAATATATTTTCATATATTAAAAGTACAGTTAAAAATATATATTTGTATAAAACACAAATACTCTTTGAAAGATAGTAAACTTTAATGAACTACATTAGTACCACCACATATGAAAACAACATAAAATACATCTGTAATGAACAGAACCAAAAAAAACTTACTTAAGACAAACAAAGTGATATATAATTGCTGCAAAATGTCCTTTATCTTTTTAAAGTGAATTTAAGTTATTGTTGCACTTTCTTCTGATCAAGGCTCGCACCTCAGACACTGTCGTGGTCGGAAACTCTTTGATCACATCTATGAAAAGGGTAAAAGATTATTATTATTATTTTAAATATTAAAGCAAAGTTAACATCTGTTAACATGTAACTGCTCCCTTTCGAAAGGGAATTGCACCGTGTATAGGCGTCCCTTTCATACTTATGGGTCGCACTGACAGTGTTTTCGGTTGTCGCCAAATTCAATTGCCGTGATTTTATAGCTTTTCCCTCATTCCCTGTTCCCAGTCGTAACCTAGACAATCTTTTTTTAATATGGCATGTAATGTTTAGTTCATATATTTTAAAAGTAGACATTCAATATAAAATGTTAATATAATGCAAATAAGGAGTTCAAATAGAACAAACATTAAGTCTGGCTGAACAACAGTTAAGTCTACATGTTATGTTACTGTATCATAGGGAATAAAGAGGCAATTTAACTGATTAACTGAAATAGTATAGCCATTCAACAAGTATAATAATTATAATGCATAACAAATGCCAATATTTAATATTAGCATTAATATTTGTTTTTGTCAGTCCACTTTTGATTTCAAGAGCAAATAAAATTGATGATGTACAGAAACACATACAGATGAGGGCTTGCACCTTGTGAGGTTCCAACTGGTCTTTTGATTGAGTCCCGGGTTTACCAGTAAGTGTGCATCTGGCTAAAATCTATCTTCCAAAAAGTACAGTGGCCAAATCTTGAGTAAAAGAGAAGCTCTTGACTTGTTCAGTCTGTCATAGACTCTTTTAGGGACTTTCACATCAGAATCACCAAGGGAAATCTAAAAAATAAACAAACAAAACATCAATATATTCCTTTATAATTCAAATAAAAAGCTATTAATCTTTTACTTGATTCAGATCACTTACTGAAGTGTTCATGCACAAAAAGACAGATAAAACGATACAAAAACCACTTTTCTATATCATAAAGAATTTTACCATTTCTGAGGTTTCAGGAAGACACATCTCAGTTGAATTTGGGCTTGAGCTGACTGAGCCTCTTTTCATGGACTCTATAACCTCTCTGAGAGATGCTACTATCCCTGGAAGCTCTACAAGACAAAATTAAGTTGCATGTTATACAAAGTAAGGGCAGAACAAACACTAGTTTATGTTCTTCATGTGTACTTGGTCTCTTTTTTAAATGCTGACATATATTTTGTAATGAAGCATTACTGTAACTTCCATGTTATTATTACAGAAATTATTCAATATTAATAAAGACAGAAAATTCTATTGAAAATTACAAGTTGGTGGCAGCTGGTACACTTGATGATACGACTTGATTAAATGTAAAAGCTGAATATAACACACACATCCATATAAATGTATAACAGTCATGTTTATAAAAGCTTCATAAGATTCATCTATTTTTTTCTTCTTCTGGTTTTCAGTCTGTCTTAAAGCAATACTTGGCCATAGCTGTTAATAAAATCACCGTGATGACTTTTACTCTCCATGCTCCCTTTAACTGATTGAACACAGACACCTACCTGAGGCCTCATATTAGCTTCAGCAAAAAATATTGTGTAGTTTTTTTAAGTATTTTATTATCTAAAATTGAAAGCTTTAAAAAGAGATGCTGAACTTTCCTAATTTCTTCTAGACAAGTCAATGTTTTTCCACAGTAATTCATACTATAAAATTAGTTTGTCCATTGTGACAAGTTGCAGTTTGTTTAAAATAACAAACCTGTTCACCCGAAGGAAAACTCAATGAAGTGCTAGAAGACATCCTGTCATAGCTTTTTAGTACATAATGGCTACCGTAGTTGCAACACGCACTATTTGTTTGAAGGCATAATACAGTTTCACCGCTAGATGGGAGAAATTCCTATAAAATGTCCCTTTATGTCAATTTTGCTAATGACTTCCATATTGTAAGCATTGGCAAGTGTCTATTCTATAGAAAATAAATCTTTTTTATTTTATTTTTACATACAGTCAACAACAATGAACAACAATGGAAGTCGTGGCCTATTGGTTAGAGGGTTGGACTCCCAATCGAAGGGTTGTGAGTTCGAGTCCCGGGCTGGCAGGAATTGTGGGTGGGGGGAGTGCATGAACAGCTCTCTCTCCACCTTCAATACCATGACTTAGGTGCACTTGAGCAAGGCATCGAACCCCCAACTGCTCCCCGGGCGCCGCAGCATAAATGATGAACACTGCTCCGAGTGCGTGCGTGTGTGCATGCATGCGCACACACACACACACACACTTCGGATGGGTTAAATGCAGAGCATGAATTCTGAGATTGGGTCACCATACACCATGCTGAATGTCACGTCACTTTCACAATTCAAGTTGTGTATATATATATATATATATATATATATATATATACACAACTGGAATAGGGGTGTAATGATATGCATATTTGTATTGAATGGTTCGTTGGACCATTTTTCCTGCCGACCAACATTTTGTTATATTAAATATAGGCGCGTCGCAAATGTGATGCTGACACGACCACAACATTGCCCAACAGTAATGTAAGCGGAATGAAACTAATCTACTCTATTGTTCAATTCAATTCAATTAAAGTTTATTCGTATAGCGCTTTTTACAATACAAATCGTTACAAAGCAACTTTACAGAAAATTATGTTTCTACAATATTTAGTAGTAGCTTATGGTGGTGACTGTCATTTTGTGTGCATTTGACAGGATTTTTAGAAAGAAAAAAATAATTTATACAAGACGTAGTCAGCCAGACGATGAACATTAATAATATTATTAATTAATAATTATTATATGATGCAGTCACACATGTGGCAATAATTTTTAGTTCTGTTTGTTGATTCAGGGTTAGCATCATCTGAGGTCCTCTGAGGGTCAGCATCATCTCTTCTCAGGTGTTCTGGATCCAGACTGGAGCTTGTGTAAATCCTGGAGCTTGGGCAAAACATAGAAACAAAATAGAAAAATCATTAGCATAGCTGCTGATCCAACAAAGTAAAATTAGTTTAACCCAAGCTAATGAATAAAAATGCGCATTTGATCAGATGCAACTGCACTCACAATTTAAGAGATACATTATTCGAATGCTTGGCGAAAGAGATGCGTTTTAATCCAGATTTAAACAGAGAGAGTGTGTCTGAACCCTGAACATTATCAGGAAGGCTATTCCAGAGTTTGGGAGCCAAATGTGAAAAAGCTCTATCAATCAATCAATCACCTTTATTTATATAGTGCTTTAAACAAAATACATTGCGTCAAAGCACTGAACAACATTCATTAGGAAAACAGTGTCTCAATAATGCAAAATGATAGTTAAAGGCAGTTCATCATTGAATTCAGTTATGTCATCTCTGTTCAGTTGAAATAGTGTCTGTTTTTATTTGCAATCAAGTCAATGATATCGCTGTAGATGAAGTGACCCCAACTAAGCAAGCCAGAGGCGACAGCGGCAAGGAACCGAAACTCCATCGGTGACAGAATGGAGAAAAAAACCTTGGGAGAAACCAGGCTCAGTTGGGGGGTCAGTTCTCCTCTGACCAGACGAAAACCAGTAGTTCAATTCCAGGCTGCAGCAAAGTCAGATTGTGCAGAAGTATCATCTGTTTCCTGTGGTCTTGTCCTGGTGCTCCTCTGAGACAAGGTCTTTACAGGGGATCTGTATCTGGGCTCTAGTTGTCCTGGTCTCCGCTGTCTTTCAGGGCAGTAGAGGTTCTTTCTAGGTGCTGATCCACCATCTGGTCTGGATACGTACTGGATCCGGGTGACTGCAGTGACCCTCTGATCTGGATACAGACTGGATCTCGTGGCCACGGTGACCTCGGAACAAGAGAGAAACAGACAAATATTAGCGTAGATGCCATTCTTCTAATGATGTAGAAAGTACGGTGTTATGTGAAGTGTTTCCGGTTCCGGTTTACCTAATTAATGCAGCCTAAAAATCCTTTAACGGATTTGGATATTAAAAGCATATTAGTATGTTATGTGTATGCCAGGTTAAAGAGATGGGTCTTTAATCTAGATTTAAACTGCAAGAGTGTGTCTGCCTCCCGAACAATGTTAGGTAGGTTATTCCAGAGTTTAGGCGCCAAATAGGAAAAGGATCTGCCGCCCGCAGTTGATTTTGATATTGTAGGTATTATCAAATTGCCTGAGTTTTGAGAACGTAGCGGACGTAGAGGAGTATAATGTAAAAGGAGCT
This sequence comes from Carassius auratus, assembly GCF_003368295.1. Lineage (NCBI taxonomy): Eukaryota > Metazoa > Chordata > Actinopteri > Cypriniformes > Cyprinidae > Carassius > Carassius auratus. The sequence goes on from NW_020525272.1 coordinate 543,109, forward strand.
CATTCAAATACTGAGGTGCTAAACCATTCAGGGCTTTATAAGTAATAAGCAATATTTTAAAATCTATACGATGTTTGATAGGGAGCCAGTGCAGTGTGGACAGGACCGGGCTAATATGGTCATACTTCCTGGTTCTAGTAAGAACTCTTGCTGCTGCATTTTGGACTAGCTGTAGTTTGTTTACCAAGCGTGTAGAACAACCACCCAATAAAGCGTTACAATAGTCTAACCTTGAAGTCATAAATGCATGGATTCAAGTCTATGCAAAAGAATGTTGTGGTCAATTGTGTCAAACGCAGCACTAAGATCCAATAAAACTAATAGAGAGATACACCCACGATCAGATGATAAGAGCAGATCATTTGTAACTCTAAGGAGAGCAGTTTCAGTACTATGATACAGTCTAAATCCTGACTGGAAATCCTCACATATACCATTATTCTCTAAGAAGGAATATAATTGTGAGGATACCACCTTTTCTAGTATCTTGGACAGAAAAGGGAGATTCGAGATTGGTCTATAATTAACTAGTTCTTTGGGGTCAAGTTGTGGCTTTTTTATGAGAGGCTGAATAACAGCCAGTTTGAAGGTTTTGGGGACATATCCTAATGACAATGAGGAATTAATAATAGTCAGAAGAGGATCTATGACTTCTGGAAGCACCTCTTTTAGGAGCTTAGATGGTATAGGGTCTAACATACATGTTGTTGGTTTAGATGATTTAACAAGTTTATACAATTCTTCCTCTCCTATAGTAGAGAATGAGTGGAACTGTTCCTCAGGGGGTCTATAGTGCACTGTCTGATGTGATACTGTAGCTGACGGCTGAATGGTTGCAATTTTATCTCTAGTAGTATCGATTTTAGAAGTAAAGTAGTTCATAAAGTCATTACTGTTGTGGTGTTGGGAAATGTCAACACTTGTTGAGGCTTTATTTTTCGTTAATTTAGCCACTGTATTGAATAAATACCTGGGGTTATGTTTGTTTTCTTCTAAAAGAGAAGAAAAGTAATCAGATCTAGCAGTTTTTAATGCTTTTCTATAGGATATGCTACTTTCCCTCCAAGCAATACGAAATACCTCTAGTTTTGTTTTCCTCCAGCTGCGCTCCATTTTTCGGGCTGCTCTCTTTAGGGTGCGAGTATGCTCATTATACCATGGTGTCAAACTGTTTTCCTTAACCTTCCTTAAGCGTAAAGGAGCAACTGTATTTAAAGTGCTAGAAAAGAGAGAGTCCATAGTTTCTGTTACATCATCAAGTTGTTCTGAGGTTTTGGATATGCTAAGGAATTCGGATACATCAGGAAGATAACTTAAAAAGCAGTCTTTTGTGGTAGAAGTGATGGTTCTTTGATACTTGTAACAAGAAGTAGAATTTACAATTCACAATTCTACCTCCTTTAGTGGACTTTGCTATCCTAGGAACTACCAAAAGTCCAGCGTTTTGTGACCTTAGGGAGCGTGATGTGTTGTAGCGTGGTAGAAGGCTAGTTAGGTATGCAGGAGCTAAACCATTTAGGGACTTATAGGTAAGTAATGATAATTTGTAACTGATACGGAACTTAATAGGTAGCCAGTGCAGAGACTGTGAAATTGGGGTAATATGATCATATTTTCTTGACCTGGTAAGGACTCTAGCTGCTGCATTTTGGACGACCTGTAGCTTGTTCATTGAAGAAGCAGGACAACCACCTAGAAGTGCATTACAATAGTCCAGTCTAGAGGTCATGAATGCATGAACTAGCTTTTCTGCATCAGAAACATATAACATGTTTCGTAGCTTGGCAATGTTTCTAAGATGGAAGAATGCAGTTTTTGTAACATTGGAAATATGATTTTCAAAAGACAAATTGCTGTCTAATATAACACCCAGATTTCTGACTGTAGAGGAAGTAACATTACATCCGTCTAGTTGCAAATTGTAATCTACAAGATTCTGTGTAGTGTTTTTTGGTCCAATAATTAGTATCTTATCCTAATTTAATTGGAGAAAATTATTGGTCATCCAATCTTTTACATTTTTAACACACTCTGTTAGCTTAGATAATTGAGATGTTTCATCTGGTCTCGTTGAGATATATAGCTGAGTATCATCAGCATAACAGTGGAAGCTAATTCCGTATTTTCTAATAATATTACAAAGGGGCAACATGTATATTGAAAATAGAAGGGGACCTAGGACGGATCCTTGTGGCACTCCATATTTTACTGGTGATAAATGAGATGACACCCCATTTAAGTAAACAAAATGGTAGCGATCAGACAGGTAGGATCTAAACCATATTAGAGCCTGCCCTTGAATACCTGTATAGTTTTGTAATCTATCTATGAGTATGTCATGATCTATGGTGTCGAACGCAGCACTATGATCAAGTAAGACTAGAAATGAGATGCAGCCTTGATCTGACGCAAGGAGCAGGTAATTTGTAATTTTAACAAGTGCAGTTTCTGTGCTATGGTGGGATGACATATCGCTGTAGATGAACTTCTCTTAAAAGCATCTCTCTTTACAACTAAGTCCTTGTAAACATCTGTAATTATATATATACATATATATATATATATATATAAACCAATAAAGGGATATCCAACGTGAAGCTAGTAATTCCTCATTGTCATCATTTATTCACCCTCATGTCATTTTATTCTTTCTTCGTATTAAAAAAAAAAAAAAACATTATTTTTACAAGTTTTTTTTTCATTACAATTTTGACATTTTTATGTAACCTTTGATCTCTAAGTACAGCGTCCCTGTGAAGGCCAAAAAAAGGTGATTGGACATGGCGACAAACACACTCTACAGTGTTTTTGCAAACAGTGTGCCATATTTGCACAGTTATTTTATGTCACTGCCTAGAATAATAACAATTGACTAAATTGATAGACTTTGCTCGCTTGAGCGGTAACGTAATCCACATAGGCTATCATAGATTCCAGCATCGGCAACAACTTCTGAAAATATTTTCTAAACCCATAATTTAAGTAAAACCACTTATACTAATCACTAACAATTATAAACTTACCACCAAGAAGTAGGATTTTTGCAGGCAGTATCTTGCTCTGTCCGTGTCGGCTGCCACTTGGCAGGCGCACCTCTATGTAACCCTCTTCACTGTCGAGTTGTTCGCGGGGGGGTTGACCTGGTATTCTTGTCGTCTGTGTTCTCTTAATATAATATTGGTGCTATCCACCTTCACTAGGTCAGAGTCAGGGAAATAATACAGTGCATAGTTCGGAAAAGAAATGATTCCTGCTGTTGAAGTATCCGTACACTGTTGCCCCACCTGCCAAATTGCGCCAACTTGTACTTTGAAATGGCGTTGTGTGATTGTACAATTACCTGCATGATTGGTTTGAAAAGCTTGGCTCTGATTGGTCTAAATTAATGCACTGCGAAATATAGCCTAAATTTTTTTTTTATTTGACGCATGGTCTTAACCGGCACCGAAATCTGTAGGTGAAATACCATTTGGCACCGAAGTGAATAAATACAAAGAAATGAAGAAATACAAATCTTTCCTAAATACACAAGATGTAGAGTTTCCGAAAAATGACAGAAAAACACAGCGTTAAGAAGCTGGATACAAAAAATAAAGAGGTAATAATGAATTTTATTTTGAATTGCTGTTTTAAGCATTTAATTGTCCTGCACTATTTCAATACAACATTATTAATTATTTATTATTAGATGTGCATACTATTTCTGCAGTGGAAAGGTTTAAAACAATGCTTTATTTTGCTTCCAGGAATTGAAACAAATCTCCATTCATTTCTTTTCAGACTTCAGCCCGAGATGGTTACAAGAACTATATGTCAATAAATGGTTCTGAATTACCAAAAGCAACTACAAACAGGAGAAGGAAAACATTGGTAAAATTGTTATTCCGTCAGTATATGATAGTTTTAAGTAATCTATGTTAATTAGTTAATAGTCCTGATGCCACTATTATGATTAAGTGTCTTTTACTTGTAAGGAGATGATGTTAACATCAACTTATTGACGTTTAGCTTTCGGTTAATTGCGAAATCAATGAGGCAACCAAGGGAAATGACAGTGTCCACTATTCTCCGTGCCCAAGACCAGCAAAGAGATACAAAATGGAAGACCAAGTGCAGGAAAAAGTTGAATGGGTAAGTATGAAATATTGTGTCAACATCAGTTTATTATATAAAATAAAAAAATATGTTTGGTATTAAGTCTGCGAAGTATCTAAAAAATTGAATGAATATATACACATATATATATATTCATTCTATTTTTAACATACTTCACAGAATTAATACCAAACATATTATTATTTACACGTTGCATGTTCTTTGCACTTCCATCAGGAAGTCATCCATCATTCAGACTGAACATTTACATTTATCTTTTTTCAGAGTATTAATGTGACCAATATTGATCGAAGAGGGCAGCCTAACCAGTCCAACTTGTGCCAGTCTCTTGAGTATTCATCATCAAGCAAACATTAATTCTCAGGTAAATATTTTTTATTTATTTATCACATTAACAATTTGCATATGTGACCATATGGCTTATGTGACAGTACTGTCATATCATATAATGAAAATATTATATATATCATGCCTTTGTTGTCTGTTACAAATTTGTTTTTATAATTGTGAAAGTTTTACATGTTTCTTTTTCTTTGTAAATTCAATAATTATTGTTAGTTAATTTTATTAATCTATTATTTGTTTAGAGCTTTAATTCCCTTGGGGCAATTACTTCAGACTGTTTTCATATTTTCATATATTCAGACACTTAACTCTTAGTATGTATTTAAAGAGTTACAGATTAGTACCTGGGACAGCAGAGTACAGTCATAAGCTGAGGGAGGCTGTTGTGAAGCAATAATAGAACTAATATCGGTATTTTATAAGTGTTAATTTAAATTGTTTAACACAACAATAGTTGTTGCTTGAAAAACTCAGACATGCATCTATATTCAACAGATAATTCAAGAGAAGCCTGTTTGTGAGGGACGCTATGACCACAATGCTGATTTGCAACCAGAACCAGAGATACCTAACCTGGATCAAGGACCAAACTCAAATCCATCACAGGTATTGTCATAAAGTATTTATAGTGTGGCTTTGTGTGCCATCTATGAGTAGTAGCCATGTAATAAAAGACATTTATGATGATATCAAACACAAAGTTATTTAGCATTGTAGCATTTCCATGCTGGCTCTAACTATCTCTTCCAAGGACCCTGAGTCAAAGCACGTTGCACGAGCAGTATTTGCATTGGTGTTTTTCATCTCTCGGCAAGTTTTCTCAGAAAAAAAAAGAAGAGGTAAAGAGGTGGAGCATGGTCTATCTCTAAAACTTTGAGATAGATCATTGGGCCTGGCAGTGGGCCATTACGAAATAGCCTAGGCCAGTGGTTCATAACCTTTTTAAACTTGCGGCCCACACAACCAAACACATATGTTTGCGCGGCCCACTGCAAAAAAATAAAAATTTAACTGGCCCCGCTATTGTTGGGTTAATAACTTAGTACTCAGAAGCTAGATTGTTAACTGTATTTATTGGATGAACTAGGGCTGTGCGATATGAAAAAAAAATAAATAAATCTATTGCGATTTCTTTGATCAATTTTGCGATTTCGATTTTAATTAAGATTTTGACTAAAGTCATGAAAGCATTCAGGATGAATTTGAAACATATTTCCAGAACAGATATTAGTCAAAATAATCACTAAGTAAAGGTGTAACAAAATGTTTAGACTTATGGCAAAAATATAAATAAACCCTGTGTGCAGGGATTTATTTATTATTTTTTTTTTGCCATGCATTGTTCAAAGAGCTCATTAATTGTAGCGGTGCCTCAGGTGTTGAAATATATTTGTTATAAATTATACAGGTTCACATGTGCTCCGTCTGCAGTGTGTAACAGTATGTGTATGCAGTACAGAACGCAATTTATTGTAACGCGAAAACACATTAAAATAATGCGTGAGCACGAATCTCTCTGCTCGCACGCGGATTTCCTTTGCTCTGTCACAAAACCAGCGTTAAACCTGTCTCCTCTCACTCAAACTGCGTCCTGTGCACTCACAACTCTCTCTATGCTCATGTGCTAGATATTAATTATTTTGTGAACGCTCTGATCCGTTAACATGGGCTTGGAAAAAAGACGCATCACAGACAGTGTGTGAACCTGGAGTTACGTAGGCAGATCAGATAGCATAGTGCGGGAGGTCGGGGCCGCGGAAAATTGTGCTATAAAGCTATTTATTAATCGTGCACACTCAAATCGTGACTTTATGACTATTTTAATTAATCGCACAGACCTAGAATGAACTGGCAATGAACAGAAAACAACAGTTACAGTTTAATAGTTATTTTTTGTTATTTAATGACATACATGAAATTATGTTATTATGTTATGACTTAGACATTTTTACATATGTTAACAATATTATTATTTATTTTAATAGTAATTGGCGGCCCACCTGCACTACCACCGCGTCACACTAGGGGGCCGCGGCCCACAGGTTGAAAACCACTGGCCGAGGCTAATTACCACCTGATACCAAGTGTGTGTTCACGGTTTGTGTGTGTTCACTGCTGTGTGTGTGCACTTTGGATGGGTTAAATGCAGAGCACGAATTCTGAGTATGGGTCACCACACTTGGCTGTATGTCACGTCACTTTCACTTTTCAATTTCACTTCACTTTCACGAGCTCCAGGGGCTTTTTCGAGCGACCCAGGCCCAACGTGGCCTCACCCTCTTGGGCATGAGAGTGAGTTGGCGCCCCCTACTCCGGTTCTCATTAACCTTGATGGCTGAGCTCCAGGGGCTTTTCGAGCGACCCAGACCCAATCCCGTCCCTAAACCTAACCATCACTGGGGTTAAGAACATTCATGACTCTTCCCCTACCATCCTAGAAAAAAAAATATTGCTCCCCCTATATAGATATACATTTCGCTCCATTTCGCTTTAACGGCGCAGACATACACGCGAAATCACATCATGCACACGAATAGCTCAAAATGTATATACATAACACGCCACTCGGCTTTGAAAGTGACGTGTATGTTTACGCAAAGTCATGATGTCACGTTGTACAGAACATATACTTAGCGTACTAACGTGTCGGGTATCGTGCCATAATGTTAAGAGATTAAGGAATAGATTAAAAACTACTTTTTTGGGGAACCAGGCCCTGTTTGTTTATGTAGTTATTAATTAATTTATTATATTATTTTTTATTTATTTTCTTCCTGTAGAAATCAGAGGAAGAAGAACTCCTTTACCCAGGAGCACCTATCTCCAGAGGACAAAGTCTACTTCTTTTGATGTCCTTCATTTTGAGACACAACCTCACAGCGACAGCTCTTGAAGACCTCCTCCTCTTGTTTAATGAACATTTCCCAGGATCAGTACCAGCTACTTCTTACCTATTTCATAAAGCTTATGGGCAGTATGGACAATATGAATCACATTTGTACTGTTCTGGATGCACCAACTATATAGGTAAGGTTAATGGTCAGACACAACGTTCTGTATGTCACATGTTGTTTGATGCAGACACATTTGAAAAATGGTTCGTATTTTCTGGTTTTGAAATTATCTAGCCAAATTAAGGACTTTCTGGAAAATCCTAAGAATACATTAGAAAGAAAAATGTCAACTAATGGCATTATTAATGACATACATTCAGGAAAAGAGTATGAAAAACTAATCAGGAGTGGTAAAATTAGTGAAGAGGATGTGAGTTTACTGTGGAACTGTGATGGTATCCCAGTTTTCAAGAGCTCCAATTGTCAGCTATGGCCAATTCAGTGTCACATCATTGAACTTGAACCAAAAGAACGAAAAAATAATATCTGCATACCATGTATTTGGTTTGGAGAGAAGAAACCCAATATGACAACTCTGTTAACTCCATTTGTTGATGAGCTTCAAGAATTGGAGCAAAATGGAATGGGCTAGTTGCATATCTGCGCCATCTTGGATTTCCGGTCTTGCGAGTGTGTGCGTAGATATTTCCGGTTGTGCTTAAAGTCAGTGCAGAGAAACAGAGAAGTCCAAATATTACCTTCTATTTGTTTACAGGATTAATAATATCACTTCATATGCAAATAAGATATACACTGCTATTATCACTATACTATAAATGTTAACTGACCCAGTGGATTGTCTGGTGAATGAATTAAATACACTAATGTTCACTACTATTCACGAAATTAAAGTTGAACTCAAGGTGTGTATACACAGCTATATAATGTATTTTATCTTACAAAATATGTAAATGCACAAATTACTTATCTCTCGAAAATGTTTGCATTATTATTATAATTTTTTTATATTAAATATTTACCTCATGAGACGTGGGCTGCGATTTATCTTCAGAGGTATCCACTTCTCAATTGTACACATACATCAGTCCGTTTTATCGTTATTTTCACAACATATTTTATTATTTTACACAATAAAAAAAAATACATGACTAATTTTAATATCTGTTTAATCTGATAATTAATGCAAAAGAATAACAATATACATGGCTGCTCATAGACAGATAATGATTTTTGCTGCAGATCTTTCACAAAACAAATAAACAGATAAAAACACACATGAATGCAAACAGCGATCTTTATTTAATGCAAACCTACCATAATTATATTATGTTTAATTGTACAGTTAGTTATAAATTATATTATCAAATAAAGTTAATAAAACATGCTTTATCAGAAATCTCTGTGAGTCTTGTTTGACAGTCAGAAACATTTCTCTTACATAACAGAACAAACCAGCTCTTCGAAAATGAAAAGTATTGCATATTTGAGAGGTTTGTGTTTGAAAGAAGAAATCCCTGTGGACTGATTAACCTGACCTGATGCTGATCCGCATAATCAACAGAAGAATAAAGCAATCACCGCGTTGTATCTTGATGAATTTCCACACAGAGGTACGCAAAATATAGGGAGGATGTTTCCCCATGTTTTTGATATACCACTATTGGCTGTTAAATTTGAAAATCATCAATTATATACATCTAGCCAAGTTTCGTATGTAAGTTTCCCTTACAGTCAATGCGAGCGTCGCAAAACCGGAAATAAGTACGCACACACTCGCGTCGCTGAAGCTCACCGGCGCCATCTTGTGCACCTAGCCCATTAAATGATCAGACAAACAGAGCCAGCAACATTCATCTAAAGTGCATGCACTGATCTGTAGTTCAGATTCAGTTGCTCGTCCACAAATTAAAAACACGAAACAGTTTAATGGCATATACTGTATGGCTGTGACTTTTGCTACCATAAAGGTGGGGGTTCATACTCTTTTATAAGTCCTGAACCTCTTCTCAGATGTGAATCTGAGCATTTTCAACATGCTATGGCTGGTACTCCTAAGCAGCCTGGAATGGGAGTGAAAGGACCATCTCCTTTAATGAAACTAGCAAACTTTCAGATGGTCAATGGGTTTGTGCCTGAATACCAGCACAGTGTTTGCCTAGGAGTAACACGGCAGCTAATGACATTATGGCTGGATTCCACTAACCATGATAAACCATGGGCATGGGCACAAAAACTGAAGAAATTGATAAGCAGTTACTAGCAATCCAGCCTCCAGTAGAGTTAACTAGAGTCCCACGTTCTGTAAAAGAAAGCAAATATTGGAAGGCCTCAGAATAGAGATCTTTTCTTCTGTTCTATGCGTTACCAGTGCTTTGTGGTGTTCTTTCTAAGAAATACTGGAACCATCTTTTCCTTCTTGTTTTTGGCATTTATACTTTGCTTCAAGAAAAGATACAAATGGTTGATATTGACAATGCAGAAAAAACACTGAAGAAATTCGTTATGGAATTTCAGAAATTGTATGGCACGGAAAATATGTAATTTACCTTGCACTTGATGACGCACATTTCTGCAAGTGTGAGAAACTGGGGAGTAGTGATGGCCGATTCGTGAACGAATCGTTCAATTTAACCGGTTCTTCTTAGTGAACCGGTTGAACCAGTTCACCAAATCGAACTGAATCGTTTGAAACGGTTCACGTCTCCAATAAGCATAAATCCACAAATTACTTAAGCTGTTAACTTTTTTAACGTGACTGACACTCCCTCTGAGTCAGAATAAACCAATATCCCGGGGTAATCCATTTACTCAAACAGTACACTGAATGAAATGCTGTGAAGACCGAACTGAAGATGAACACCGAGCCGAGCCAGATAATGAACAAACACGCCCACTGCTGGAGCAGTTGTCGTTCTCGAGTCAAGAACCGGTTGCTTCGGTGTTCGGATCACCAGTACACTCAACCGAGAATCGTTTCTGTCGGACGCGTCCGATTTGAGAACCGATGAGCTGATTCTCGTTCTCGAGTCAAGAACCGGTTGCTTCGGTTTTCGGATCACCAGTACACTCAACCGAGAATCGTTTCTGTCGGACGCGTCCGAATTGAGAACCGATGAACTGATGATACTGCGCATGCGTGTAATTTTGTAAGTATTTTGTTAAACATCGGAAAGTGTGATAAAGTAACTATATTTTATTTTGATTTTTTTATTATTATTTTTTTTAGATTAATGTTTCCAATCTGTATATTGTATATAATGTATAGGCCAAATGGGTTTTCAGGGAAGTTGGACAATAATTAAGACTCTAAAGACTCTTATGTTTAATAGGAATAAGGGATGATTTATGAGATATCTGTACTGTATTTATAGTTAATGATGACATTCACAAATTGAGTTTGTAGTAAACAGAACATGAACACGAGTAGAGCAGCTGATGACACTGAACTGCAGCACGTGCCGGTTAGAGCGATTCTCGTTCTCGAGTCAAGAACCGGTTGCATCGGTTTTCGGATCATCAGTACACTCAACCGAGAATCGTTTCTGTCGGACGCGTCCGAATTGAGAACCGATGAACTGATGATACTGCGCATGCGCGATTCAGCGTGAAGCCAACTGACTCACAGCATGTCTCTGAACCGAAGGGATTCTTTTGGTGATTGATTCTGATTCTGTACTAGTAACGTTATGAGCGGGTATTTTGAGGGCTTGGATGAAGGGCAATCTGCCGAAACGTAAGTTAATTTAATAACAAATACATCGCAATGGATTATGTTTAGTAAGTGGATCATGGTTTCTGCACTGATGACACCTAATTTATTTACTTTATATCTTCAAGACTTAAATCCTCATATGCACATTATTGCTGTTACTGTATTTAGGTGTTGTTGCAAAATTCAAATGTAAACTTTTCATGATTATGAGGTTTTAACTGACTAAAGTTATGATTACTGACTTTATATATTTGAATGTTTGATAGACGTGACGCCATTACGTCATCGCCAATGACGTCATTACGTCGAGCGTGAAAGAACCGATGAACCGGTTTTTTCAACCGGTTTATTGAATCGAACCGTCCGAAAGAACCGGTTCGCGGAAAAGAATCGAACTTCCCATCACTACTGGGGAGCTCTGTGGGCTACATCCACATTTTCTTTTGAATCTTTCAATGGCACACTCTTGAAGTTCTTTAATGGAACCACACATGTCCAACAACAGATTGTCAAAAAACTGTTCCATGATATGCAAAACAGTAAGCAAAATACAGCTAAATCAACACAATTTTCAGAGATGGTTAGGGTTTTTGGTAATCCTCATCCAGTGACCATTCCAGTACGGCACATGCTTGCTATACAGGATCTTTTTGATATCAGGGTACAGCAATGCTTGTATTATGAACGTTTCATTATCGATGGTGTCCTTTATCACACAGAAACTAACAAACGGCTGCAAAAAAGAAACAACTCTGTAGTAGAGTTAACTGATGGCACATTATTAAGATTCTGAGCATTGTGGCATTTAATTCTAAAGGTTGTAATGAACAGATGAGCTGTGTTTTGGTTAAGGAGCTTTGGAGGACTGCAAGACACCTCTGTAGGGATTCTGACCTTAGGATTTCTTCCAAGTTCATTCATGAGATAAAAGAGTCAAACACTATTTATGCAGTGCAGTTCTTTAAAAAGAAAATGTGTAATGACTGAGTTGAAAGACAACACTTATATCATAGCCCTGCCAAATAATATTGAAAGGGACTGAAATTATCGCAGTTGAATTGCAATTCAATACTTTAATTAGGGAAGTTTAAATGAAATGCTTTCTAAACTGTTTTTTTTATTTTTATTCCTTTTTGTTATTCATGAGCTCTGGTAAAATGTAAGAATTAAGCTTTAGAATGTTGTCGTTTTAGAGTAGGCCTATGTGTATTATTATATTGATGTGTGGAAGTACTGGTGTTCACATTCAGGTTATAAGTGGATTGTTCAAACTGACTATTGTCATTACTGCACTAGTACTGAAAGATAAAATATTAAAGCAACTGCCGTCAGTGGATATCATTTACTTTGAAAACTATTTGTACTTGTTTGTAGGGAACTTGTGTTGTGGAAAAAGACTTTTCACAAATAATGTGCATTCATTATTAATGTGCATACTAATTAATGCACAGTATTTGATATATATGTGTTTAACCATCAGATGGTCTTCGGGGTCTTTTTGACCCGAAATGACTTTTGCTCAAATTAAAAAAAATGTTCCCTTTGTCCAAATGGTATGAAACCACCTACGGCTCTCAACACTTTCTAGATCTACAAAAAATAAATAAATAAATTGGAATATCTGTTTTTATGTAAGCGTGACAAAATTTGTGACACTCATGGTCTTGCGATCAAAATAAGACTAAATTCATCATCAAACTCAGAAACAACGCAGAACAATTCGACAGATATGGCACAAATAAAGTGGCACACTTCCACCAATGCAAAAAAACATCCACAATGCTAAATTATATTGCTCACAACACGCGTACACACACACACACACACACACCCACACACACATATAGAGGAATATATAGGAGACTATAAAATATAGAAGACTATAAAAACTGTTCTCTTATCATTTGTCAAATAAAATCATCCAAAATGTAGAACCAACACAAATATAAAGTGGTGACACTGACACCGACAATGCACACACACACACACACACACACACTTGTGAGGTTATAAAACAACTGCTCTCATAATTATTTTTAAAAAATCATGCAAAATGCAGAACCACCAAAGAGGGAGAGAGATTGAGAGAGAGATGACAGGATGAGACAAAACTATTTAGCACGCACACACACACACACACACACCTGCTCCAACCCCGTCTACAGAGGTCATGCGGTTTACCATGCTTACTGCCTGCAATGCATTGTAATGTAACATTATTGAAAACTGGGGTTTTTTTTCAGTAAAAAAAAAAATAAACTTTGACAAAAAATATTTTATTTTTGTTATAATTGGGATTTAATCATATTTAGATATGAACCCAACTGAATCCAACTTGTGAAAAGATATCTTTCAGGTAATCAAATAGCAAATAGCATATAGTTGAGCTCTATAGCCATCTAGTGGTTAAAATGATTTTATTTTTATTTTAAAACTGCATTTTCCAAAAAATGGGTATAAATGTTATTTAAATCATTTAAAATGATCCATGTTATCCCCATGGATGAAAGTTAGAAATCTGGGTCTTTTATAAAGTGAATTTTACATCAAATGCTGTTCTTTTGTAAAAAGCCTATTTAAATAAATATTTATTTATTTATAGAAATGTAAAATATATCATAAATCCTCCAAAAACACATTAACAAACAGAGTAAAATTACATTTGTAAAAAAAAAAAAAAAAAAAACTAGTATCTTCTTACAAAATTAAATGATATTGTCTGGGGTCTCTGGAGACCCCAAAAAACATGAGTGGGGACAGGAAACGAGGACCATCAGAGGGTTAAAGTGCAATTAATTGTTATTAATTATTTTTAAAAACTACTAAAAATAAACAAAACACTGTTGATTTAACACTCCCAGATAATAAGTGCATTACTTAGTTATTTCAATTGTATTGCTTATCATAATTATAGTAAATATTTAAATAAAAAAAAATGAACAGTTACACATAAAACAATATAAAGTGTGAAATAAATATGCATGCAGTTTTGCAAAAAGCATGGTAGATTTAGCTATATTTCTTAAAAGCTTAACTGAGCACATTTGTAATTACAGTAGGCAATAATTCTAGCCCTTGGAGAAATATATTGAAATTCATTTCAATACATGTTTAATTCACTTCATGTTAGGACTAGCATTTTTTAAGCTTTGCCACAGAAAACAATTTGTGGATGTGTTATTGAAATATATTAAAATGTTAAAAATATAATTCACAATATTTAAAAAAAACAGGACTGAAGCACATGCTATGACATAAATATAAAAAATATATTGTATGCCTATACAATAGTTATAAAAAAGGTATTTATAACCAACTAAAATATTAATCGTTTTGCTATACACACAAAATAAACATAAATCAACTTTAGTTACACAAGTATGTTTTCTGTAAATACACTAAAACTGAAGTATACATGTGTTTAGCATATTTCTTAAAATTATAATTAAACATATATTTATAACAATGTATTTCTAATACAGTTTTAAGCAATATAATTAAAATGTTTGTATTCAGCATATTCCTTAAAAGTGTAATTAAATATATAATCATTTCCAATGTACTCGTAGTACATTTTATATATTTAAAGTATGTTATTTACTAGTGTATTTATTCAAAATACAATTAAGCATGTATTTATTACCAATCTACTTCAATTAAACTTAAAAAATATATATTTAAAGTATGCTTATCATTAGCATATTACGTAAAAGTGTAATTAAGTATATATTTATTACAAATGTAATACTAACATAGTTTCTAGAAATATATTAAAAATCTATTCAGTATATTTTAAGTTCACTTTAAATAAGCATGTTGGAAATACAAATGTATTATAATCACACTATTTGTATTTTAAATATATTATGAATGCATTTAATACTGTCTTTTCCACCTGGGTAGTGTAAATGCTTACATGGACTAATGTGTTCTGTCAACCACTGTGTGGCACATCTGAAGTTTGGTTCACTGTAATGCACTGTAGTAATAATCTATCCAGACATTACTAACAACAGGTAAAGATCCTCCTTTATACCTCTCTTGCCAAACGTTAAATGTGACCCGACTGTGATGGCATGAGCTCTACTTTTTATGTTGACGCTTATGAAAAGATTTTTAATGTAAGACCAGATTAAAATTTTTAATTTTTATCAAGGATAAATGTACAAAAAATAATATTAATTATAAATGTACATATCAATTTTTATCTTTTATTTTTATTCATGATAATAGCCAGGATAGCTGGCATGGCTCTAAGCTATTAATAAACAAACACTATAATATATAATTATTTTTTATTTTCCACTTTTTGCACCATCATCTTAGCTACTCCTTGTCATATTAAGGGTAGTATGCTGTCCCCTTTGCCTTACAGTAAAAGTGATCTCAGTCTTATTTCAATGCTAGGTATAAATAGGGCCTATGGTACATGAGTTTGGAATGATGTGAAGTAAATTTCAGGATTATCTTTTGTGAGTTCAGTGGAGTTAGCATTGTAAAACAACCTCATTTTTTCTTTTTCAGATGGTGGAGCATCTTTTTCAAGAGGTAACCGTTAACCGTGACACAGAGGATGATGATGATGATGATGATGATGATGATGATGATGATGATGATGATGATGATGATGATGGTGTGGTGGTGCCAGAGATCTACTGTCCTTTATCAGACCAAAAACTTGCTGTTCTGCATGGATTGATTAATCCTTTGACATCAGCTTTGAATGACTGGGCGCTATATCTACAGACACTTGATGTGATCCAGAGACTGTGCTCTATTTAACATTTGACTTGTGAGTCACAATGCTTCTCCTCTCATTGTGTTCAGATATATCTGTGGGGTTGTTCAGGCCAACGCTTCATAACGTTATGCTGCCAATTTATCTTAATATCTTGTGCCTTTGCACTGTGTTTAAACATGGGTAGCTGTCTTTGTTTAAACATCATCTTGTGCCAAGGAGTCACATGGTCTCCAAATTTGATCTTATTTTCTGTTGTTGTATAATAATTCACTAGAAAATCACTTTAAATTGCAGATCATTTATTTTGAACTACTTTTTTTGTAAGCTACTGTAACAAAAATATTTAAGACTTTGTAAACCATTCAGAAGCATGTAAAACCATAAATAAGTGTTGTTGAACAGTATCTATGAATTCAAAAGAAGAAATTAAACTATTGGGAACAACATTGTCTAGACATTTAAGTTCATTTCGAAACATAGACTGTAAAATCAAGCACCATGTTGTACTGCTGTTTTCATGATTTCTTTAAATTCATTAAATTCTGACAGATGTGCAGTGTGAAATGTGACGGTTTGTGAGCATGCGCTAACAAGTGTGTGTCTGGCAAGCGCTGCATGCATGTGTGATCAAACTCAGCAGTTATTTTAAAGGCTTGTCTCTCTGTGCTTGACCAGTCAGCCACTGCATCACCCGTGGGACAGGGAGGGCGTCCTCATCCTGACTATCGCCATCTAGGGCAGTAAAATATACATATACATAAAATATACAGACATTACCACACATAGCACAATAAACATTCAAGACATTTGAAAACATACAATTAGTTTAGAACTAACTGCTGCTTTAGAAAACTATATTATAAATGTATTGCTGTGATCAAAGCTGAATTTTCAGCATTATAACTCCAGTCTTCAGTGTCCGATGGTCCTTAAGAAATACTTTTAATATGCTGATTTGATACTTAAACATTTCTTCTTCATTATTATCATTAATTAATTAATTAATTAATATGAATTATATTTGTGGAAACAATGAAACCATTAAAACATTTTTGTTAAGATTAGAAGAAAAGGAATTAATACTTTTAATCATCCAATAGATAAAAAGTGACAGTGAAGTTTAAAATATTACAAAAGACTGCTACGTAATAAAGGCTATAATAAATCTAATATAAAACATAAAAAAAGTATCACTATTTCCACAGTAATGTTATTCAAATGTTGACAGTTTTCAACATGTAACAATAATCATAAATGTTTCTTGAGCATCAAATCAGCATATTAGAATGATTTCTGAAGGATCATGTGACACTGAAGACTGGAGTAAATGATCTGTCATCAATCAGTTATCAGACATATTTTGTAATCAATGTCTGTGAAAATAATCCATCAGTGGACTTCTATAATAAACATTTGCATTCATTGACATCTGAAATGAATACGAACTTACCTTCGAGCTCCATCAGAAAATCCCGGAAGTGATTCAGGATTTTCACCTCTCTGGAATGTTTTAGAGTGCCACTCAAACTCGTTTGTGGGACAAGATGTGACACAAGGAAAAACATGCCAGGTAGACAGAAAATGCCAAACATTATCTAAACAGCATGCAGTATAGAAAGAAAATAGGAGTTATTTTGTACTGTAACATTTTATAACAGCAATGCAAATAAAACTAGTAGGCTTTTGAAATCACCTTATCATCACCACCTTGCACAACAAAGAGGCTGCGCCACACTTCTCTGTTCTTCTCCATGATGTCAATCAAACTGTAAAGTTGCAAACCTTCATGGAGCTGCTGAAGCATGAGGCTTCGACGAGCAGCTGCATGCATCACAATCCATCATCTTCAGCTTATCTGGGCCGTCTAAACAGAGACGCCCAGACCTCCCTCTCCCTATCCACTTCCTCCAGCTCTTCCAGCCGGGAGACATTAGTGATGGGATTTATGGCTCTTTGAGGGGATCCGGATCTTCGCGATCCGTTCCTTTCAAAGAGCCGTTCAAAAGAATGGCTCTTTTGGCTCTTTTTAAATATTTAGTCAGTTTTAAGAAGCCAGCTTGGGAGCATCTCAGTTTATCCTGGAAATAATCACTGGGAGGTATTATGAGGTGAGATTTGTAGTCAAATAATTAAAGCTCAGATATCACACACCAATATCTGAGTTTGAATTATTCTGAAATATTGATTATTACCTCATTTCTCATGTGTGGACTATATTCCATAGGGTTGCACAAATCCCTCTGCTTAGACAGTGACATCATTATTTTGATTTACCTTTAGTACAAAGTGTGTGTGTGTGTGTGTGTGTGTGTGTGTGTGTGTGTGTGTGTGTAAAACTACGTTGACTTATGTTATTCATACAATACCTACTCACAAATAAACATAAAAAACAAAGCCGGCTGCAATGAATTTCTGTGCAAAACAGCTTTTACTACAAACACTTCCACACAAGAACATTGTTATCACACAAGAACATTTTGATAGAAAACTAATTTTTTTTTAAGTAGATAAAATTAGAATAAATAAAATGGAAATGTCTACATACTACATACTATTACTACTGTAAACTTTGCAAATAGGACATCAGCCCCTTCAAGTCAATGAACAATAACAAAGTGGGCGGCAATGAATGTCTGTGGAAAACAGCTTTTAGTGAAACATTTCTATACAAGTACAGTATCACAAAATAACATTTTTAATGATTTTAAAATAAGTTTTAAATGAACACAAAATGCAATGTAAATGCATGCACAACTAATAACTAATATTCAATTCAATTCAAGTTTATTTGTATAGCGCTTTTTACAAAACAAATCGTTACAAAGCAACTTTACAGAAAATTATGTTTCTACAATATTTAGTAGTAGCTAGTAGTTTGTGCACATTTGACAGGATTTTAGAAAAACTAAAAAATAATAATAATACAAGACGTAGTCAGCTAGACGATGAACTATCAATATTATTAATTAAGTTATTATATGATTAAGTCACACATTTAGGAATAATTGTTAGTTCTGTTTGTTCATTCAGGGTTAGCATCATCTGGGGTCCTCTGAGGGTCAGCATCATCTCTTCTCAGGTGTTCTGGATCCAGACTGGAGCTTGTGTAAATCCTAGTTAACACGGGATGTGAATCCCGTGGCAAAACATAGAAACAAAATACAGACATCATTAGCATAGCTGCTGATCCAACAAAGTAAAATTAGTTTAACCCAAGCTAATGAATAAAAATGCACCTTTGATCAGATGCAACTACACTCACAATTAAAAAGATACATTATTCGAATGCTTGGCGAAAGAGATGTGTTTTTAATCTAGATTTAAACAAAGAGAGTGTGTCTGAACCCCGAACATTATCAGGAAGGCTATTCCAGAGTTTGGGAGCCAAATGTGAGAAGGCTCTACCTCCTTTAGTGGACTTTGCTATCCTAGGAACTACCAAAAGTCCAGCGTTTTGTGACCTTAGGGTGCGTGATGGGTTGTAACGTGGTAGAAGGCTAGTTAGGTACGCAGGAGCTAAACCATTTAGGGCCTTATAGGTAAGTAATGATAATTTGTAACTGATGCGGAACTTAATAGGTAGCCAGTGCAGAGACTGTAAAATTGGGGTAATATGATCATATTTTCTTGACCTCGTAAGGACTCTCGCTGCTGCATTTTGGACGACCTGTAGCTTGTTTATTGAAGAAGCAGGACAACCACCTAGAAGTGCATTACAATAGTCCAGTCTAGAGGTCATGAATGCATGAACTAGCTTTTCTGCATCAGAAACAGATAACATGTTTTGTAGCTTGGCAATGTTTCTAAGATGGAAGAATGCAATTTTTGTAACATTGGAAATATGATTTTCAAAAGACAAATTGCTGTCTAATATAACACCCAGATTTCTGACTGTAGAGGAAGTTACAGTACATCCGTCTAGTTGCAGATTGTAATCTACAAGATTCTGTGTAGTGTTTTTTGGTCCAATAATTAATATCTCCGTCTTATCCGAATTTAATTGGAGAAAATTCTTTGTCATCCAATCTTTTACATTTTTAACACAATCTGTTAGCTTAGATAATTGGGAAGTTTCATCTGGTCTCGTTGATATATATAGCTGAGTATCATCAGCATAACAGTGGAAGCTAATTCCGTATTTTCTAATAATATTACCAAGGGGCAACATGTATATTGAAAATAGAAGGGGACCTAGGACGGATCCTTGTGGCACTCCATATTTTACTGATGATAAATGAGATGACTCCCCATTTAAGTAAACAAAATGGTAGCGATCGGACAGGTAGGATCTAAACCATCTTAGAGCCTGCCCTTGAATACCTGTATAGTTTTGTAATCGATCTATGAGTATGTCATGATCTATGGTGTCGAACGCAGCACTAAGATCAAGTAAGACTAGAAATGAGATGCAGCCTTGGTCTGACGCAAGGAGCAGGTCATTTGTAATTTTAACAAGTGCAGTTTCTGTGCTATGGTGGGGCCTAAAACCTGACTGAAATTCTTCATACAGATCATTTTTATGCAGGAAGGTGCTCAATTGAGCAGACACAACTTTTTCTAAAATTTTAGACATAAATGGAAGATTTGAAATAGGCCTATAATTTGCCAGTACACTAGGATCTAGTTTTGGTTTCTTAATAAGAGGCTTGATAACCGCCAGCTTGAATGGTTTTGGGACGTGTCCTAAAGATAACGACGAGTTTATGATATTGAGAAGCGGTTCTTCGGCTACAGGTAACAGCTCTTTCAGTAATTTAGTGCGTACAGGATCTAATAAACATGTTGTTGGTTTAGATACAGTGATAAGTTTATTTAGCTCCTCCTGTCCTATGGTTGTAAAGCACTGCAGTTTATCTTTGGGTGCGATGGATGAAACTGAAGTGTTAGACGCTGTAGAATCTACATTCGCTATTGTATTTCTAATGTTATCTATTTTATCAGTGAAGAAATTCATAAAGTCATTACTATTTAACGTTGGTGGAATATTTGAATCAGGTGGCATCTGGTAATTTGTTAACTTAGCCACTGTGTTAAATAAAAACCTTGGATTGTTTTGGTTATTTTCAATGAGTTTGTGTATATGCTCTGCCCTAGCAGTTTTTAGAGCCTGTCTATAGCTGGACATACTGTTTTTCCATGCAATTCTCAAAACTTCTAAGTTAGTTTTTCTCCATTTGCGTTCAAGACTACGAGTTACTTTCTTGAGAGAGTGAGTATTACTGTTATACCATGGTACAGTACGTTTTTCTCTAACTTTTTTCAATTTGATTGGGGCAACAGCTTCTAATGTATTAGAGAAAATAGTGCCCATGTTGTCAGTAATTTTGTCTAATTCATGTGTATTTTTGGGTACAAATAGCAGTTGAGATAGATCAGGCAGGTTATTTGCGAATCTGTCTTTGGTGGCTGGAACAATAGTTCTGCCCAGACGGTATCGCTGCGACATATAGTTAATATCAGTTATACGCAGCATGCACGATACGAGGAAATGGTCTGTAATATCATCACTTTGAGGTACAATATCTATAGCAGTAAGATCGATTCCATGCGATATAATTAAATCTAGTGTATGATTAAAACGATGAGTGGGCCCGGTGACATTTTGCTTGACTCCAAAGGAGTTTATTAGGTCAGTAAACGCAAGTCCTAATGTATCATTTGTATTATCAACGTGAATATTAAAATCTCCCATGATTAGCGCCTTATCAACTGTAACTAGAAGGTCTGAGAGGAAATCTGCAAATTCTTTCAGGAATTCTGTATACGGCCCTGGTGGTCTATACACAGTAGCCAGAGCAAGAGATACATTAGATTTCTTTTGCATGTCTGACAGAGTAACATTTAGCATTAGTATTTCAAAAGAGTTAAACCTGTATCCTGTTTTCTGGGTAACATTGAGAATATCACTATATATTGTTGCAACACCCCCGCCACGACCAGTCTGACGGGGCTCATGCTTATAACAGTAGTTTGGTGGAGTAGACTCATTTAGACCAAAATAATCATTTGGTTTTAGCCAGGTTTCAGTCAAGCAGAGTAAATCAAAACTATTATCTGTGATCATTTCATTTACAATAACTGCTTTTGGTGTGAGTGATCTAATATTTATGAGCCCAAACTTTAAAAATTGTTTTTGTTCATTTACTTTACATTTTTCTGGTTTAATTATGATAAGATTTTTTCTAGATCCTACATTATATTTATATTTATATTTTGACCTCACTATTCTGGGAACAGACACAGTCTTAATAGGTTTTACAGCACAAGTACTTTTATCATTTAAGCGGGTGGAACAAAACTCATCATAATGGTTATTTGAGAATTGACTTACTAGTCACATGGAGCGAAGTGTCCTGGAGATGTTGTCAGAGAGAAGCTCCACTCCGACTCGACTGGGGTGTAATCCATCAGCGCGAAACAGTCTAGGACGCTCCCAGAAAAGA
Source organism: Carassius auratus (assembly GCF_003368295.1). NCBI lineage: Eukaryota > Metazoa > Chordata > Actinopteri > Cypriniformes > Cyprinidae > Carassius > Carassius auratus. The sequence goes on from NW_020525272.1 coordinate 565,321, forward strand.
TTCCAGTTATTAACAAATAGCAGTTTCTGTTCTTTACACCATGACAACAACCATTCATTTAAAGCAAAAAGTCTACTGAACCTTTCGTGTCCTCGTCGATACGTGGGCAGTGGTCCTGACACGACGATCGTCGCCGCGGGCGTCGTGCTGCGAACCGTCTCGATCAGGCTCCTGAAGTCCCTCTTCAGCGTCTCCGTCTGCCGCAGCGTGGTGTCGTTAACCCCGGCGTGAAGCACGACCGCTCTGGGGCTCTCGCCGTCCTTCAGGATCGCAGGTATCTGCGCAGAAACATCGAGAACACGAGCACCAGGCAAACAATGAGTGTGCACTTTACCTTCGGCTAACGTAGCACTTACGTGTCGGACGATGGAGTCTCCGATGATCACAGCGTCGCGTCCTGTCTCGCGGAGGGGAGCGAAGCGGTTCTGGATGGAGATCTCGAAGGCAGGAGGGGGAGATGTCGTCGCCCGGGACCCGGCTCGCATCCTCCGTTGTGGATGCACCCAGGGTCCGTGGTGTCCCGGCGTCGCAGTGAAGGACATCTGGGAAGATCGCGTCCTGGGTGCACCGGGCCTGCGCAGAGAAACACACGGAGTAGACGTGGTGGGACTGTTAACAGCACGCTGTATACTTACCCCGGACTTGTGAGCGTCAGCCCGGGATGATTCCAGCGCGGCTCTCCGCTCTCTCAGCTGGGCCTGCCTCCGTTCCAGGTCGCGAATCTGCTTCCCCACGGCCTCGAGCTCGAGCTGCACAGAGTGGAGACATTCATCCGCCATTAAAGCAAGTAACAGTGAGTACAGCAGTGGTAATGTGTGTGAATAGAGTATTAGCAATGTAAGCTCAGTTAGCAGCAACCACGCTTGCTGATGCTAACTGGCTAAAAGCTAATAGCGGACCCGGGAGATCAAAATAAATCTAGTGATAGCGAGTCGCTCTAATTGTTTTTGTTGTAGAATACAATAGAGGATATATTCACGCGTTATATAAACGGAAACGATGGTGTATAAAATAGATTTTTAAGTTAAAAATAGTCAATGAAAAGAATATAGTGACGGAGCTCAAACGCAGTTCAGCCGTCAACAACAAACATCACGCTATAAAGGGTTGGCCTGCGCTGGGGGCGCCCCTCCCCCTATAACTGTTCTGTCTCCTGGAGGAGCTCATTTGTATGAACACGCATAGGAAAAGAGAACGATAGAAAGAACGGTTCCTCTCCAGTCGCGACTCGGCTCCCATCGTTCATGTTTATGAGCCGTTCAAAAGAATCGGTTCGTTCGCGAACGTCACAACTCTAGGAGACATAGTCCCTTCAGCGAGTCCTAGGTCTTCCCCGGGGCCTCCTCCCGTTGGGAAGTAAATGAATGTAAATTAATTCATTTTTTGGAACAACTTGAGGGTGAGTAAATGATTACAGAAATGTATTTTTGGGTGAAATATCCCTTTAAGTTTGGAATGACATGATTGTGAACATCTGACAGCTTCCATTCTTAGGTGACCAATTCCTTTGATGAGAAACAGTTACCGAAACAGGCCATTGTCAACATCATTCAGGGAGTATTTTGGCACTTTGCCTTTGCCCTCCTCCCCTTCAAAGAGCCGGTTCTCTATGCCGCCAATCATTTCTATAGACAGGGGGGGCAAAAAATAAATAAAATACAATGTAACCACAACAAATTAATTAACAAGATATCCAAAGTATGTTATTTGTAGAAAAACTAAATCCTGACCTGTCAGCAATTCTTTTCTTAAAGCGCCAGTGTCTACTCCAGCCTCTCCTAAGAAAGTAATCTTTAAAGTGTTGACTGGGGAGCTTAACTTCTGTCGCCTCCAAAGTAACAGACTTCGTTCCACAAAATTAATTCTGGACACACAAATACAGAAGTCCTTGGAGGTGTCAACTTGTCTCGCTAGCCATAGTAGGACATCCTCCTCAGGGGCAAGCTTTTCAAAAGTGCAGGGGATGGATGTGGTTTGTTAATAAACAATAAAATCGATGAATACAGTGACAGAGGGGTACAAAATGCAGGGCTTAAAGTTCTCCGGCACTGTGCCAGATTTCCGGCTTGCAGCGTTTGGCTGGGAAAAAAAATAATCCTACATTAAAAAAAAATAATAATTAGAAAAGGAGAGAAAAAAACGCCCACACAAAGCTTTTTCTCTGGTGGTATAAATAATTTAATTATTTACTGTTTTTAAACATTCAAATAATATACACTTTTCTTTAATAGTTCTTCAACAGGTATGCAAACAATGTCATAATTTCTAATTTTTTTCTCCTCAACAGGTAAGTTTCCACAAAAGTATTCAGCTAATCAACAAATAATGCTAAATATATCAAAATCAGTTGCACTGGCAATGAACCCATGAATGCACTGCTTAACAATGGCAGTTTGTCCCCCTCCTCGTCAATTCCCTGCCTTCTTCATCACAGTTATGTTATACATTGCATGCCACATAATGTTACATTACCGAATTTAGCTAGCTGCTGAACAGTATCCCAATAATAGCAATTAGCATCATACCTGTCAAGTTTTGGATTTGAAAATAAGGGAAATTTTCCGGCGCCCACCTCGAGCAGTCCCACCACCCCAACAAAGCTCCAGTATCCCTTACATTTTAAGACAGGTGTTAAAGCCCAATTGAAAACACAAAAGGGTTATTCGCATATTTCCTGTTAATTTAACATTGCTTGTCTTTACATTTACATTTTATTTTCATTCCACACATTCTTTTCATTTCATATTGCTTTTCTTTTACAGTTTTTCTTTTCATTTCACATAAATTTTCTTTTACTCTTTTAGTGAGTTGTTGCACAAATTTGTTGCAGACTTTGCATTCTTTAAAAAAGTAAATTCGCAGTCCCATTTATCACGGTATTTACACATGGGTTTTGGTTTTTTGGCAGGTGTGCCTTCACTCTCTACTCTCTACGAAAGCATAAACACTCATTCAAAGTACCTGGAAAAGGGAGACGTAAATAACCATAAGTTCCCGCCTCCTCAGCACGAGCTGACCGATGACACTCCAAGAGAGGCGGGACTTAAGGCAGAACAGCCAATCATCAGCCGGTCACTCTCACAGCCGGTGTCATGTTTGAGAGGGAGGGGGAGGAGGCGGCTCTGCGAGCGCAGACACAGAGCGTTCAGAGAAACAGAGGAGCGACTGTAGTGAGGCGTTTGTGCAAAACTACGGAAAAACTGCAGACTAGAAAGAAAAATTATTTTGAAAATGTAATACTTTTTATGTGAAGTAAAAACATTTCATTCAGTGCTTTAATGTATAGCTAAATTCTAATTTGCCATTATCATAGTTTTGAAATCCAAATGTTCTGACTCATGATCTAACTAGAAATGTCAAAATCTACATCACATCATGCAGCACAGAATGTCACTGCTGTTTCTACACTGCTATGTGTGTACTGCATTACCTTTCCAAGTCTCCACAGTAACTTGCATGGACCTCCAGTTCCATCATACGAAAAGTTTTCATGCATACAGGACACTTTGCATCTGTCGACTTAAAAGAAATTATGTAAAACAAAAAATAAAAGCAGTCAGAATTATGTCATCTCATACAATAAGTTAATTACATTTTCTTCAAATGCTGGTGGTGAATCAGTTTCCTGGTAATAGACAAAAACATTACATTTAAGCAAAAAGTTCCAGATGCAGCCTACATAAGTTATTCAAGAGGTTACCAAAACAATAAATAAAAATTACTTCTGCTTCTGAGTCTGAAAGTGTTTCACATTCCATAGCATCACATTCCCTGACATGAAGAGCAAGAATCTGGAAGGGCATTATTTTATAGCATTTCTTGCATTCTGCTTTTGAGATTAAAGAAAATCCCTGGGCATCAGATGGAAGGGGGGATAAATCAAATTCATCCTGTGAATGGACAATATAAATCATGGTCTTCCCCCCTCCAGTTGCACATCTGATGGTACTGCCACAGTACCCTTCCACAGTAGCCTTCCCTGTTCACCTGAATAAAAAATATTACAAATATGTACTAAAGTTGTATATATCATTGTCATCTTTTAACAGTCTTACAAAGTGCTTTCTGGAAAACATTTCAATAAACTGACATGCACAAAATAAAGTTTGCAAGCTTATTTACATGAGTTCTAAACCTGACTTTTGACAGTCAAAAGCAAATTAAGATATCCTGAAGATTGAAGAATGTCTGTTTTGTTTTTGTCCATATAATGAAAGCATATGGGGAGTAAAGGGATTTTTTTTTTTACAAAACTGACTTTCATTTGATGGACATAAACTCAGACATTCTTCAAAATAATTTGAGCCAGCCATATATAAATGTGGTGTAAATTATAAAATTTTTTCATGAGTTGCCCTTAAGACCTATTGGAAAACACATTAGCATTCTTTACAATCTTTTATTACTTGTCAGGGGTCTCATTTATAAAACTCCGTGGATTTCATCCTAAAAGTGTACGTAGGCACAAAAGCTAGATTTTGCATATGCACTAAAGTTTTCCGATTTATAAAACCATGCGTATGCCAGAACCCTTTACAAACCCCAGTCAGGGGAAGATTGTGCGTGCGTATGGGGAATGGTGTGTATGGGAAAATTGTGCGTATGTGCATCTTTACCTCCACTCCTCCCCGAAATCACCATAAAAGGAGCTTACAACCACTAGTTTTACTATGCATAACCTCATATGCATATCATTTCTATGCTATGGAATAACAGCTGAGAGGTGCCACAAGTTGGTTGACTCCATGCCACACAGATGTCAAGCAGTTTTAAAAAACTGTGGTCATACAACTAAATATTAGTTTAGTGATTCACAGGATTGCTAAATCCCAGAAAAAAAAAATGTTTGTACAAAATAGTTTTGAGTTTGTACAGTCAAAGGTAGACACTGCTATTTTTTTGAACACACCCCTAATTGCCCAATTGCACAGCCTTAAGAGCGTGCATATCATGAATGCTGGGTCTTGTTTGTTTTCTGACAATCTACTGAACCTACTGGTAACTTGTTTGCCACGTAGCAATAAAAAATATACTAAAAACCTTGATTATTCTGGTTAGTCACATTGTACTGCTATTATTTTGAACAATACTGTATGATTCCAACAGTGCCCCCTATAATATCGAAGTAAGTGCACATCATTGATCATTGTTCTCACTTAAATATTTTCGCATACCATGAGATCTGCAGTTTAGTTTAAAGATGAATTGTTGTGTATCTATAGCACTCCTCGCTGTCATTAAAACAGTATGCTACAAAAAAAATGATCAAGCACATCCACTAAATATGTCTAAATTCATATAATTTTAGTTTAACTTCTGCGTAATGACTATGTATTTTCAGTGCTTATCTCCATTAATGAGAGTGGAATATTTAATGTAAATGTGTATATTGAAATGAAAACTTTACTTCATTACTTTTGTCATGCCAGGAAAAAGAGTGTGTATATGCATGGTCTAGAATTTCCGTAAGGTGCTTACATATTTACAGAAAGTTTATTTTTTATAAATCCCGATATGTGCGTACAAAATTGCATTCGCAATTTCTATGACTATTTTGTGCATACGCAATGTTTATAAATAAGACCCCTGGTCACTATGTTAGTTAACTTTGATTTATGTTTAATTGCTAAAAACATGAACCTGGATGACATCGGGAGGAAAGAAAATGCTTTCTTCTCGATGCTCAGGTTTCGTCTTCTGAGCTTTTCAGTATTTCCGTTGAGACGGCAATTTGAGAAGTTCAGGGAGACAAAGGCGCACTCTACTACTTTCAGATCCTTCGTTCCACGAAGGTCCAGGTCTGAGCTCGAACAACATAGGGGTCCTGGCCTGTCTTGATCTGAGGATCAAAGACGAGCATTGAAGGCTAGTGTCGCAACTCACGCTCCTCCCCCAACTGCGGGTAAGGGTTAGAGGAATCGTGGGTCACGAGGAGGTAAGCAGAACCTAAGGAGTATGATCTAGACGAGGCAGCGTTCTTGTCCAAATTAGAGTGATACCGAGGTATCTACTCATTCCCTTTAGGGATTTTTAACCCTCTGGAGTCTAAGAGGTTATCAGAAAAAAATAGCCTCATATTGTGTATATATGTTAATCGACTTCAGAGGGTTAACTCCTGCTTTTATCATCCTCTTCCTAATTCCCCTGTAACCACCAGTTCTCCACCTGATCGAGGTTAGGTGGAAACCTCTCACATAACAGTCTCCTATGCTGGACCTATAATGTTTTTATGGTTCTATGTCCATAGCAACAACCTGACTGATAGTCCAGACTAAAAGGAGGCGCCCCTTGAGCAGGGCTCCAGCGCAGGAGGGTGGGTGAGTAAATGTAACCCTCTCTGTATATATTTGTGTATTTAATTGCTGGTGGTTACGTGTATACTAATAAACTCCTTTTGCAGTGAGTTTCCTTTTGCAGTGCTCAGTTACAGTGTCCGGCTTCATGTTCATGTGGTATTAGGCGGCTGAGATCACAGATTTCTGAGGGAGCCTCCTTGATCATCAGGCCTGGCACAGCACTGCAGGGAATTTCATGGATGTCCGGCCAGGTCACGCCGAGGGGTGTCCTGGCCACTTATGGGTGCTGTCGTATCTACCGGGAAGTGGAGGTGGCAGTTACAGAAGTCTTATTGTATATGCTGCCTCAGGTGATGCTCCCCTCGCCCGAGGTTTGTAAAATTGAGCTTGCCTCTCCCATGAGATTCAGCGCCTCTGTGATGCTTAGGAACCTTAAAGTACATACGCTAAGCTTTGTGTACTTTCTCAAAACCACATGGTGGTCAGTGTGCACGTGAACACTTTGCACACTTTCTAAAAATCCACAAGTGGTAAGTTTGCGCTCTGCTTCATTCCCTTTCTTGAGGTGATTAGACCTTGGTTCCTTGGGCTCCATTCAGCCAGTGTGTGTTTGTTTATACACCTCAAGCATCGCTTCCCTCAACATGAGGGGCTATTTGGGTGATTCATGTGCTAACTTAGCAACGCTCCCCTTTTTCCAAAAAAGGGTCGCCTATGAGTGCGCTACTCTGAGCTCGGAGTTCTCCTCTCATATGAGACTGAGTTCTCTGTTTTTTCCCCAGAGCGCTCCAGTATTTCCATAGATTGAGTTGATGACTCGTAATCATGCTGTTTTGAGATACACTATTCCATCTATGAGCTGCTCTGTCAGAGTGCCACGAGAGCCCCTCCTTAGAATAGTATTTGAAAATGCATGCTATGGTAAGTGTGCATGTGAAGTCTTTGCACACTTTCTGAAATCCACACTGTGGTAAGTTCGCACGCTAGTATTCTGCATTCTTTCTAAAATCCTATATGGTGAGGGCTTCACGCGGTTGCTTCTTGCCCTTTCTTGAGTTGGTAAAAGCCCCATTCATCTTGGGCGCCACTCCACCTATGTATCCTTGGATACCTAAATGTATACCTTATGTATACCCTTGGATATCCTTGGACAAAACTTGGTAGAAATGCTAGGTTCTTAGCCGTATCCCTTTAAAGGAATCTTTCCTGATTCCAAGCCTTCAGCTCTACCCTGGGCCGAGGCCCTAACAATTAAGTTGGGTATGTAGCTTAGGCCTTTTGGCCGTAAGGGGTACTGTCCCAGATAGCCGTCTAACGTCCCAGGGGCAACTCCCATGGAAATAGTAGAGTTGGTACTTAGTGTTCACAATGATTCTGGCCTGCACTCCCCTCAGCATGGTGGCATGGGTATACTGTTCCCCAAAGCGACCCATAGAGGATGCAGTTAGATGTTCCCTTGAAAGGGAACTGTCTCAGGTTACATATGTAACCATAGTTCCCTGAGTAGGGAACGAGAAACTGCGTCCTTTAGCTCCCTGCTATGCTTCGGACGCAAGCTTCAGACGAAGAAGATAATGACTTGCTCTCCCGGTGCTTATTTATTGTCGTGTCGTGCCAGCCAACAAGTTGGTGTTTTTTCAATGTATGCTTCAGACACGGGTCATGAAGAAATGTTCCCCAAAGCAGCCCCTAGAGGATGCAGTGTCTCGTTCCCTACTCAGGGAACTATGGTTACATACGTAACCTGAGACAATTTTTAAGTAATTAAATAATTATCCATATGTATCACCTCTGAATACCTCTGAATGAGTCAAATCATCCTTCATTGAGACATTTCGTTTTCCCAACCCTGCCTGCATGAGTTGAAGTTCTTCAGCTGGTGAAGGGGTCATTTCAGAATTTTTATTTAACAGGAACACTGAGAACATGAATGGTTTCCAAGATTTACAGAACTTTGCAGGTTTATTACAGCTGGGTAGATGTCTTTTGGACCCATGTTTTTTTTTTTTTTTAAATCCTGGGAATGACCTTCAAGAAACAAAAATAGAAAAATTTGTTAAAAGGAAAATTTATAGAACAATTCTGTGTTTATCCAAAACTCAGTAGACCTCATAATTTTATCTGACTATTGCTTTGACAGAGTGCTTATTGAACTTTATTGTAAGTCACTTTGGATAAAAGCATCTGATAAGGGAATGAATGTGAATTTGTATTGCAAACAGGAAGTATCATTGTTTTAATCATGTCTGCAAGCTGAAACCTGCCCCTGACTCGTGCTGGTTTTGCCCAGCGAATGGTTAAGCAGCTCTATGACGTTATGTATAGCGGATGCAGCATCAGCACCAAAGTTTGAGCCTTGCTGCAGAATAAAGATCAGTCAGAGATCTTTGCTAAAAAAATACACGCAACATCCTTGAATGTATTACGTATGATCACCTAGGAATTATAAGGTTCTCTTTCACATTTTTGTCAAAATTTAGCTATTCACATTTGAATTTTGTGAAAACTTATTTACAATATGTGATTTTTAGGCTATATCTACAAAGGAGTATTGTATACAGAATCTGTTCAGATCAGTATCTAAAAACTGATAAGAAAATTACAATTCCAAGGTGGCAAAATGTTTGGTTATAAAGAGCAATCTAGGTAACGTACTAAATCAAACACCATAACATAAGTGAACTGCAGACATGTAAATAACAAACCTATACATGACAAAAACTTACCAATCTAAATAAAGACCCAACTGTTACATTCTGCATAGGAATAACACTTATATATCTATATTTCTATTACATTAGTTACAACAAACTTACCTCGGGCTGCCTCGAATGTCCTGCCGATGAGGATGTTGACGACGCTCCTTGAGCCTCCCGATTGCTCATCTTGAATAAACCTATACTTCTCAATATCCGTGTTTTATAATTAACTTTTTCTAATATCCTCTCTTAGCATTAGTGTAGACCATAGACAGTAGGGCTGTGAATCTTTGGGAAGGCAGCGATTCGATTCGATTCACGATTCATAGGTTTTCGATTCAATTCAAGAACAATTTCTGCAAATTTAGAAAACCATTCAATTTGATTTGATTCACAATTAAATTTGATTCGATTTGATTGTTCTGTTTCGATTCTGCACTCTTTAAGTGCATTCACAGGATTATTAGGATAATTAGCTGTAAGAAATCAAATACACTTCTGGACAATAATCTCAGAACAACTTGATGATGTAACAGAAACTATGGACTCTCTCTTTTCTAGCACTTTAAATACAGGTTAAGGAAAACAGTTTGACACCACGGTATAATGAGCATACTCGCACCCTAAAGAGAGCAGCCCGAAAAATGGAGCGCAGCTGGAGGAAAACAAAACTAGAGGTATTTCGTATTGCTTGGAGGGAAAGTAACATATCCTACAGAAAAGCATTAAAAACTGCTAGATCCGATTACTTTTCTTCTCTTTTAGAAGAAAACAAACATAATCCCAGGTATTTATTCAATACAGTGGCTAAATTAACGAAAATAAAGCCTCAACAAGTGTTGACATTTCCCAACACCACAGCAGTAATGACTTTATGAACTACTTTACTTCTAAAAATCTATACTATTAGAGAAAAAATTGCAACCATAGCCGTCAGGTACAGTATCACATCAGACAGTGCACTATAGACCCCCTGAGGAACAGTTCCACTCATTCTCTACTATAGGAGAGGAAGAATTGTATAAACTTGTTAAATCATCTAAACCAACAACATGTATGTTAGACCCTATACCATCTAAGCTCCTAAAAGAGGTGCTTCCAGAAGTCATAGGTCCTCTTCTGACTATTATTAATTCCTCATTGTCATTAGGATATGTCCCCAAAACCTTTAACCTGGCTGTTATTAAGCCTCTCATCAAAAAAACACAACTTGACCCCAAAGAACTAGTTAATTATAGACCAATCTCGAATCTCCCTTTTCTGTCCAAGATACTAGAAAAGGTGGTATCCTCACAATTATATTCCTTCTTAGAGAAAAATGGTATATGTGAGGATTTCCAGTCAGGATTTAGACCGTATCATAGTACTGAAACTGCTCTCCTTAGAGTTACAAATGATCTGCTCTTATCATCTGATCGTGGGTGTATCTCTCTATTAGTTTTATTGGATCTTAGTGCTGCGTTTGACACAATTGACCACAACATTCTTTTGCATAGACTTGAACACTTTGTTGGCATCAGTGGAAGTGCATTAGCATGGTTTAAATCGTACTTATATGACCGCCATCAGTTCGTAGCAGTGAATGAAGATGTATCATATCGATCACAAGTGCAGTATGGAGTACCTCAAGGCTCAGTACTAGGGCTGCTACTCTTCACGCTTTATATGTTACCCTTGGGAGATATCATCAGGAAAAATAATGTTAGCTTTCACTGTTATGCTGATGATACTCAGCTCTATATTTCTCCGCGGCCTGGTGAAACACTAATTTGAAAAACTAATTGAATGCATAGTCGATATAAAAAATTGGATGACGAGTAATTTCTTACTGCTAAATTCAGAAAAAACAGAGGTGTTAATTATAGTACCTAAAAACTTTGCTTGTAATAACCTAGAACACTGTCTAAGACTTGATGGTTGCTCTGTCAATTCTTCGTCATCAGTTAGGAACCTAGGTGTGCTACTTGATCTTTCCTTAGAAAGCCACGTTTCTAGCATTTGTAAAACTGCATTTTTCCATCTAAAAAATATATCTAAATTACGGCCTATGCTCTCAATGTCAAATGCAGAAATGTTAATCCATGCATTTATGACTTCAAGGTTAGATTATTGTAATGCTTTATTGGGTGGTTGTTCTCCACGCTTGACTACAGTCTAGTCTTTGGACTACAGCTAGTCCAAAATGCAGCAGCAAGAGTTCTTACTAGAACCAGGAAGTGTGACCATATTAGCCCGGTCCTGTCCACACTGCACTGGCTCCCTATCAAACATCGTATAGATTTTAAAATATTGCTTATTACTTATAAAGCCCTGAATGGTTTAGCACCTCAGTATTTGAATGAGCTCCTTTTACATTATACTCCTCTACGTCCGCTACTTTCTCAAAACTCAGGCAATTTGATAATACCTAGAATATCAAAATCAACTGCGGGCGGCAGATCCTTTTCCTATTTGGCGCCTAAACTCTGGAATAACCTACCTAACATTGTTCGGGAGGCAGACACACTCTTGCAGTTTAAATCTAGATTAAAGACCCATCTCTTTAACCTGGCTTACACATAACATACTAATATGCTTTTAATATCCAAATCCGTTAAAGGATTTTTAGGCTGCATTAATTAGGTAAACCGGAACCGGAAACACTTCCCATAACACCCTATGTACTTGCTACATCATTAGAAGAATGGCATCTTTGCTAATATTTGTCTGTTTCTCTCTTATTCCGAGGTCACCGTAGCCACCAGATCCAGTCTGTGTCCAGATCAGAGGGTCACTGCAGTCGCCCGGATCCAGTACGTATCCAGACCAGATGGTGGATCAGCACCTAGAAAGGACCTCTACATCCCTGAAAGACAGCGGCGACCAGGACAACTAGAGCCCCAGATACAGATCCCCTGTAAAGACCTTGTCTCAGAGGAGCACCAGGACAAGACCACAGGAAACAGATGATACTTCTGCACAATCTGACTTTGCTGCAGTCTGGAATTGAACTACTGGTTTCGTCTGGTCAGAGGAGAACTGACCCCCAACTGAGCCTGGTTTCTCCCAAGGTTTTTTCTCCATTCTGTCACCGATGGAGTTTCGGTTCCTTGCCGCTGTCGCCTCTGGCTTGCTTAGTTGGGGACACTTCATCTACAGTGATATCATTGACTTGATTGCAAATAAATGCACAGACACTATTTAAACTGAACAGAGATGACATAACTGAATTCAATGATGAACTGCCTTTAATTATCATTTTGCATTATTGAGACACTGTTTTCCAAATGAATGTTGTTCAGTTACTTTGACACAATGTATTTTGTTTAAAGCACTATATAAATAAAGGTGATTGATTGATTGATCTAAGGATGTTCCCTCTAAAACATGATACTTCAAACTATAATTTTCTGTTCTGTGTTTTCCTGTCAGGATAAGAAAATGATGGATTAGCAGCTCAGAAGATGACCTGGACTTGCCTTTTGAGTCGTCGACGATTGGTCGGCTGAATTCCTTAGAAAAGTTTGCAAGTGAAAAATTCCACAAATTGAAAGAAAGCAACAAAAGCCTCCGTGAATCACTAGATCACCAGATGATCAGTGACATAGCTGCACTTAAGAGCGAGCTCAGCACCTTAAAATCTCACGTAGCAGACCAAGGCAAAGAAAAAGCAAAAAGCAGCTGGAAGGAAAGGGCAGCGGTGCTCCTGCCCACTCTGGAGGCCAGAAGAGACCAGCTTCCTCGGCCGAGTGTGCTCCTGAACCGAAGCAGAGATCCTGGAGCCATTCTGGCCAGAGAGATCAGATGCACAAGATACGCTGACTAAAAGGTAGTTATGTGACCGAGGCGTCGGAGATAGTGTAGAGAAAAAAGGGGCATGCCAGATGAAGCCGCGATTCGAGGCTTGTGTTGTTAACATAGAAATCACGTGACTGATGACAAACGAGGCCTCGGTTTGTGTGGAGTGTCGGTTCCGGATAAAGGGGGTTCGAAACTCACGCCACCTTGTGGGTGTTGTCATCGTTATTGTGTCATATATGTGTTAGAGCTGTATATTATTAGATTATATCAGGTTATATTTAGTTATAGTATATTGTTATTATTAAATAAAGTAGTTATATTATAGTATTTTTATATTAATTAGATAAGATTTTTTGGATTGATTTTTTTTTTTTTTTTGGGGGGATTTGGACTTGACTGCTTTTTGATTTGGATTGTCTTTTTAGATTTGTTCACTTTTTGTGACCTCTTCCTTTTTCCTTGTAATGGAGCCAGCAAGAAAGAGGAAATCCTCCTCTGTCTGGGAGTTTTTTTAAATAGTTGGTCACAATAAGGTATGTGTATTATTATTGTTTTACTGTCTTGATCTAATAATAATACTCACTATAAGGCTGTATTATATTTCATGTCTATTCATTTATGTTTCTAGGTGAAATGCTTGCTGTGCCTAAAGGAGCAGACATACAAAAATAACACCTCCTCCATGCTCAGGCATTATCGAGCACTGCACGAGCATGCACAGACTACTAACAATCTTTATCATTCAAATCAAATCAATATTTATCCAAAATGAATCTCACAAGATCTGAGGATCCACTAGTATATTGGGCTCAACATAAACATCTGTATCCTCATTTATACCAGCTGACACCGACATTCCTCTGTTCCATGCGAAAGGACCTTTTCCAAGGCTGGAGAGGTTCTGTCCAAAAGGAGGAATCGTCTAAGCCCCAATACAGAAAAAATTCTGTTCCTCAATAAAAAGAATGTGTGATCCTTCCTTCACCCACCCAGTGTTTCAGTTTGTTCCTCTAAAGCCATAGTCCCATAAACACAACACTGCACTAAAACTAGTAACAGTTCAATGCACAAAACACACCAGAAACAATTCTGAACCTTTCCCACCCCACACTTTTCTGTTGTAATTTGCGTTATTACACTCCCTCCACCATAAGAACTACACTCAACACAGTCTCACTTTTGTTGTTCCTACTGTCACTATCCAAACAATTTATGAATAATGAATGAACTGTGTGTGACAGTTGTCTCTGCACAAGTAAATCAGACAGAGAGAGAAACATTTTATTTGATACCCCTGCAATGGACAAATGTCTGCTCAGGTCATTGATTCAGTATGTTTTTATTGGTCTGCTATTTCTTTGCACAGTAGCTAGGTGTCACTAGTGAGCAATAATGAATGAAGCTTCGAGTAATGAACCTCTGGGCTTGGGCTGCGAGGTCTCAGTGGTTCAGGAAGCCTCATTTTGCCATCACTGCTGAAAGGCAGCAGGCCTTCTTCAGCTATATGATGGACGTGTTGAAAATCAAAGGTGAGCATGCTTTAAGACTCTTAACTGTTTGACAGGTTCTCTCAATAGAAGTCATATCATGTGAAACTAAAAAAAGGAAGAACTGCTGACCAGAGACTCATGCCTACTATCTGACCTGGTTTGTTCTCTTGAGGATTTAAATAAACACCACAGTTCATTCACAACTGGATCCAGTGTTTCTGTCAGATCGGAGAAACCTGGAGACGAACGCGATGACGGTCCTCAGAGAAGGTGTTTCCAGGGGCGTCTGGGAGGAGGACTGGACTCCTGCAGGAATTACAGGGTCATTCCAGCAACACCTTGTAGAAAAAAGAAAAAATAATATTACAGAGAGACAAAAGAAACTCTTCCAGAAGAGAGAGCTAGACGGGATAAGAAAAATGGTTGTTTAGGAAGAAGTGGACCTTCTCCGTTGACTTTATTATTTTGCATTCTGCATTATTTGGTTAATCCTGTTTGAGTTAATTATATAGTTTATGTATAAAAAGCGTTGCAGCATTCAGAAGAACAACACAACGATACACCGTTACAGCCACGCTCTCTAAACATTTATATGTACGTTTATTTGATCTATTTTATTTACCTGTGACATTTAGTATTTTATTTTTGATGTTCCTTCCAGTCTGTTTTTATAATTTCTTTTGAACATTAAACAGTTTTTGTAGCAATATTTGTGTCAAACTGTGTGTTTTCCCGCAAATTGCACTACTGTTCAATAATTTGTGCCATATACATAAAGTTTCACTTTAAATTAACTGAAGTAAATTACAAATCAAGTCTAAAATGAAATGCACCTGTGCTGGGGAAAACATCAAGTAATCTTCAGCCGTGCCCACAGGTGTCAGTTAAAGCTATATTACAGGGGACTCCTCTGTGACCCCCAAATCAATCCTGTTCACTTGTGCTGCTGTTCGGTCACTGACACGATCTTCTGCTGATCAAGGTAATAGACCATTCGCTCATTTTCCATATTCCAACTGATGTTTGTACATATGCGTTCATGCCTAACCTGATTTTACCAAGTGAGACATGTTCCTGGGACAACATCGTTGTTGACCCTGGAACAACATTGTGATTAACCAATCAGATTTGAAGAACCAGTTTATAGATTTTGTGAAGTTTATGCTTAAAATCTGTGTTTGGTGCTTGTACATCAGTGTCATTCATCTATCATTTCCTCTGATTTTAGGGATTACTCATGGTTAAGGTTAGGTTTAGGTGTAGGGATATGGTTAAGAATATATTTTTGGAGTAAAATGTTGTTCCAGGGTCAACAAAATATGTTGACCTAGGAACACATTGGACTTGGCAAAATCAGGACGTGCATGCGTTCATACACGTGTGGTTTTGAGACTTCTGAGTGGATAAGTAAGTTACATGGGTAGCAGTTGGCCACGGAGATGATTAACTTTTAAACGTTATTACCCTGTAGTACTTTGACTATAGCAAATGTGCAGTAACCGTGAAACACTGATTAATTTATCCCTCTTGATCAAATTGTATATTATTATAAACACCCCTGGATCTTTATCATTTGCACTTTTTGAATGGTGCTTATTTGTAATTTTTCATGCTTGATCTGACAGAAATGAACTTTGGAACAGAATATTTCAAAGCATGACAATGGATGAAGGTAAGACTTGATTTAGTTGAAATGATACTGCCATGCAAAATTTGGTCCCACTCTATCAAATGTCTTTAAAGTATGTCATCAAATGATTGATTGAATGAATAAATGAATGAACGATTAATTTCAGGTTAGGTAAGTCGTAGCTTGCGTGCTGTGTATCAGGGATACATTATTATTAATTATATAAAGTATTATTTTATTTTGTTTTATTTTTTATTCTGTGCGTTTATATGTTTACACAGTTGCTGTATTGCTGAGGGATAACCAAAAGGAATAAGTTACAACTAGGGCTTCTTGCACAGAAACCCCGTTCCTAATTCACATTCTCCATCACTTTTTAGAGACAATGAGAAGACAGGTCAGCAGGCGATACGAGGAAGTACAACATCATGTTGTGCAGCTTATTAATGAGAGCAGAGTCGAAATGAAGAGGCTTGAACATCGTCTGCTGTCTCTGACCACACCTCCACGAACAAACAGTAAAATATAGATGCACACACATGTTCCCCCATATTGTGTACAAGTTGTTTGTTTTGTTTTATTTAGTTAGTATATGGAAGGCAAGACAAATTTCTAATTATTGTGTAGTCACCTTGAATTAAATAATTTATCGCTGTGTTATCCTTCACCTTTTAACAGCAAAAACAGAAGCTGCTGAGCCAATTTATGGAAAACCACAAGAATTCAGTCCAAGCATAGATCAGTGTGAGTTACATGCGTTGTGTTTGTGATTAAACTCTGGGAAAGTTATTTGAAAGGTGACCTTATACATTAAATATGTCTTTTAATACAGGCATTACAGATGCATGGAGAGGAAAGATTTTTGTGCTGCTTTCAAAAATAGGGCCCTACAAAATCTTCTTTTCTGACATACATAAAACTTCTCCTGGTGAGGGCTCAAGAGTGAGGTACACAACATTTTTTATTTTTTACTTTGTCATAATGCACAATAAACACATGTTTGCACTTTCATGTCGTTGTCAGCAGGTCATCAATGCACGTTTAGATCAAGAAATTCAATGTTCGGTCAATAGAGCGCCCCTTTTATATTCACCACTTTAAAAATTATATGAAACTGAATTATTTTGGAAGCTTGATCCTAAGTTGTCCACTAGAGGGCAGCAGCGGTGTTAGTGTGCCGCTCCTCCGACACTGCCTTATTCTTCATCTGCTCCAGAATAAAGTCTCATGAAGTTACGGATAACTTAGTGCTCACTTTCTTTTCTCCTAACGCACACTTCCAGTGTGAACTGAAATGTTAGAGGAATGAAACGTCCAAGGTTCAAACCTAAGGTCTGAACCAGGTTCTGCTCGGTCTATCCATCCACTGACCAATAAAGACCGATCCAAGTCAGGCCGAGTTCACAAGCACACACCTCTTCTCATTCTTACCTCTGATTAGGAATATGACCTCTTGACCCCTCAGAGAACCGATATAGACATTCAATGGCCTTAAATATTTTTAAACCACATTAATTATGTTCCAATGATTTTTAATAATAACATGAATTATGCACAAGAGAAAACCACATGATGTGTTCTCTTAGTAAATCATTAATTAAATTATAGCTCTGGGGTACCTGATGGAGGACTACGAGGGGGACCGTTAATGGTTCAGAATAAATGTGAAATTCAGAACATTTAGGTCAGGGCTAAGAAAACCCGGACAATCACCTAAAGGGCAATGTGACCCAGGGTTAGAGTGGTTAGGTTAAGGGCAGTGAAAGGGGTATTTTCCCCCAGTTTAAACAACAGTGTACTATTGGGTAGATTTAGGGCCAGGGCGGGTATAGCCATAGAGATTACTGATGGTTAAGTTTTGGTTTGTGGTGTGTGTAGCCATAGAAAAAAAGGTGTGCAAGTCTGAAAAGAGTCAACGGGAAGCAAAAGAGTAGAAAGATAGAAGAAAAAAAAAAATCTCAAATGTATGTCTCCTTCATTCCCCTCGGGTGCAGGCTATCCAAGCGTTTAATCCATCTACTCTCGTCCCTCATGTGTTAGGAACGCATGAGATCCAGAAGCTGAAACATAGCTCAACATCAGTAAATGCACTGTCCTTCTTATACTCCTCATGGCCACCTGTTTACACCGTCCGAGCAGAGCCCCACGGCCTAGGCCCACTACTGCACCACCAATATATTTGGTCTTTTTAATCGCTGAACAACAGATCGTGAAATTTTTAAACATGTGAACGTGTATTGTTTTTAATAATAAGTGTTATTTATTAAGGTTTTTATATTATTTATTAATACTTATGAGTAATACTTCTCCATGTAATTTATTAGGAGTAGAACGAGTAGGGTTAGGATGGATGGGGTAAAATGATGTGTCTGGTGGTGGAAAGGGTAGGTTTCGGGACGGTGGGGTTGTTCTCCATGTAATTTATTAGGGGTAGGACGGGTAGGGTTAGGATGGATGGGGTAAAATGATACGTCGGGGGGTGGAAAGGGTAGGGTTAGGGACGGTGGGGTTGTGTCCATAAGTGGTGAAATGGGTAGGTTTTAGGTATGGTAGGGGTCAGTCAGTCGAGGGTCCCTTATGTGGGTCTGTGACAGGTAAGGTTAGTGGATGTTTTGTTGTTCCCCTCAGTGAATATAATGTTGCTTTACCAATAATAATTTATATGTATATAAATAAATAATCTCACTATCTTAGAAGTCAAGAATCCAAGTCTCCTCAATGGCTCTCACCCATTTCTCAAGCCTCATTCAATCCTCTTGGATACAGAGAGTTGAGTCTGTTTATCCAAAGTCTTTCTGTTCTTAGTCTGTCCCTTAGACACCACAAAGGGTTAGTTTGTAGTATAGTAGCTCTAAGATAGGGGAGGCCATGTAATAGGAAATGTTGGATCAAAAACCTGCGCTTGTGGATTTTATGGATGATGTTGTGAGTGTGCTGGTATATTCTTGTTCTCACCTCATTTTTAGTTTGTCCGACATACTGTTTGTTGCACTTTTTTGCAGAGATAGTACTTGCACGGTCTTTGTTTCCCAGTTGTTCTTTTACTTTTAACTTTACTGTGTACTAGAACATCTAATAGGTTTTTATTCCTTCTGTAGGCCGCGATTGGTTTATGTCTTTGTAAAATCTCTGTGTCTTCTAAAAATTTGGAGAAATTCTGTTTAGCAGTCGAATTGAGTTGTTTGCTCTGAAATGAATAAAAAGCCACCAAGGGAAGTATTTTAGTTTCACCCGTTTGAGTTGGCGCTTTGGGGTCACTTATGGATTTAAGGAAGTTTCTGAGGACGGATCTTAAAAAACTTCTACCGTATCCTCTATCTTTCAATGCACCGAAGAGTGTTTTTGTAGCTTTTATGAATTCTTCTTCCTCCGACCAAACTGTGTTCAGAAGATAAATAGAGGTCTCACATTTTTGGAAAGACATGAGGGTTATTAATTACATAATTTAGATTTTTGGGTGAACTAACCCTTTAAGTGTCAGTTCATTAGTCATGAATGGATTTTATTCGTAAAGAAAAAAAAAATTTAGTCAGGACTATTCCAATTCCAGGAAGTGACATCATCTGCCTTTCATGAAGTTGGTGGTAGAAGACAAGTAAGTGTTCTCTTCTTTTTAATGAATTTTATTTATGTTTATGTAATGTCTGAAGACAGGGAAACGTTAATTGTGTCAGCCCTGTTACCAGAAAGCATACGTTAAAAAGTAATTTGCACATGTTTAAAAATATACAACAATCACCATTATTTATATAGTGCTTTAAACAAAATACATTGTGTCAAAGTAACTGAACAACATTCATTTGGAAAACAGTGTCTCAATAATGCAGAATGATAGTTAAAGGCAGTTCATCATTGAATTCAGTTATGTCATCTCTGTTCAGTTTAAATAGTGTCTGTGCATTTATTTGCAATCAAGTCAATGATATCACTGTAGATGAAGTGTCCCCAACTAAGCAAGCCAGAGGCGACAGCGGCAGGGAACCGAAACTCCATCGGTGACAGAATGGAGAAAAAAACCTTGGGAGAAACCAGGCTCAGTTGGGAGGCCAGTTCTCCTCTGATCAGACGAAACCAGTAGTTCAATTCCAGGCTGCAGCAAAGTCAGATTGTGCAGAAGAATCATCTGTTTCCTGTGGTCTTGTCCTGGTGCTCCTCTGAGACAAGGTCTTTACAGGGGATCTGTATCTGGGGCTCTAGTTGTCCTGGTCTCCGCTGTCTTTCAGGGCAGTAGAGGTCCTTTCTAGGTGCTGATCCACCATCTGGTCTGGATAAGTACTGGATCCGGGTGACTGCAGTGACCCTCTGATCTGGACACAGACTGGATCTGGTGGCTATGGTGACCTCGGAATAAGAGAGAAACAGACTAATATTAGCGTAGATGCCATTCTTCTAATGATGTAGCAAGTACATAGGGTGTTATGGGAAGTGTTTCCGGTTCCGGTTTACCTAATTAATGCAGTCTAGAAATCCTTTAACGGATTTGGATATTAAAAGCATATTAGTGTGTTATGTGTATGCCAGGTTAAAGAGATGGGTCTTTAATCTAGATTTAAACTGCAAGAGTGTGTCTGCCTCCCGAACAATGTTAGGTAGGTTATTCCAGAGTTTAGGCGCCAAATAGGAAAAGGACCTGCCGCCCGCAGTTGATTTTGATATTCTAGGTATTATCAAATTGCCTGAGTTTTGAGAAAGTAGCGGACGTAGAGGAGTATTATGTAAAAGGAGCTCATTCAAATACTGAGGTGCTAAACCATTCAGGGCTTTATAAGTAATAAGCAATATTTTAAAATCTATACGATGTTTGATAGGGAGCCAGTGCAGTGTGGACAGGACCGGGCTAATATGGTCACACTTCCTGGTTCTAGTAAGAACTCTTGCTGCTGCATTTTGGACTAGCTGTAGTTTGTTTACCAAGCGTGCAGAACAACCACCCAATAAAGCATTACAATAGTCTAACCTTGAAGTCATAAATGCATGGATTAACATTTCTGCATTTGACATTGAGAGCATAGGCCGTAATTTAGATATATTTTTGAGATGGAAAAATGCAGTTTTATAAATGCTAGAAATGTGGCTTTCTAAGGAAAGATTGCGATCAAGTAGCACACCTAGGTTCCTAACTGATGACGAAGAGTTGACAGAGCAACCATCAAGTCTTAGACAGTGTTCTAGGTTATTGCAGATTTTTAGGCCCTTTGATTAACACCTCTGTTTTTTCTGAATTTAGCAGTAAGAAATTACTCGTCATCCAATTTTTTATATCGACTATGCATTCCATTAGTTTTTCAAAATTGTGTGTTTCACCGGGCCGCGAAGAATTATAGAGCTGCGTATCATCAGCATAACAGTGAAAGCTAACACCATGTTTCCTGATGATATCTCCCAAGGATAACATATAAAGCATGAAGAGTAGCGGCCCTAGTACTGAGCCTTGAGGTACTCCATACTGCACTTGTGATCGATATGATACATCTTCATTCACTGCTATGAACTGATGGCGGTCATATAAGTACGATTTAAACCATGCTAATGCACTTCCACTGATGCCAACAAAGTGTTCAAGTCTATGCAAAAGAATGTTGTGGTCAATTGTGTCAAACGCAGCACTAAGATCCAATAAAACTAATAGAGAGATACACCCACGATCAGATGATAAGAGCAGATCATTTGTAACTCTAAGGAGAGCAGTTTCAGTACTATGATACGGTCTAAATCCTGACTGGAAATCCTCACATATACCATTTTTCTCTAAGAAGGAATATAATTGTGAGTATACCACCTTTTCTAATATCTTGGACAGAAAAGGGAGATTCGAGATTGCTCTATAATTAACAAGTTCTTTGGGGTCAAGTTGTGGTTTTTTGATGAGAGGCTTAATAACAGCCAGTTTGAAGGTTTTGGGGACATATCCTAATGACAATGAGGAATTAATAATAGTCAGAAGAGGACCTATGACTTCTGGAAGCACTTTTAGGAGCTTAGATGGTATAGGGTCTAACATACATGTGGTTGGTTTAGATGATTTAACAAGTTTATACAATTCTTCCTCTCCTATAGTAGAGAATGAGTGGAACTGTTCCTCAGGGAGTCTATAGTGCACTGTCTGATGCGATACTGTAGCTGACGGCTGAATGGTTGCAATTTTATCTCTAATAGTAACGATTTTAGAAGTAAAGTAGTTCATAAAGTCATTACTGCTGTGGTGTTTGGAAATGTCAAAACTTGTTGAGGCTTTATTTTCGTTAATTTAGCCACTGTATTGAATAAATACCTGGGGTTATGTTTGTTTTCTTCTAAAAGAGAAGAAAAGTAATAGGATCTAGCAATTTTTAATGCTTTTCTGTAGGATAGGTTACTTCAACATCAATTCCATGTGATAGTATTAAATCTAGAGTATGATTTTGACAATGGGTAGATCCTGAAACGTGTTGTCTAACACCAATAGAGTTCAGAATGTCTATAAATGCTGATCCCAATGCATCTTTTTCAATATCGACATGGATATTAAAATAACCAACTATTAAAACTTTATCTGCAGCCAGAACTAACTCGGATGTAAAAACACCAAACTCTTTAATAAAGTCTGTATGGTGGCCTGGTGGCCTGTATACAGTAGCCAGTACAAACATAACAGGAGATTTATCATTAACATTTGTTTCTCTGGATAATGTTATATGTAGCACCATTACTTCAAACGAGTTATACTTGAAGCCTGCCCTCTGAGAAATCCTGAAAACGTTGTTATAAACTGAAGCAACACCTCCACCTTTGCCTTTTAGACGCGGCTCATGTTTATAACAGTAATCTTGGGGGGTGGACTCATTTAAAATAATGTAATCATCAGGTTTTAGCCAGGTTTCTGTCAAACAGAGCACATCTATATTATGATCAGTTATCATAGAAATGGATCTGAAATTCAATAAGCCAATCTTTATCATTTGTTTATCCATATTGCATTTGTTTTTTATTTGTTGAACCTCAATTAAATTGTTAACCTTAACTTGGTTTGGACGTTTTTTGTATTTTCTAGTTCGGGGAACAGACACAGTCTTTATAGTGATATATATATATATATATATATATATATATATATATATATATATATATATATATATAACAACATTTAAGCCTCTGATTAAGGCATGTAATGTGGTGTCATTACCTATACCTTATGGCTAGTAATGGCCGCCAATAACCTTTTTTGTCAACCATGTTACGATTCCAGGGTAACAGGGTTGACACAAGTATGCTTTTGTGTGTCTTACCCATGTTGTATACCCAAGAAGGGTTAAATCAAGGGCAATTGGACTTGGTTCTTCCATATTTGAAGATATTGCCTCTCATCCAAGGGGTTTCTTCAGTTCTAAATGACTGACGAGGAGTGCCAGGTATTTAAAGGGGGGGTGAAATGCTCGTTTTCACTCAATATCCTGTTAATCTTGAGTACCTATAGAGTAGTACTGCATCCTTCATAACTGCAAAAAGTCTTTAGTTGTATTATATTCATAAGAGAAATGTAGTCTGTACCGATTTTTCCCTGAAAAACACGAGTGGCTGGAGGCGTGGCGTGTGGGCGGAGCTAAAGAATCACGAGCGCCAGTAGGCTTTTGCGTTTAGAGCGTTTGGAAGCTGTGACTTTACCGTGAGGAAAAAAACATCCAAAACAAACCATGGCTAACAGTCAGATTCAGCCATTTATTTATGATCCAGAATCAGATCCAGAGGCTGAAACTGAACGAGAGCAGCAGCAGCAAGGACTCGCTCCGAGCGGGGCTCGAACCCGGGTCTCCGATGGGAGGGGACGCACTAACAAGGAGACAGAGATATTTGAAGCAGTTTTACTCACCGCCTGCGGTTCCAACACACGATCGTGACCCTTTTTCCTTGGGATTGCATCATCCTTAAGAAATAAACGATACGCAAATCCGTCGTCAAACTGGGCCTTGTTTGTAAAACAAGCATCTTCGAAATGCAGGGAACAAACAAAAACACTTGCACAACTCCGTTGATGCTCTGTAAAAATAAACTCCATCCACTGGTCCCTTAATGCTGTTTCTCTTTTGGTAATCTGTGCAGGGTTGTCTTGCCCTGGCAACCAAAAACACACTTCTTTTGTGACATTTGGCGACGCTCTCGCTCTGATCAGTGAAGTCTGTTGTGCTCTCAGTGCTCTGCTATACGGGAGCGCGCACTCTTCCGGCAGAAGTGCCTCAGGACCCATATAAGGAAATTCCGCTCCATCTAACGTCACACAGAGCCATACTCGAAAAAAAAACTTTCCGAAACTTGTGACAAACCAGAAGGCTTCAAACGTACAAATTAAGTTTTTGAAACTTTGTCCATGTTTAGCATGGGAATCCAACTCTTTAACAGTGTAAAAAACTCAGTATGAATGGAATAGCATTTCACCCCCCCTTTAACCTCTGTGGGGTTGTCACCCCTGAACTAACCCTTCTTGGATAACTTTGACCTGGATGACTGAGAATTTTAACAGACATACTTTTCTTACTAATAGTATTGACATAATATACGTCTTTTACAGTTTTCATCCCTAAAAATCATGTAATGTATTCTACTGATAGGTAGGCTAAAAGGTGTTGAGGTTACTGATCTATACTGATACACACAAGTGCATTGGGTTTAATAAATATGCTTTATAAACCAGAAGTCATTATTTTTATTATAAGTCAAAAAATAAACAAAGTTGCTGTTAAAGTGTTTTATGTATTTTTATTTGATTTGCCTCAAAGATTTTCAAAACAGTACTTTGAAAACCAAACATTATAAGTGGGATATGGCACGTTTTTGTATAATGACCCTGTGGGTGCTCGGTTTTAGTCTCTCTTTGTTGTGCTACATAGGGTCTAGAGTTTAAAACTCCCTTCCCCTAAAAAGCGGGAGGATTATTTAAGTGAATACGTGTGCGAGATGTTTCACCCATCTGTGTTCCTAATAATGATACATCTCCGCTTTGTCTAAGGTAGGAAGTCAGTTAAAAATGAGAACTAGAAATATATATATATATTTTTTAATGAATTTGTAATATGAAAAAACTTAAAAGAAAAAGGAATTTCTCAATTTGAAACAGACGCTTTCTCTATGCCTCTGCGACGTTTCGAAGTGTGATCACTTCAGACTAGCTACAGTAAAAAAAAAAAAGTGTTGTAAAGTGTCTTTTTTTTCTATTGATCTGCAACCATTAACACGATTTAGACGTCGACTGCTCGAGCGATTCGGAGAGAATGGCTGTGAGCTCGCCCCTGCGACTATATATACTCTGTGATGACGTCATCTTCCTGCGACCCCTTCCCTCGCTGATTTTTCACAAAACATGAATAAATATATGTTTATAAATACGCCAATTTCGCCAATAAAGGTATCAAAAAATTCCTTTATTCATTCTGCATCACATCATGTGCTTTTTACGTTTTTAGAAGGCTGCCCTCGATCGCGATCCCGGAAATACTGTTTCTCCCGGTGTTAAACTGTGGCAAACTAGACTGGAACATTGTATGGATAATTTATATAATTTTCAGTTGTTTTATCTTCGAATTTGAGTCGATTGAAAGATGGTGTAAGCATGCTGTTTTCTGCCCTTGGGCTCTGTTTTCTTATATTACCATGCTCTTTTGGCGGTGCACGCACATATCCAAATCTGTAAACAAATATCTTAGGGTTAGGTTTTAGTAAAGTACAACAGCTCCCCCCAACCTAGCCCTCGTCTAGGCCGGTTTGGGATAGGGAGACTGAGGGAAAGGTGCATGGGCTATATATCCTGTGAGATCATCTCCGGTCAAGGAGCTGCGCTTGACTAAGCATTGGGCCTAAAAAAGTGAAAGTTATGTTTTTAAACGCTGGGTCTGTGATGATGGTTAAGTTTAGGCTCTGAATTCGTTCACCCTTAAGTTTCACAGTGCTCGAGTTGAACCGGCTGGGTTCATAATTGCTGAGGTTATGGCGGTTAGCTTGAGAGTGTGGTGTTAAGTTTAGGCTGTGGTTTCATTCACCCTTAAAGCTGCAATATGTGATTTTTGTAATTGACCACAAGAGGGCGCATTTCCAACAATAAAGAAGCTTGATGACGTTATGAAGCAGGTGAGGATGGGAGATGTCGTTTTTAATGCGTTTTCACCATAGCAATGTATCTAAATTGGATAAACGGATCATGATCACGGATGAGGTAATTTATTCATTTTTCTATTACCTGTATATCTGAAAGTATTATTTTATGTAATACCCCTCTCTCCCGGGTCCTCTCTGACGCTCCTCGCACTCGCTCCGAGTGGGGCTCGAACCCGGGTCTTCGGCATGGGAGGCGAACGCACTAACAAGGAGTTGTGCAGTGTTACGTGTTTATGGTTAATGCCGTGTTGTTTAACGTGCTCAAGCCAATCGTTCTAAAAGTAAATTTGAACGAACATTTGCAAGTAATGACTAAATATATTTTTAACAACACATATCCAATTGTATTTAATTGTACTGCCATAATCTCGGTCACCACACGTGATAAAAATCTTAAAATAAATAAAAAATCTTTGGAGACTTTTGAGATATTGTAAGTACACAACTGGAGGAAATATATCACACTGTGCAAATTATTTTCGGAAATTTTATTACAAAATTCCTCCATATTGGAGCTTTAAGTTTCAAAGTGCTCAAGTTGAACCGGCTGGGTTCATAATTGCTGAGGTTATGACGGTTAGATCTAGATTGAGTGCTGGAACAAACTGCACTCTCAAGCTAAGTAGATGAACTTGTTCCAGATCGGCGAACCAGACCACAATTCGAAGGTCGCAGTCTGATAATCCCGACCCAGCATCGTGCTCTGCCAAAAAGTATTGTTTCAGCCAGACTGCCATGTTATCAAAGACGGTTAATGTCATAGTTAAATTATAATCGTTGGGTCTGTGATGGTTAAGTTTAGGGTGTGGTTTGTTTCAGCCTTAAAAATCGCAGTACTCGAGTTGAACCGGCTAGGTTTTTGAAGGCTGCGGTTATGGTGGTTAGGTTTAGAGCGCGGTTGGGTCCATCTATAGATTTAACAGTACTCGAGTTGAACCGGCTAGGTTTTTGAAGGCTGCGGTTATGGCGGTTAGGTTTAGAGCGCAGGTTTGGTCCAGTGCTAAAATTAGATCTGAGTAGATGTGAGAACACGTTTTGTTTCAGGCAAATGCCTTGTTTCAAGGACGATATTTGTTATAGTAGGACATTTTTTTCATTATTCTTTCCTGCTCCCCCAAAAACAGGAAATGTTCAAGACAACCTCTTCAGTAGTGTACCTCAGGATCATCGGGTGTTTCGGCCGTTAAACACTATACACCCTCATGCTGAGGCCGGCTCGCTTGGACGCCCCAAGCGCGTGTCTTGTATCCAATTGCTATTTGGGCTTGACCAGATCCACAATTGCATGGTTTGGGTCTGGATTGAGTTAAATGGGTTTTCAACTTAAACCAGTAATTAGTAGAGACCAGGGGTGGTTCTAGGGTGAGTGGAGATCCGGGGCTTAGCCCAGAAAAATCCATGTGACTTTTTATTTTAATAAATCAGAAAGATTTACCTTGTTTAAAATATACAAAAACAATAAAAACAAAATTAAAACATTTTATTTAAAGTATTGAGGAAAATACATTTTCTTTTTGCAAACAAAAATTAAGAATTGCAAAACAAATGAAACAGCGCGGAAGCAATGATTTTGTAATACATTTTTTCCATGGTCATATCTATTAATTTATTTGAAACGCTGCTTTTATTTTGCGTGTCAGTCTAGTTTGTGCTTGCGATACCATTTTTGCTTTGCGCTTCACTTTTCTGCACGTCTCTCTTTGTGGCACTGTTTTGACTTGGGGGCAGAGTCAATGGACGGGGGCGTGTACAACATGCCTTCATGGAAGTGACGTCATCGGCCCAAGACGCAGCTCACTGATCCAGGTCCTGTCATGATGAGCAGAGACTTTCGAGTGGATCGTTTATTTTTATTCAGTAGCATTAAAACATTCATGTTTTCGTTTTATTTACTTTATTAACAAATGTATATGTATTAGCAGCGTTTGCTCAAGTTAAGGAAGTTGTTAACATGAACATCTGCTGTTTATTTCTCTCGATGTTCACACTTTTATAGCATTATGTGTATTGGGATAGCTAATCATTTGAGTCAGTTCGGGAGTTCGTAGCGGGATCATTTGAGTCAGTTCGGGAGTTCGTAGCGGGATCGCGAATCATTTGAGTGAAATTTGGGGATCGTGAATCATTTGAATCAGTTCGGGAGTTTGTAGCGGGATCATTTGAGTCAATTCGGGAGTTCGTAGCGGGATCGTGAATCATTTGAGTGAAATTTGGGGATTGTGAATCATTTGAATCAGTTCGGGAGTAAAAAAACTAAACAAATCATGCCTAAAAAGTGCACGCATCTAGGCTAATGAAAAGTTACATGATGAAGTCATACTAGTGCGTGTGGCGCGTGTGTATTTTGAGTGCGTTCTTTCACTGCATTATTCGGTGTATTCAAATGCATTTATGAATGCATGTGAATGAGCACAAAATTCAAGATATAAACCCTTTGTGGGTTTCTTACTTGTCATTATAGAACCTTTTTAGCATAAAAGGTTTTTTGGAGTTGAGTAAAGAACCCTATGGTTCTATATAGAACCCCAATGATCCAAAGGACTTTAAGTGTACATAAACACAGAGATAAAGACAAGTATAATTTTAAACGCAGGGCTCTGTACACTTATATTTTTGAAGGAGCACTTACACAGCACTTACAAATTGCATAAATAATCGTATGAGGCTAATACGATAATTTGGAATACAGAAATATGAAATTATGATAAAAATTAGAATGTTACTTTGCCACTAGGTGGCGGCATGCCACTGCCTTAATGAGTGAGTGGGTCAGTCATTTAATCATTGGATTCATTTGAAACGGATGATTCATTCAGTAAAAAAGTACGCTAAAAGTTATTCAAGCAAATGTTTCATTAAACACCGCTGTTTGTTGCTGCAGAGCACAACAACATGCTTTGTTTACAAACATTTCCTTTGCAAAATGTGTCTTTTTTTATTATCTTGTTTATTGAATTGTTGTCCTGACAGAAAGGTCTGCCACAGACCGTGCTTAGCAAACATTATAACCGCTCTGTGTGTGTGTGTCCTAAAGACTGTGCTGCAAACCCTTAACTCAAACCATTAACTTCAAAATGTAACATTAAATCAGACACAATTTAAAACCGAAAAAGAAATATAGTACTTTGATTAAAAGTTACAGATACCTGAAGCTGTTGTATCTTGGCATTCAAGAGTTTTGGCGGGGGGGTTATTTTCAAATTAATTGATCTAGTAAAATACTACACGCCAACAAACCGCCTGCCTCCAAAAGATCTCATTTCATTGGCTGATCGTACAGACGCTCATCAATGGTTGGCCAGTTTACATGTCAGTCAGAAGCACTAGACTCAGTGGGCGGTTTTCGTCGGGTGTGAATGACAACGCGTAACTTACTTGGGTAAATTTACAGACACTGTGGACGTGAGAGTCGAGAGATATTTATCTATTTATTTAAATTCTAATGTAAATTACTTTATTGGGCATGAAAACTCATTGATAGCATGGTGGTAATAAAAACATTCGGGGCTTTACTGAAAACATTCGGGGCTCCAGCCCCCTTAGCCCACCCCTAACGCTGCCCCTGGTAGAGATGTTAATTTGATTCTGTTGATTTGGAGTGCATGTTAGAGCGACTGAAAAAACATATATATACTCTGCTGTATAATAAACCAAAGTAGGTCTGAAATATTGAAAAACTTGGCATAGAATACTCCTAAAAGGTCGAAGGTTGAGACTGGCGGATGCGGGGCATCAAGCTTCTACCAGACCTCCCTCCTAAAAGTTATGGCAAACCAATCAGACATCACCCTCACACAAGGGTAACCGCTGGATGCGATAACTTCTGAGGGAGAAATATGTTGCAATAGCCTTCTGAGAAATAGGGATTTAATTGTATTTTTCTTAATTTAAAGCCGGTTTTCTGATCTCTGTCACCTAATTGTTCCATTGTTAATATTCAATTCACTTACGTTAGCGTGCTAATGCTAATATTACTCTATTAATCATTAACACATTACCATTTAAGGTTTAATAGTTACCTCTTGAAGTGAATCAGAAGGCATTAAAACGGTTGGCTCCACGTACTTCCTATATTTTGAAAGTAAGTTTTATCAAGCTCAATAAGTATCAAAATTGCTGCTCCAAACACATTTCTAGGCTTACTCCGAGGGGGTTTTAGATACACTCTTCCTTTTTAGTTTAGTAAAATTAGTTTTCTAATACCTCTTTCTTTATCTTTCTGTAAGTAATATCAGTACTTTAAAGTTAGCCTGTAAATAACATCATAAAAATAAAATAAATATAAAAAATATGAAAACCTTTAAAGCACTGAAACTCAGCCCTCTGATGTGGAACCCATGCAACTGGGTCGTCTCCGGCTTACACCGCAGCAGAAGCAGGAGCGTCTCTCTCTAGGGTTCGCGTCACTTCGTCCTTCAGTGTCCAATAAAAGCCAGGGCTCACCAGTGAGGCGGAGAGTCCTTGTGGGCACCTTTCACTGTTCTAGCTCTCAGCTGCCTTTTAAACTCTCCTTTCAGGGGGGTTCACATGCTGGTCTCGCCCATCTGGATTCATGGGCTGAGGGGAACTTCCTCGACTCTGCATCTGCTCACAAATGGAACATTCTGATTATTCCCCTAAACCTCTTGCAGCATGGTCATTAGCCCCCTTACCACCATCACTCATGTAACACCCAGTGTGAGTCTTTACATCGCTGGCAATCCGTGGTTGCATAAGCACAACTCACACATTGACTGGGTCAGTAATTCTGTTTTAGCCTGGAGTCAGTCTTGTCACGTGTCATGTTTGGTTTGGGTGCTGCTTTTCCTCTTGTCTCTGTGTCTTGTGTTTCACAGGGGGATTCCTCTGATCTGACAGGGGTCCCGGCGGAGTACTATGATCATCGAGCAGTCTTCAGTAGGACCCAGGCCACCTCGCTACCTCCGCATCGTCCTTATGACTGTGCCATTAACCTTCTCCCGAGCTCTTCTCTGCCTAAGGGTCGTTTATATTCCCTTTCGGGTCCTGAAAGAGGATCGAATATGTAAAGGGTCTACTTTTTTTGTATACAGACACAATAACAACAAAACTTTGTGCACTTATAAAATAAAGATAACAAACAAGGTGTGCTGTCTGCAGCCTTTGTCTGCGCTGATCTTAATTTACAAACACGTCATTAAAATGAACCGCATGCGCGAATTTAACTGCTAATTTGTGACGTTCTACTTTAACGGTCTACTACGGGAGAACAGCGGATTTGCTACAACGTGAGAGATTAGGTAAATAAATGTTATGTTTTATGGCATATGACACTGTAATTTGAATCAGTTTATGATTGTCTGATCACAAACGATCTCATTGGGAATGCCGAGAACATCTATATAGGTAATAAAAAAATATTTTATTTTACCATGATAGGTAAAAAAAAAAAAAAAATGATAGCTTGAATGCACTGTAAGTCGCTTTGGATAAAAGGGTCTGCTAAATCCATTAAAAAAAAATCTACCAGAATTGGTGGGTCACATTTTCTGGCACGAAATTCATTTACGCATTCGTCTTCCTCCATGTAATCAAGGTTAAAAGGCAAGTATTGCTTACATGGTAAATCTAGGTTTTTAGACTTATTTACATCATACAATATTAAAAATTCCTCTTCTGACAAAAGATTGCCATTTAATGCCAAAAGCAATCCTTCTCTTGCTTTTTTAAATGACATTTTTTTGTATCTCAATAAGTGAATTAATGCCGCGTTGCGCTGTCCTGTTTACCGTTGCTTAGTGATTTTTACGTTCTTGGCTACGGTGGTGTGACAGCAAACTTCCGGTCGCTGTAGCCGTTCCATTCACAGCTGTTGTTAAAGTCCCTATTCAGATTCAAACTGAAGTGTGCGGCTTGAATACGCCCACACAGAAGAAAAAGCAGCGAGACTGTTCTTCAAGTTCTTTTATTTTACTGTTTGGTTCGCGATGAGAGGAATAAGACATAATTCACCCCAAAAAGATGTGATGTGGTTGAGGATTTGAGAAATGGATTTCCTCAGAAAAAGGATGAAGTGCTTTATTCAGCAGAGATCATAAACATGAGTAAGCCTCTTTTTATATATATATTCATTAAGAATTTCCAGCCAACAGAAAATGTTATAAAATTGCCTGGAAGAAGACGTGTGTCTATATTGTCCTAATGTGAGGTGGGAAGGAGAGTTTGAGTAGCTAAAGACTCTACAAGGGTCACAGCTGGAGAATTGCAGAAAACCTTTAAAAAGAAATGTCCAAAAGAACCTACATCAGCACATGTTTTTTGGGATGGTTACAAGAAAAATTATCCTAGCTCATCCAAAAACAAACTAAAGCACATTCAGTTATCAGACATGACTGGAACTTTAAATGGGAATGGCTTCTATGATCAAATGAAACAAAAAAACTAGCTTTTTAGCAGGAAACTCTCAAGATGGGTTTGGTGAACACAGGGAAAAAAGTACCCCATGTGTACAATGAAATATACTGCTATATTTTTGATGTTGTGGACCTATATATCTGCTGGAAGTCCTGGACATCTTGTTAAGATGCATGGCATCATCGATTCTATCAAATACCAACAGATAAAAAATCAGTAAGTGACTGACTTAGAAATCTTATATTGGGCCATGTTTGAAATTTCCAACTGTACATTAACCCAAACACAAACCTCAAAAACAACACAGAAATGGGTCACTAACCTCAAAACCAAGCTTCTGCTTTTGCCATTCCAGTCCTCTGACCTGAACCCTACAGAAAATGAGAGGAGTGAACTGAAGAGAAGAAGCACCATGAAGCTGGGAATCTGAAGGGTCTGAAGTGATTAATTTATTTCATAATTATACCCCCCCCCCCATTTTAAATTCTTATTATCCAATGAAAGAATAAATTTTTGTGAATTCTTTTAATAAAAGATCAATAGGATTAACAATGCAGATGAAGAGCCTTCTTTGATCATATTTACCAAGGGTGCCAATATTTTTGGGCAGGACTGTACATAAGAGCACAAAGTTGTCATATAGCAATGGTTAATTGAAGCTATAACAGCAATATGTATTGTTGCATGAATAATAAACAACCTTAAGTATTAACACATTTTAATGCAAATAAATATGGCACAATTTAACAGTCTTTCTCTTTTAAAGTGTTTATAATGAGCTGTACTTTTCGGGGTTAATACAATTATTAACCCCACCCAGATCTCCCCCTATTTTTCAAAGCCTGGCTAGCCATGGTCTAAATGCATTCTAAAAAAAAAAAAAAAAAAAAAAAAGAACACTACAATCTTTAATAATTACCAAAGGCCTATCTTTAAGCTGCTGGGTACTTTATAACTAACCAATCAAAAACTCTGCTCTTTACCATCTAAAACGCTATCAATTGCGCCACTCTTTACCATCTAAAACGCTGTCAATTGCGCCGCTCTTTACCACCTAAAACGCTGTCAATTGCGTCGCTCTTTACCATGTAAAACGCTGTCAATTGCGCCACTCTTTACCATCTATAAACGCTGTCAATTGCACCACTCTTTACCATCTAAAACGCTGCTCTTTACCATCTAAAACGCTATCAATTGCGCCACTCTTTACCATCTAAAACGCTGTCAATTGCACCGCTCTTTACCATCTATAAACGCTGTCAATTGCACCACTCTTTACCATCTAAAACGCTGCTCTTTACCCTCTAAAACGCTATCAATTGCGCCACTCTTTACCATCTAAAACGCTGTCAATTGCGCCGCTCTTTACCACCTAAAACGCTGTCAATTGCGCCGCTCTTTACCACCTAAAACGCTGTCAATTGCGCCGCTCTTTACCATCTAAAACGCTGTCAATTGTGCCGCTCTTTACCATCTATAAACGCTGTCAATTGCGCCACTCTTTACCATCTAAAACGCTGCTCTTTACCATCTAAAACGCTGTCAATAGCGCCGCTCTTTACCATCTGAAACGCTGTCAATTGCACTGCTCTTTAACATCTAAAACGCTGTCAATTGTGCCGCTCTTTACCATCTATAAACGCTGTCAATTGTGCCACTCTTTACCATCAAAAACGCTGCTCTTTACCATCTAAAACGCTGTCAATTGCGCCACTCTTTACCATCTAAAACGCTGCTCTTTACCATCTAAAACGCTGTCAATAGCGCCGCTCTTTACCATCTATAAACGCTGTCAATTGCACTGCTCTTTAACATCTAAAACGCTGTCAATTGTGCCGCTCTTTACCATCTATAAACGCTGTCAATTGTGCCACTCTTTACCATCAAAAACGCTGCTCTTTACCATCTAAAACGCTGTCAATTGCGCCACTCTTTACCATCTAAAACGCTGCTCTTTACCATCTAAAACGCTGTCAATTGCGCCACTCTTTACCATCTAAAACGTTGTCAATTGCGCCGCTCTTTACCATATAAAACGCTGTCAATTGTGTCACTTTTTACCATATAAAACGCTGTCAATTGCGCCACTCTTTACCATCTAAAACGCTGTCAAAAGAACCAGACTGACTTTATTTCTATCAGATCAAAGATCAAAAGATCTTGTTGAGAATTACAGAGATTTAGATGATAATGTCACTGTTTCGTTTGACGTCACCATTGTGGAGATCAGTGTTTGCTTTAGTTGGGCTCCTGACCCTTGACTTTTGTACTTTAAATTTTGTTTAATAGCTGTATTTGTATCTTTATGGTACATCTGTTATAGCAATATTAATTTTGATAGTCAAGTGATTATGGCTCTTCCTGTCAGGCATTATCTACTAGACTGACTTAAAGTGTTGCTATAGTAATCAAATATTAATTTGGTGTTGAAATATGTGAGTGAATTACACAATTTTTGTTTCTTCAATTTAATAAGATTGAAAGGAAATGTGATAACCAGAACATATGGATTTAACGACAGTTTGAGTTTTTAATATTTTGGGCAGCGGTGTCCACAACACTCAAAGCGAGACATCACCAATCAGCATATGGATCTCAACAATGGTGACAATCAAAGGGTTCATGATGCAATAAATGCTGGGTACCAGTACAGGATAAAACTCATCCATGACTCCCAGCATGCATTGCGGCATGAATAAATTATGCCCCTGAATTGTTCACTTATTTTCTTGAATTCTTATGTGCTTATAATTTTGCTTTTGTCTTAAATTTTAGTAGCATGTTTTGTGATGTTCAGAACTTATCTGTTTATTTATTTTGTGGATTGTCACCATTGTTGTGATTCATACGCTGATTCTTGATGTTTCTGTCTAAAGTTCAGCAATTATTTTTTAACAGTCTTCACAGTCTATGTGTGTGGTGTGGGGGGTGTTGAGGGGTGTCAGAGGGCAGAGTTCAGCAAGGAGACAGCTTTAGGGAAAAAGCTGTTCCTGAATCTTGTGGTCCTTGTCCGGAGGCTCCTGAAACGCCTCCCGGAGGGGAGGAGGTTAAACAGCCCATGGTCAGGGTGAGAGGAGTCCTTGAGAATGCTGCGAGCTCAACGTAGACCGCGTTTCCACTGGATGTCCTCAAGAGCAGGAAGCCTTGCAGTCAGCCACTGAACAGTTCCCATATCAGACTGTGATGCAACTGGTCAGAATGCTCTCGATCGCACAATGGTAAAAGTTCACCAGGATGGTTGAAGACAGCTGGTTCTTCTTCAGTGTCCTAAAGGAAGAAAATGCGCTGGTGAGCCTTCTTGACCAGGCTGGAGGTGTTTGTGGCCCAGGACAGTTCCTACGAGATGGTGGTTCCCAGGAACTTGAAGCTGGAGACACGTTCAACAACCATCCCGTTAATGTGGATGGGGTCATGCGCGCTTCCTTTCTTCTTCCTGAAGTCCACAGTGAGCTCCTTGGTCTTATTGGTGTTAAGGAGCAGGTTATTGTCAGCGCACCATGTGGCCAGGTGCTGTATCTCTTCCCTGTAGGCAGTCTCATCGTTGTCTGTGATGAGGCCAATCACCGTGGTGTCATCTGCAAACTTAATGATGGAGTTGGATCCATGCACAGGCTTGCAACCGTGGGTGTAAAGGGAGTAGAGGAATAGGCTCAGCACACAGCCCTGTGGTACGCCAGTGTTAAGTGTGATGGTGGTGGAGTGGGTGTGGCCTGACCGAACATGCTGAGGCCTGTTGGTCAGAAAGTCCATAATCCAGTTGCAGAGGGAGGCGTTACTGTCCAGGTCTCCAAGTTTTGTGGTCAGCTTGGAGGGAATGATGGTGTTAAATGTTGAACTGAAGTCAACAAACAACATCCTAATATACGTGTTGTTATGGTCCAGATGTGTGAGTGCAGCACTATGCATACTGCATCCTCTGTGCTCCTATTTGTGCGGTAGGCAAATTGGTGTGGGTCCAGTGTGGGTGGGAGGCAGTCTTTGAGGTGTGCTAGGACCAGTCGCTCGAAACACTTCATAATTATGGGTGTGAGTGCTACGGGGCAATAGTCATTGAGGCACGTTGGGGAGGAGTGTTTCGGTACTGGCACAATGGATGTGGACTTAAAACATGTTGGCACAGTTGCTTGGGTGAGGGACAGGTTGAAAATGTCTGTGAAGACCCCTACAAGCTGCTCTGCACATGCCCTAAGCACACGTCCAGGAATGCCATCAGGGCCAGCAGCCTTGCGTGCGTTGATCCGAGTTTGAGAGGTTGGTGGTCTGAAGAGGCTGAGATTTTGGTGGCCGTCTCCTTGCTGTCGCTGTTGAAGCGAGCATAAAAGTAATTTAGCTTGTTAAGGAAGGAGATGTCCGTGACCGTTGGTGTGGAGTTGCTTGAATTGTAGTCACTGATGATCTGGATGCCCTGCCACATGCGTCGGGGGTCAGAGTTGGAAAAGTGTTCCTCTACCTTCAGCTTGTAGCAGTACTTGGCCTTTTTGATGCCTCTTTTCAGGTTAGCCCTGGATTTACTGTAGGCCTGAGTTTCATCTGACCTGAAGGGGGAGGGGGGTCGTGATTTAAGCTCTATTAATGTTTGTGTAAACATGATCCAAAGTTTTGTCTCCTCTGGTGTGGCAGGAAACATGCTGGTGAAATTCGGGGAGCACTGTCTTTAATTTGCAGTGATTAAAATCACCTGCGACAATAAAAGCAACCTCCGGGTAGGCAGTCTGTTGTTTACTAATGGCTGCATGAGGTTCGTTCAAAGCAAGCTTGGCATTAGCATCCGGTGGAATATAGACTGCGGTTATTATGGTGGAAGTGAACTCCCGTGGCAGATAAAAAGGTCTACATTTAACCATGAGAAACTCTAGGTTAGCTGAGCAGTGTCTCCCAACAATGACAGTGTTCGTACACCAAGCTTTGTTGACATAAATGCACAATCCACCACCTCTTGTCTTGCCGGAGTCATCTGCCATTCTATCTGCCCGGAGCGTGTAGCGTCCGGCTAGCTCAATAGCATTGTTGGGTACGTCGCTGTGTAGCCATGTTTCTGTGAAAACCATGACATTGCAGTCCAGAAGTCTCTTACTGTGGGTGATGCGGAGTCGTAACTCATCTATTTTGTTCACCAGTGACCGCACATTAGCGAGGAAAATGCTGGGTAAAGAGAGCCGGAGCGGTGTTAGCTTTAGCTTGACTCTTAGACCTCCGCGCTTCCCCCGCCTTTGTTTACGATCTCGACACCGCCTGTGAGCAATTCCAACCGGCCGGGTAGAGTGCGTAGCCTCGGGTGTTCTAGTGCCACGGTCGAGTTTACTCGACAAGATGCGTCACTGAATAAAACGGCAGATTTTGTCAAATAAGGTGTCAAATTTCATGCAACCTCCCCTGCACCAGATAGCAGACATGTAATACTTCATCTCTGACTCGAAAAAACGTCATGCTCCTATACAAAATCTTGGAGCTAGAGCGCACTGAATCAGTGCGAAAAAAGCGGAGCTAGTGTGAGAGTGAGCCATTTTATCAGAGTAATCTTGTCAATTGGTGCAACGCGAGCTGAGACTCGGAGTGTGTATTACCTCTGGATAATTTGGCGTATAAATCACCAGAATGCCCCCATCGAGGAAAGGCCCGACACCGAAGGAGTTCGAGGAGATAAAGCTCTCTCTCCACTCCCTGTGCGGCGATGTGACTGCGGTTAGAGCGCAGCAGGAGCAGCTCCTGGGGCTACTGGAGGAGGTGAAACAACTACGCCTCCAGAACTCGGAAAAAGACCAGCGCATTGAGGATCTCGAACGGCGAGTGGATGAGCTGGAGCAATACTCCCGCGTGAATGATGTGGTCATCACCGGCATCAAGATCAGGCCGCGCTCTTATGCGAGTGCGGTGGCCGCGGACAGCGGGGAGCTCAGCGACCAGGAGATACAGTCAGTGGAACAACAGGTTGCTTCCTACCTCCAGAGCAGGGGGATAGAGACGGACCTGGAGTACATCGAGGCGTGTCACCCACTGCCCACGAAGAACGGGAGACCACCAGCGGTCATTATGAGGTTTACCAATCGGAAAAAGAAAATAGCACTTCTGAAGCAAGGACGCAAACTGAAAGGCACAAATGTTTTCATAAATGAACACTTGACAAAGAAAAATGCTGACATCGCAAGGATTGCACGACAACTTAGAAAACAAGGCAAGATTCAACAAACCTGGGTAACTAATTGTAAGATCTTCATCAAACTAAATGGGACACCGGAGGGAGCAAAAGTCTTAGTGGTGAAGAGGATAGAAGATCTTGAGAAGTATTGACATTGATGCAGCACCTGGTATCAAAGTAGCTTGTGACTCATCAAAATGCTTAACATACCAAGAACACAGACTACACCAAGTATTGATATAGAAATGTTACAGAACATCCTACAACATCAACAAATGGAATTGGGAACGTGTGAGTATAAAGAGCACACCACAACTGAGACCGATACTGAGATAGACCCTGACAATAATTTTCTCTCTTCGATTGTTAAAAACTGCAACTATTTCACCCATGAACAATATGAAAACAGTGTAAAAACAGAAGATAACCTGTCAATAATACATTTTAATAGTCGAAGCATGTACACTAATTTTGAGGCTATCAAAGATTACTTGGAACATTTCTCTCATCCATTTAGCATAATTGCAATTACTGAAACCTGGTTTAACGATGATAAAGGTATTGATTTCTGTCTTGATGGCTATGAATTAAAATATACAAATAGAATAAACAAAATAGGAGGGGGGGTTGCTTTGTACCTTCATAAATCTGTTAAATTTAATGTTTCAACTGATATGACCTTAGCTGTTGATGGTTTATTTGAATGCATAGCAGTGGAAATTCATAATGATAAAAAGACAAATATCTTCATGAGTTGTGTATACCGGGCACCTGGTTCAAACATAGAATCTTTCAATGAGTGGATGGGTAAACTGTTTTCTACTGTGAACCAAAAGAACATATTTATCTGTGGTGACTTTAACATTGATTTGTTAAATCCAACCAAACTAAAAAACGTTGATGACTTCACTGACACAATGTATAGCTTGTCTCTGTACCCAACTATAACGAAACCGAGCAGAATAACGTCACATAGTGCCACAATCATTGACAACATTTTTACTAATATTATGGGAAATCAAATCATCAGTGGCCTATTTATATGTGATATCACTGACCACTTACCTGTTTTTACTTTGTATGACTGTAATCTTAAGAAGACGAAAGACACTATGAAAAAATCAAAAAATCTCTAAACGGAAAATTACTGAGGACATGATTAGTACCCTTAACAATTGTTTGGCGCTCCAGGATTGGACTTCAGTTTACAGAGAACATAATGTGGACAGTGCTTATTATAATTTTTTAGATATTTTCACTTCTTTGTATAATAAACACTGCCCTGTGAAAGAATATTTTATAAAGGAAAAACATAAGAAAAGCCTCTGGATTACGAAAGGAATTATTAATGCCTGTAAAAAGAAAAACTATCTATATAAACTGTTTATTAAAGTAAAAACAAAAGAAGCTGAACAAAGATATAAGAAGTACAAAAATAAATTAACTGATATTATAAGAACAAGCAAACGGTTATATTATCAAAAAAAAATTATATGAACATAAAAACAATATAAAAGGAACTTGGGATGTTTTGAACAGCCTAATCAAACACGGATCATCAAAGTTGACATATCCTGATCACTTTATTGATGAAAATGGTGAAGATTATAATATGAATAATGTAGTAAATAAGTTCAATAAATTTTTTGTAAATGTTGGCCCCAAGTTGGCCGCTGATATTCCAGACAGTGGAGTCGAAAAATCAACTATCGAACGGAATTCTTTGTCATTCTTCCTCTCAGCTACAAATGAACAGGAAGTGACAAATATTGTGTGGAAATGTAAAAGTAAGTCCTCCACTGACTGTCATGGTATTAGTATGACATTGATTAAAAAAGTTATACTGAATATTGTAAAACCCTTAACTTATATTTGTAACTTGTCGTTCCAGACTGGCTGCTTTCCAAGCAAAATGAAAATCGCTAAAGTAATTCCACTTTTCAAAAATGATAACAAACACGCTTTTACTAATTACAGACCAATCTCTCTTTTGCCTCAATTCTCAAAAATTTTAGAGAAACTCTTCAATTCTCGACTTGAAAAGTTTCTCGAGAAACACCATGTAATTAATGATGCTCAGTATGGCTTTAGGTCCAAAAGAACTACCTCAATGGCAATAACTGAAGCTATTGAAGAAGTCACTAATGCACTGGAGCAAAAGAAGCATGCAGTTGGTATCTTTATTGATCTAAAAAAAGCCTTTGACACTATAGATCATTCAATTCTATTAAAAAAGATGGAAAAATATGGAATTAGGGGGCTGGCTGGAGATTGGTTAAAAAGTTATTTAACAGGGAGGTCACAGTTTGTTAAAATGGGTCAGTATTTATCAGATACTCTGGGCATTGTTTGTGGTGTCCCCCAGGGGTCAGTATTAGGGCCAAAACTGTTCAATGTGTATATAAATGATATGTTTAATACATCTAATGTACTGAAATTCATACTATTTGCAGACGACACAAATATATTTTACAGTAGTGATGATTATAATGAGCTCGTTAATACGGTAAACAGGGAACTAAAGATATTAAAAAAGTGGATGGACACAAATAAATTATCCTTGAATATAAATAAAACTAAGGTAATGATGTTCGGTAATTGCAACAAAATGTCTGAACAGAGAATAAGTATTGATGGTATTCAGATTGAAATAGTGAGTGAGATTAAATTTTTGGGAGTAATAATTGATAGTAAATTGTCATGGAAACCCCATGTCAGATACATAAAAACAAAAATCTCAAAAAGCCTCTCAATTATAAATAAAGCAAAACTATACCTTGATGAAAATGCACTCCGTATTTTATACTGCACCCTGGTACTACCATACCTTACTTTTTGTGTTGAAGTCTGGGGGAATACTTATCAGAACACAATAAATCCTCTGATTATATTACAGAAAAGAGCTGTGAGGATCATTCACAAGGTTGGTTTTCTAGAACATACTCATAATCTGATTATGCAGTCAAAGTTGCTAAAATTTGATGATCTTGTAAAATATAATACATCAATATTCTTATATAAAGCATTTAACAAATTATTACCGCCTAACTTACAACGTTTTTTTACAACTCCTGTGCGAGCTCATAACTTGAGAGGTTTTGGACATTTTTCATTACCGAGAGCCCAAACCACTCGTAAATATTATTGTGTGTCTGTATGTGGAGTGAAACTCTGGAACAAACTGGACTTGCAACAAAAGCAATGCCAAACTATTTATCAATTTAAACTGTTATATAAACATTGGGTCTGGTTAAAATACAGAGATGAAGGTCTTTAATTTAAAGTGCTGTTGTATTCTGTCTCATAGTGTGAACATGTGCTCAGTGTTTCCTTACCATGGTTGGTATATTGTCCATTACCATCGTTGGTATATTGTCCATTACAATTGTTGCCATTGTTTATTTATTTTATATTGTAGTTAAATTTATGTTGTACTCTGTCTCATAGCATTAACATGTGCTCAGTGTTTTGGTATATTGTCCATTACCATCATTGGTATATTGTCCATTACCATCGTTGGTATATTGTCCATTACAATTGTTGCCATTGTTTATTTATTTTATATTGTAGTTAAATTTATGTTGTACTCTGTCTCATAGCGTTAACATGTGCTCAGTGTTTTGGTATATTGTCCATTACCATCATTGGTATATTGTCCATTACCATCGTTGGTATATTGTCCATTACCATTGTTGGCATTGTTTATTCCTATTACATTGTTGGTATAAACTGTTATTATAATAATTACTTGTTACTTGTGGTAACGCCACCATGATATATTTGTAAATAATCTATGAGCAAAATAATAATGAAGCTCAATTATTAATCACTAAATGTGGAACTGGGGTGGGATTAAATAAGTTGTCTTCTTCCCACTCCCTTTCAGGCAGAATTCGATCGTCATATTTGAATACTGTATATTTTGTTTTTTGTTTTGTTTTTTGTTTTCCTTGCACTATATGATTTAACTATATTTGTCTACCTTGAACTTTTTGTGCCATTGCCTGGAATAAATGAAAAAAAAAAAAAAAAAAAAAAAAAATGTCAGCGAGTATTGGCATTAGATTATTATTATTATCATTATTATTATTATCTAATGGCATCAATAAAGCTTCAATAAAGCCACAATGAGGTGTTGGAACTTCTATTCGCGGACACTGATTCTGAAGGGGAATATCTGTATTCAGAAGCTGACGGTGATACTGAAAGTGAAAGTATAGCCCTACACCAAGCACAAACGGTGAATCCTTTGCCCAATGTAAATGGTCCTTTGCCAAATGTCAGAGGTGTGAACACTGTTTGCAGGGGTCGGAGTGTTCATTGCAAAATTAGCTGGCGTGTTATTGATGCGGGGACGAGGCGGGAGAATTTTACCGCGCTAGACATGTATATTTGTCTTCTGACCACACCTCTCCGCAATCGCGGGGACAGTATTGCAGGGGAGACTTTGTCTAATGCCACTGGGTATGTGAGACGAGGTGGAAGTATTCATAGGACAGTTAGGAGGCAAGGTGGGGAGTCGCAATGACCCTGACAGTAGTCCGAGCTGTGTACTCTCGGCGCACGCTCGAGGCAGATCTGGCCGCGCTGCTCATAGCAGAAGCAGAGGCGATATGACACTGGGCATAGCTTTTGAACTAAACAGGTCTTGTCTACTTGTGTCTTTGTTTCATATGAATAATATATATGTGCCCCATACATGGAATCAGAGTGCCTGCTGCATGTAGTAAATTGAAAATCCCAACCGCTACATGCATTCGGTTTGTTTCTACCATTTATTAATAATGATTTACACAGTTTGTTTACTACTTACTATTTACCTGAGTATTCAGTAATGTGCAATATAGCACACAGAAGGTGAGGGAAATTTTTTGGGGGAAAGAAGTGCTGCATTTTATTATTTAAACGTGACTTTTCATGAAAAATCTATAATTCAAGATGGCCACCCCATATAACGTCATAATATGCAAATTAGATGGGAAAATGTAATCCCTACATAAACATTGGGTCATCCTTAATATTTTTATATTTGACAGAAAGTCTCTATCTTTTATACATTTTAAGATGTAGCCTTTTGAAATGAAGATGTCAAAATCAAAAGTTTTAGGAAAAAACCTCTGGCGCCTAAAGGGTTAAAGCAAAGCTGTTCAGTACGAACAGACCCGAGATGAGAAGGAATAATACTGCAAAATTGCAGTAAGG
Source organism: Carassius auratus (assembly GCF_003368295.1). Classification (NCBI taxonomy): domain Eukaryota; kingdom Metazoa; phylum Chordata; class Actinopteri; order Cypriniformes; family Cyprinidae; genus Carassius; species Carassius auratus. The sequence goes on from NW_020525272.1 coordinate 609,048, forward strand.
CAATTGTCTTTCTCTTTGTTGTGTTTTTGAAGTGCTGTCATGCAAGAGATGTCTACAAATGTTTTAACCAAACTTTAGCACTTCAGTACTCAACCTCAAGGTACTTGATGGCGCCGCACATGGCTGCTTCAGTGCTTGGCTCTCCAGTGTTTGTGCTGTTTTTGTTTGTTTTTCCTGTTTTATGTTTAACAAACACGATCAGTTTCACCAGGGATGAACTGCTGAACATTCGGCAGAACACACCACAAGATCTTTTACCGGATTTAAATTATTCAGACGTTTTACTGAACGTTGTTATCGGAGGAGCGGCGGCGCTGATCAAACGCTTCAGGACGCGCAGACAGGGGTAAGCGAGCGGGAGCGCTCGTCAGACTCAGGAAGCGTGGATTTCGAACGCTGTTGCCTAGCATCCATCTGGCAAATCTCCGCTCTCTACCCAACAAAACAGACAAACTCCTTCTGCTCTCTCAGACAAATAAGGATTTCTCTCACTCTGCTGCTCTGTGTTTCACGGAAACCTGGCTGAATGACGCCATACCAGACAGCGCGCTCCATCTGCCGGACTTTCAGCTGTTTAGAGCGGATCACGAATCAGAATCACCTGGGAAATTGCGCGGCGGCGGGACATGCTTTTACATCAATGAACGGTGGTGTACAGATGTAACTGTGTTAAAGAAGAAGTGCTGTCCTGGGGACTGTTCTTCGTACGTCGCTTATTACATCCGAGATCAAATGACACATCCAAGATGATCATCGTGCTAATCCTGATCCGGCTAATTGGGTTCTTCGAACACACCTGTTGTGTATGATTAGTATCGCTGGATTGAGTTATCTGAGATAATTGTGTGTTCATGTCTGTCTTAAAAGGGGATATGTATCGATACTCGAAACCATGATCAGCAGTGCAGCGATTGGCAGGTGGCAAGACGGCAATGTAATGACGTCATATAAAAGTCCAGAAATTTGTCAAGATTTTCGTCAGGAGTCGTTTAAATTATAAGGAAACAGCCAAGCAAACAAAACTACATAAATGTTATTATAGATACATGAAACAGACAATAGATACATGTTTTCATTTTATTATACATTTTTTCATGATTCCCAATTCTTTAGATTCACAATTTATAGTTGTGCAGTCTTTACATTTTTATTTCAATGTAGAAATTATCTATTCATTTCATTTTATATTGGGACAGATTTGTTACGTGTCAGCATTAATGAAAGTTTCTTAAGGGTCAATATCATGTTATCTGCATCTCCTGCGCTCCATCAAGCCACTCTTATAATAGCAGTCATCACTCAAAATAATGCACGTCTCTATTATCTGTACAGCATGTGTGTACGACTAATACAATTATGAAGTAATAATTTTATGACAAATAAATATTTCAGTGAGTAAAACTGGCTGTCTAGTAAGCTATTATGGACTACACAGCATTTTATATTATTTTTTAATAATTTTTTAATGATTATTATTTTAAATCATTGTCCCTAGATCAGTACGATATACTCTTGTAATAAAGTAGCGGTGGTAGCAGACATATTTTGAGTATCAGTTCTGGTTGAAAAGAAGCGATCTAATCCTATTTACATGAAATAAGCTGCTCCCAAGCAGGTTTAAGCTAACGGACCTGTTGCTATGACAGCAGCTCCGGGATGAGCTTCGAAGAACCAAACGATCCAAGATCACGCCAAATCATTAATAATCAAATCCAGCTAACTGAGTTAGCGACGTACGAAGAACAGGCCCCTGATCTAGAAATGCAATTTGTCAACTGCAAGCCGTTCTATTTGCCGCGGGAGTTTCATTCGTTTATTCTGGTCAATGTTTACATTCATCCTCAAGCGCATGTGAGCTCAGCTTTACAGAAACTCGCTGATCAGATTACAGAGACAGAACAACAACACCCGGACTCTGTTTTAATTCATTCTCGGGGACTTTAACCAAGCCAATCTCTCCCGTGAACTGCCAAAATACAGACAGCATGTTACATGTCCCACCAGAGACAGTAATATATTGGATCACTGTTACACCACAATAAAGGATGCATATCACTCTGTTCCACGAGCAGCTTTGGGACGTTCTGATCACTGTATGGTTCATCTTATACAGTCCTACAAGCAAAAACTTAAATCTGCTAAACCTGTAGTAAGGACTGTGAAGAGATGGACCAGCGAAACAGAGCAGGATTTACAATCTTGTTTTGACCTCACTGATTGGAGTGTTTTTGGATGTGTTACCACCGATCTGGATGAACTCACAGAGACCGTAACATCCTATATTAGTTTCTGTGAGGATATATGCATTCCTACCAGGACTTATTTAACATTCAACAATGATAAGCCATGGTTTACAGTAAAACTCAGACATCTTCGTCAGGCCAAAGAGGATGCCTACAGAAATGGGGACAGAGTCTTGTACAATCAGGCCAGGAACACACTGAACAAAGAGATTAGAGCGGCTAAAAAGACCTACGCTAAAAAGTTGGAAGACCAGTTTACTTCCAACTTACTCAACTTCAGTGTGGAGAGTTCTAGGAGCCATCACGAACTACAAGACACCATCCCCTTGCACTGAGGCTAATCAACGACTTGCTAACAACCTGAATGATTTTTATTGCAGATTTGAAACCCCCAACACCCATTCTGACAATCTCCCTACACAACCATTAACACATCCTGCAATCCCACCCTCCACACCTCCTGCTCTTCAAATCTGTGAAGATGATGTGCGCCAGGTCTTCAACAAGAACAAAAGAAGAAAAGCACCAGGCCCAGATGGTGCTACACCAGCCTGTCTGAAAATCTGTGCTGACCAGCTGGCCCCCATCTTTTCACAGATCTTCAACCGATCCCTGGAGTTGTGTGAAGTGCCTTCATGCTTCAAACGCTCCACCATCATCCCCATCCCAAAGAAACCCAAGATAGCAGAACTTAACGACTACAGACCTGTGGCTCTAACATCTGTCGTCATGAAGTCGTTTGAAAAACTGGTTCTGGGTTATCTGAAGGACATCACTGGACCCTTACTGGACCCCCTGCAGTTTGCTTAATGAGCAAACAGGTCCGTGGATGATGCAATCAACATGGGATTGCACTTCATCCTGCAACATCTGGACAAAACAGGGACTTATGTGAGGATCCTATTTGTGGACTTTAGTTCGGCTTTCAACACCATCATCCCAACAACCCTTCAGACCAAACTGACCCAGCTCTCTTTTCCTACCTCTATCTGTCAGTGGATCACCAGCTTTCTGACAGATAGGCAACAGTTAGTGAGACTGGGGAAATTCACATCAAACAGCTGCTCTACCAACACTGGTGCCCCTCAGGGATGTGTTCTCTCCCCTCTGCTCTTCTCCCAGTACACCAACGACTGCACCTCTAAAGACCCCTCTGTCTAGCTCCTAAAGTTTGCAGACGACACTACAGTCATCGGCCTCATCCAGGACGGTGATGAGTCTGCTTACAGACAAGAGGTTGAGCAGCCGGCTGTCTGGTGCAGTCTTAACAACCTGGAGCTGAACACGCTCAAAACAGTGGAGATGATCGTGGACTTTAGGAGAAACCCACCTGCACTTTCCCCACTCACCATCATGAACAGCCCTGTGACTGCAGTGGAGTCATTCAGATTCCTGGGAACCACCATCTCTTAGGACCTGAAGTGGGACAATCACATTGACTCCATTGTGAAAAAGGCTCAGCAAAGGTTGTACTTCCTTTGCCAGCTGAGGAAGTTTAACTTGCCACAGGAGCTGCTGAAACAGTTCTACTCAGCCGTCATTAAGTCTGTCCTGTGTACTTCAATAACTGTCTGGTTTGGTCCAGCAACAAAATCAGACATCAGAAGACTACAGAGAACTGTTCAGACTGCTGAAAGGATTATTGGTGCTCCCCTGCCCACCCTTCAAGAACTGTATACATCCAGAGTGAGGAAAAGGGCTCAGAAAATCACTCTGGATCCCTCACATCCAAGTCATCCCATCTTTGAACTTTTGTCATCAGGCCGGCGCCTCAGAGCCGAAAATACCAGAACAGCAAGGCACAAGAACAGTTTGTTCCCCCAGGCAATCTACCTCGTGAACAGTTAAATGTTCCCTACTTATGCTTATAAACGTGCAATATCCTTATATTTATTTGTTAACCCTCCATCCTAGAACATTCCCGCATCTCACTCAATCCTATTCCATCATCATTTATAGCACAATTGTTTATACACTGATTTATTTGGCAATTTGTAATCCTTTTTTCCAGTACTCTGTGTACTGGAAGCTTATGTCACTTAAACAAATTCCTTGTATGCGTAAGCATACTTGGCAATAAAGCTGTTTCTGATAAAGCTCTTTCTGATTCTGATTTTTGCGCTTCAGTATTTTGTATGCATGTCCTGCTGTGTCATATTTTCTAATGTTAAGATCTCTTTGTTTTGTTTTTTGTTTGTTTTTTTCAAAAGTGTTTCCATTTTCTCATTTTAGTACTATTCTGGAGAAAGTGAGCCTGCTGGGGAAAGACATAGTACAAAGCTAATAGACAACTTTTTGCTGAAATTTATTGTGCTGTTGTTGTTAACAGGCATGGTTTATTTGCTAAGTGTCCTGGGACAGGTGAGAGAGCGAGTGAAAGCTGCTCAGGGAGGACATCAAACTCGACAGAGAGAGAGAGAGAGAGAGAGAGAGAGAGAGACTTTTAGACTTTTAAGCTTCTTTTATTCACAGACACTTATTAAAAAACAATAAATATTATATTAAACAAGAACAAATAAAATCCTATCTACATATACATGAATAGGATATTAGCTCACATTAAAATTAATTTAATTTCATAACATTTTAACACAACCTCTCTCTTCACTTGGTTGACGTAAAATACCTTTAGCACCCCACAAAGGAAAAAAGAATCAGTATCAAAGTGTTATATTCTTCCTCGTCAGCCATATAGACATTTTTGCCTTACCAAACTAAAAATTTATCAAAAGACCGTTTGTAAAGTTGAAACCAAAACTATGACACAATTCTCTTAATACACTAAACATTTCTTTTAGCCTTGAACAACCAATAAAAATATGAAACACAGTTTCTGAAATTCCACAAAAACAGCACTCTTCCTCCTGCATAGGGTTCAAACGTGTCTTATATCGATTCGTTGCTATTATCATATGTGAAATTTGCCATTGCAAATCTCCATTTCATTTCTTATATAAGGACCTCCAACTACCTTTTGGGGAAGTACCAGACTCAACAAATTCAGTCCACTTAGTTTATGGAAGTTCTTTCAAACGCTCTTAAATTGAGATTTTTCACACAAACACAATAAAGAGCTTTCTTAGAAGTAATATAAAAACAAACAAGTTCAGGCATCCTGAAAGAGAGCAGACTTCCTTCAAATTCCTGCCAGTCTCTTACATCCACAGTCACACTGATCTTGGGGAATACATTCTTCGACTTTACAACTTTTAGTGGCAGAACAGGAAAAAAGACTTGAATTTCAGTTAGCAGCCTTTGGACAATTCGAACAGAACGTATACCAGTCTTTATGGCCAGTTTTTCTGCACTAATCCACATAAATTCCTGCTCTCACCAAACTTGTGCGTACAGTCTGAGAATCCAATATCGCACTGGGTAGGTGAGAGTTAAAAATTAAGGGTTCTTCAAGATCCCAAAGAGTCTGTGTTTCAGAAGTCTCCCTTTTGACAATAAAAATCTGCCATGCATTGAGTACTGAGGCATAAAAAGATGGGAGCCCCACTAAGATCCATCTCCTTTAAATTCATTAAAAAGAGATGCCGATGCAAATTCAACCATCTCACTCGATTCAGTAAGGCACAAGCCACTCTTATCCAGCTCTGAGACTGATGATAAAGTAGTTTCTGAGCAGTTTGCAGTCTAAAAGCAGCCACTTTAGACTTAATATCCATAAGACCTTGACCTCCTTCATGAACCTGCAGATACAAAACTGACTCTCGTAGCCAATGTTGTCCAGACCAGAAAAAATTACAAACAATTTTTGGATAACTCCAATAAAATCTTCTGGTGGATTCAATACAATTAATCGATGCCATAGGATAGAGGTGACAAGATTATTTATGACCAGCACTCTTCCCCTATAGGAGAGTTTAGGCAAAATTCAGTTCCATTTTGACAATCTGGCACAAACTTTGTCCTTCATACCTTCCCAGTTTTTTCTTTGGTAGTTTTCAGAACCCATAAAAATTCCTAAAAACTTAAAACCAGTTTTTACCCACTTAACATTCTAAGGGATAACTGGTAAATGCATTTTTGTTTTATCATTACACCAAAATGCTTCTGTTTTACCCCAGTTGAGTTTTGCGGAAGATGCTCTCTCATACAATCCAATACTGTAATCATTAATATCAATATCGTTTTGTTCTTTCACAATTACAGTAATGTCATCCGCATACGCAGTCAGTTTAACAGAATTCATATCATCACAAATCCTTAAACCAGACAGATTTTTTCTTAGTAGACATAAAAGTGGTTCCACTGCTAAAGCATAAAGCTGGCCTGATAGTGGACACCCCTGCCTAATACCCTTCTGTATTCTTATTGGTTGGCTTAAACCAACACCTATCTTTAAAATAGAAGACACTTTCATATACAAGAGTTTGATCCAAGAATATACTAACATTTCCAAACCCAAACGCATGCAATGTTTCGAACAGAAAACCATGGTCAACTCTATCAAAGCTTTTTCCTGATCCAGGCACAAAAAACCTACATCTACTTCATAAAGTTTAGAGTAGTCCAAAATATCTCAGAAAATTATCAGAAAAATGTTATCATGTATCGTTCTTTCTGGAATACAATAGGACTGGTCTTGATGTATTATATCCCCCAAAACAGATTTCATTCTATTGGCCAATAACTTAGCTATTATCTTATAGTCAGATGTTAGAATTGAAACAAGCCTCCAATTTTTTAGGAAACTCAAGTCTCCTTTCTTAGGTATCAGTGACAACACTGCCCGTTGACAACTTTTGGGAGTAGTTTATCTTTAAAACATTCTTGAACCACCCATAAAAGTCTCTTCCAATGATCTTCCAAAAAGTCTTATAAAAGTCCACTGGTAGTCCATCGATTCCAGGTGCACGGCCAGCATTCATCTGCATTACTGCATCAGTTAACTCCTTAAAAGAAACAGCACTGTCCAGAGACTGACTCCGCTCTTTAGAGATGGTAGGAAGTGGTGTAATAATTGTGAAATGCATCCAGTATCGGTGTCCTCCTTTTTATATAGTTCTGAATAAAAATCCACTGCAATCTTCCACATTTTTCTTGAATCAGAGGTCTTTAGTCCATCTGGTGTTGTTAAACAGTGCATTTTCATTTTGTTTCTTTAAGACCTTTTCTAAATTAT